>NC_084669.1:22175000-22542500 GCF_028389875.1 Rhea pennata
TGCCTCCCCCGTTCTGCCTGGCGTTCAGAGTTAGCATATCTGAGCTGAAGTCATGCCTCGGTAGCGCTGTGCGCTGTCAGGCAGTGGCCAGGCTGTCCTCTGCAGATGTCTGTGCTTCGGTGGCAGGGCATGAACCCTTTTGCTTGGCCACAACAGTTATTTGCTGTGTTTTGGAAAGAGTTTGGGGTTTCTTGACTGGCAAGAGCCTTTCCACACTGTCGTCTTCATCATATTTTTGCTTGTGTGGCAAAATGCTCTTAAATGGGGTGCTGATGACAGGAGAGGACACTTGGTTATCATTCAGGTGCCCATGAGTGTGGTCAGCTAATCTCTTTGGGGGTGCTGTCTGTCCTGTATTGGGTGCTGGCAGTCAGGATGTGGGCCCTATGGGATATGGTCTTCTGGCATGGCAGCAGGAGCCAGGCAGGGTACTAGATATGGTGTCAAACACCCATGTGTCTAATGAATGAGCTCGGAAGATGCAAAGGCAGAGCAGGAGGCTGGGAGAGAGGTGCTCAGGGCCTGACCCAGAGCCCGTGGATGGTGCTGGCACTGCTGACGCATGCTAAAGGGGCATTGAAATGGGCCCCAGGTCCCAGCTGAGGTGGATCCCGTGGCATGGTCTGCGGAGCTCTGGCTCTCTGAGGGCACTGGGCAGGGTGGGCAAGGACGAGGTCACCACAGCCTTTGCTGCAGCAGCATCAGGGGAAGCTCAGGACATCAGGGTGCAATGGCAGGCAGTGCTGCCCATGCACTGGTGCGTATCACAGCAGAGAACAAGACATTTAGCTGGAAAGGAGACACTGTGTCCAGACCCTGAGTCCAGACTAGGCCATCCCTCTTCTGGAAACCAGTCTGGGGGCAGCTGGGTGATGCTGTAGAGGAGCGGGAAACAAGGGAACCAAGCTGCCTCAGTCCATGAAATGCTTCCAGGCAACATCAGTGTTGGGGCTGACCCTTGCAGAGCCAAGCTCCATACTGAGACTTCAGGGTGCACAAGCAAAGAGCATCTCTGCCTCTTCCTCACCAGGGGCCCAGCCACGGCCTACAGACACATGGCTGGCCAGGATCAAGTCCTGGGAGCTGAAAGGCCCTGGGGTGGCAGCTGGGCCAGCAGGACCATTTGTCTTGATGGGGCCCAGGATGCAGTGTCATATGGAGCTGTATGGATCAGCTTGCAGGTGAGGACTTTGTGGAGATGCCACCTGCAGTTGGAAGAGCAGAGTAACATGAGGCTCTGCTTAGCCTCTTCATTAGGGTTAGCTAGTCCCAGGAGGAGCAGCACTACACGTTTGTGTGCAGGCAGGTACCTGGCACATAGGACCTGAGCTAGCTCCCAGCAATTTGGAGACTTGGGCCCTGGAGAGGGAAGAGCAAGTGACTGCCCTGGGAAGCTGCAGGGGCAGAGCAATCGCCATTGAGGTGGCAGTGGACCTTTCCAGGGAGAACCACTTGCTGGGAACCTGAGGGGTGAGGAGCTTGGTGACACCCTGCAGAGCAGACCAAGGAGTTGGTTGAGCCGTGGTTTGATCATGAGGAGAGATCTCGCCTGGGTGCTGCTGGGCACAGCAAAGCTGGTGATACCTGTGTGCAAGGAGAGGGAGGGCGATGTGCTCACGTGCTTGCAAACCTAACTGTGCACGAGGCAGGCAGGAAGCACTTGGATGAAGGAAAGGGATTGGGGATGTTTTGGTGTTGGCACTGGAAAGAGACAATAAAAAATAACCCTCAGGTCCCATAGTGGTGCCTCTGCCTTGTGAAAGAAAAGCCTGAAGGCCCTGGGCTGAAATGGATGGTAGCGCGTGCTTCATGGGGGAGAGCTGGTCTGTTGCTTGCCTCTCTAGTAGAGGGGACAGGTATCTCTCTCCCTGCCTCCTGCCTGGCCCTCCAAAACTTGGAATTATGCAGAAAAGCTGAAAATAAATTATTTTTAATAGGAAATCTACTTTTCTCCAAACAAATTTGTAACATAAGTTTTGAGTAAGGTCTAATGTGATAGTATTATTGCTGCACACAAGTTATTTTATTTCCAAGTATGTACTAGGTCATTACATATGAGCTGTAAGCCTAGACCTGTTTTCTGTCCCCTGCAATATTTTTTTTATATCTCCCCATACAGTGCTAGAAATCTTGGCGTATACCTAAACATAGTGTTGCTCCTAAACACAGTGCTCCCCGTATAACTACCAATACATATATAGGGGCGTCATGTTCATTTTACAGGGCTTCTCTGTCTGCCAGCGGCTTTCAGCCTTTTAGATTTGCAGACCCCAGAACATTTCCTAATTAGGTGCAGATTCTGCAGACAACATTTGAAAATCACTAGTCCAGAAACGTGAGCTTGTTTTGTGTCTGCATTATAGCTCTGGGTTTTTGCTTGTGCGCTGTTTCTGTGCTCTGCAGCTGCAGTCCTCCTTCCTGTTTACCAGTCCCCAGCAATGATGACTTCTACTTGAAGCTTTCTGCTGTACCTGCTCAAAGAAGGGGCAATGCTGAGGGTGATTAAAGAAGCCCCCGCCAGCACCTAGTGCTGCCCTGCTGCTGCAAGCGCTGCTGTCAGCCAGGCCAGTCCCTGCCGCGGGGAACCAGCATTTCGTGATGTGATCCCAGCAGTTGCTCTGCAGAGCAGGTTGTTAGTAGCTGGGAAGAACCAGCCCCACGAAGTTATTGAAGCACCTGATTTCCTTTGGATGCCAATTCACAGCATTTAGACATGTAAATCCCCTTGCAAATCTATCCTTAGGGGTTTAGCACCCTCTGTAAGGGGGATTTTGGCTTGATACTATCCTGTTGTCCTTGATATTCTGGCCAAAGGGTATTTTGTGTGATTTACCATCTCGTAGTAAGAGAGCATGCTAACAGCTGGCAGGATGTCTGTCTAGAAAATCCAGCGCAAAATCAAACAGGCAAAGGAAAGTGACAGAAGAAACAGCGTCTTCTTCCAGCCAATCTGCTTGCTGAATATATTTAGAGTCAGATCTACTGCCTCTAATGACTAGTCTAAGCCTTTACTGTCTTTAGTCCCATTAGTCCTGGAGAGCTGAGACCTGCCAGCAGGAACAGGCTCAAATCCCTTCCTCCCATAGTGGCCTCCCATCAGATGTGGCTGCCAGGCTCCCGCTGGTGGGGCCCCGGAGGGCCAGCGTGGCCGGCAGCACTGGCCGCCTGGCGGGTAAGGTGGCAGAGGGCTTTGCAGCGTGGTCCCGGGTCCCCTGGGAGGCGCAGGGCTGGCAGGAAGCAGAGTTGTGTTTTCTCGCTGGCAAACAGAGCAGCCTGGCCCAGGAAAACCCTTGGAAAATCTGTTACCTGGGGAGCCCTTTCCGAGAGCCGCGCAGCTGGCTTGTGCTCTCTGCTTGCGGAGAGAAAATAGCTGCAGGGCAAGCCTTGTTGGGGATTAAAAAATGGTTAAGGCACCGATTTAATCAAACGCATAAGCATATGCTTAACCTGCCTCAGTAGCCACAAGCCTCTCACGTTGTGCTGAGACAGAGCCTCAGACCCAGAGCCCAACGTGGCTGCAGAACCGCGGCTCAGCACTGAAGGCAGTTGCCCCGAGTGCCGATGCCTCCTGCTTTCAGCAGGCCTGGGCAGCCCCTGCTCCCTGGGGTGGGAGCTCTTGCACCAGCTCCTACGGCCAAAGCGGGAAACATATTTGTTACTCCACTGCCCCTTGCTGTTGTGCAGATGCTTAATTACAGCCTTCGCATCTCCTCCCCTGGTCTGCTCCTCTCAGCTGCGTTTCCCTTGTTTTGTGACCATATATCTCTGCACCGATCCTTCCTGCAAATGTGCAGCTTTCCTGGGAGCAGGACACAAGGCGCCTGGCAGAAGCTGGAGCCAGGGAAGGCTGGGCAGCACAGGGCTGATGGGACAGCTAGATCTGAGCAGGAGCGGTACGTTCAGGCAACTTTGTGCCCATGTTACTGTGACTAGATCCATCTGGATCTGAACTGTTTTATGTAGAGCTGGCTCAATATTTCAGAGTGGAGAAATAGTTCCCAGAGTTTCGGTGGTGGGGACAAAACCAGCTATGTTTTTTCTGCATTTTGGCAACGTACCTGATCACGAGATTCTGCTCAGTTCCCTTAGCCTCTCCTGGGAACAAGGTCCCTTCTGTCTGCTGGTACTGTCCTCTCTGGTATAGCCCACAGCCCTCCTGTTGGATGCTAGATGCAAAATGAAGTTGGCAGCATTAGCTTGATTTAAGAGAGGGTTGCTGGATGGTAAGGACAGTGAATGAACAGTCATATCTGTAAACTCATCTATAAAGAGGTCTCTCCACCCTTGAGTATACCAGGCAGGAGCCACCACTGAGTGGCTTATAGTGGAATAGGTAGAAGTGTAGACCAGGACTACACAACCTGAGGAAACACTGGTGGATTGACAGGAACACCCTTCATCCTGCCCTTCATACCTCCTTCTCGCTTAGCTGAGCTCCCCTTGAAGCCTCCTGGCCTTCTGGTGGAGTAAAGTTGTCAGCTCACAGCCTAGTGAAATAATCAGAGTGGGATTTCTGAGCAGTATACAAAGGCTAATTAATTGGAAGTCATTTGGTGCTTGTAACGGCAATACATTTTCTGAGCCCTCTGCGTGAAGCTGTTTGTTCATAACAAATGTTATGACAAGCTAGATCAGTTCTTCTCTTTTAATCAGAGAAGACAGTGGCATAACAAGTGCTTTTCTGGCATTTTAATAAGGTGATAGCAGGTTATGAGTAAAATTGGCTTTTATGGTTGCATTTGTGCTTATACAAATGAAGCATTGATGTTCTCTGGGTTGGAAATATCTGTACTGTCACATACCCAGACTGACCGCCTGGCTGTAATTTACCTCATTTACCTGACAAAGCACTCAAAGGTTCAGGATTTAGAAACTCTTGCCTTGGGCTGGACGCAGACCTGTGCTAGGGATGGGCTGGGCCTTACTGCCGGGTTGATACATGACAAGATAGTTAGCCAGGGCTAAGCCTGGCCTTTGGGTTGTGGGGCCAACAGGCAAGGACCCCAAGCCCAGTGCTGGGCATAAGGTTCCCTACATACTGCCTGGAAAAACCTGGGACCTCAGGATAGCTTTGTGCTAAGTCCCAGAGAGTACTGGGGACCAGACAGCAGAAAGCGCTGCTGTCCCATGTGTCTCTGCCCAGCTTCCTACTGAAGCTGAGCCACAGGGCAGCAAAAGAGGATGTGGTTAGGATGCCTCCATGAGGAGGAAAGCCCTGGGTTTTGGTCCCTGCTCTCGGGATAGGATATCCTGCTGTCTCCCTGGTATCATCTGTCATATTACATTTTACATAGTGGTTTGGCTTTGTCAGGGAAGGTATAGCCTAGTGGTTAGAGCAGTCTCGTAGGAGGTAAGCCTAGCTGATCCCAGCCTAGTTCTTTTGCAGGTGCTCTAATCTTTCAGCCATCCTACTTTTTCCTCCTGCTTTAAAACAAATGTCAACAACCAGTTTTTGTGTAGACCTTGCAGGTGGATGTTAGGCATAGTGTGGGCACTTCACTGTGAGACCATGATGGCACATCTGTGGAAGAAGGTACTGTGTTTTTCTAAGCAGCTTCAGGAAGAGCATTCTGGGTGCCAGAGAGCTCTGAAGGCACATGGAAAATTCAGGCACTTCCAGATTTGGCAGAAATGGAGCTGAAGAACCACGTCTTGCTTCTGGCACTTGAGCCCTTTATTGGATCTAACCTCAAGTCAAGTGACTGGAAGCAGTAGCCATCTCATAAGCTTCTTATGAGGATGAGCCACTAAAGGAACAAAAGTCTGTGTTGCATTAAAGGAGAAGCGTATGTCTGGAGGGAGTCCAGTGCAGTCCCTGTTCCCATGATGTCTTGGACAGGTGAGGCTTTTCCTTTGAGGCCTGGCATCCCACAGATGTTTAGAGGAGATTTCTGCCCTTCCCAGTTTCTTTCCAGAGCAGAACATGGGCTTTTGTTTTTGGGCTTTGATCCATTGCTCCTCAGTGACCAGTTATTCTCACTTTCTTTCCCTCTAGGATCATGGATCAAGAAACACAGAGTATGCTCAAGTCTCCAGTGCCCTTTCTCCTAGGGCACAGCCTCTCCAAGGATGGCATGGATTCTTTCAGCAAGCATTTTGAGAGCATCATGGAGTCCCATCGAGCCAAAGGCACGTCTTACACCAGCCTGGACTCCATCGACATCCTTTCCTCCCCAGCCCGCACCCATGGGACCATTTTCACCTTTGACCTCCCAACCCTCACCCCAGAAGTACAGGGACAGATTCAAGACAGCGCCAAGCTGATTGAGGAGAACTTTGCTCCTCTGGCTCACTTGGAGCCAGACTCTGGGACCAGTTCGGCCACAGATGCTCCATGGACTGAGAGGGAGGAGGAGCGAGGAAGGCAAGGGAAAGGTGCTCGGCACAGCCCTTGTCACTCAGAGGACAGCTTTGGTACTCCCTTGGCCTCCAACATGAGGTGAGTGATCAAAGTCATTTATTGCCCACTTGGGCCTCTAAGTCTGGGTGTTGAGTCTAACCCTGACCAGAGCCTGATCTATGTCATTGGCGAAGAGAGGAAGGGTCAGGACTGTATGTGTTGGATCTTCAATAGTAAAGACAATTCTGCATAAAGCATGAACTATTCCTGGTGGGTCAGAACAGGCCTGGCCCTGTTAAGTGGCTGATGAGGCCAGTAATCACCATCATGCTGAGGTCAGCATGTAGGTGAGAGCACATCTCATCCTTTCTTCTTCATTAGCTTTGCTGGTGCTGGAGGACTGTGGAATTACATCCAGCCTAGCAAACAGAGAGTTTCAAGACTTCAGTCCTGTGGTGGTTCCCATTGCAGGACAGTCCAGCATCTGTGGTGCCAGCATGGAGAGGCCTATCAGAAGCTGGTATTGGTAGATATTAAAGAGCCTTTTCATCCTGGAGGTCAAGACTCCCTGCTACTGCTGCATCCCTCCCCATCTGAGCAGCGGCCTATTTCTTGAACGATGAGAGTCCCACAGTCCGGTACATATTGTTCTGGCCTGGCTTGACCTCCTGAACCTCCTTAGCTTTGTCTATGCTGGGAGACCAAGACTGGAGATGAGCTCAGCCCACTAATGACTCTCTGTGTACATTGCTCCTAGCCTGACTGCACCCAAGCTCAGAATAGCCACCCTCCCCCCCGCCTTGGAGAGATCTCTGGCGGAGTAGGCTGGAGCTGCTCAGCCTCACCATTTCCAACCTGTCCATATATAAGACCATCTCCAGGCTGAGACAATGCCTTGTTTGGACTCTTCCCCCTCCCAGCAGAGTCTTAGCTGGTTGGCAGGCTGCATCTTTTCCTCTTTTCCGGGGTACATTCATCTGGAGTGCAAACAGGTCCTCTTTAGATGTCATGTCCCATCTCATGGCTCAGCTGCAGAGCCAGTGGCTCTCAGATAACCTGTTGTCTCAATCACATCAGTTTTCCCATTTCCATTGCCTCCCTGCAAGGTCTCCTCTCTGCTCCAGCAACTTCTTACGCAATGCAAGAGTCTCCTGAATCCCTCACCCATCTTGTAGGCTTTCCCACCAAGGCTCAGGGAAGTGCTAGAGGGGAGAGAAGCTTGTCTTTCCCTCAGCTGTCAAGACCAAACCCAGCATCCCTTCTGGCAACAACCTGTGCTGGCCTCATGGGTTCAGCTTGAGGTGATCATGTGGGAACTGAGCTCTGTGTCATCTCTGGCTGTCTGCAGTGCTGGATACCTGTGGTCCCTGAATCACCCCCAAGGCTGTCTTGGGAGAGAAGCACTGAGTTAGGCTTTCCCTTTCCTTTGGACAGGGCTGACGCTGAAGTCTTGGCAAGGTGGCACAGAGGCCAAGTGAGATCTGTGCAGCAAAGCTGGTTATGTCTGAGAGGCACAAAGCAGTGAAGGGTGGCAGTATCCAGCCATGATCATTGCTTTCTGGAGGAAGAATCAGCTTGTTATTTATCTGCCAAAGCAAAGGACCAAAATAGAGTACCCTAGAGAAACCAAAGGGACAGCATCTCACCATTCATAGGATGCTGTTTTACTATGTCAGTGCCGCTGCAGGGGTCACAGGAGATGGGGAGAAATGACACAGCTAACAATAGGAATGGCAGTGAAGAGGCTTAGAAGAGATTTTTGCTCAGTGGCTGATGTTCACTGTAGTGAACATCAAGGGCACTGGAGCTCTGTGCTCCTCTTCTAGCACAGGTTTTGGAGCAGCACTGGGCTGTGACAGAGGCCATGGAGGGATCTCCCCTGTAGCCTAGATATGTTCTGGGCTTGCTGCCATCCTTCCTAACAGAGAAGGTTTAATTGAAACATCACAGAACTCTCCTGCCCTGTGGATTTTTGCTGGGCCTGTCTTTGCTGGGCCTCTTGTCTTCTCTTGTCCTCTTCCAGGCCTGTCTAAAACCACACACTCCTCTGCCCTGCAGAGAAGGGGAACACAGGGGAAATCGAGCTGTAGCCCTTGCTGCATAGTCTGACCTGGGGACCCTGTGGCTTGGATTTTCCTTCCATAAACTATACAAGCTAATCTATTCTTCTTAAACACACACATGTGTAGGCACTCCGAGTCCCAAGCAACTCGCCTTCATTTAGAAATTATTCCTTGGGGTATTTTTTTTATTGTTCAGCATAAAATGCCTCCGTAGGTTTTTTCTCAGGTTTCCTCTTGGACCCGTACAGACCCCATTTCCCTCCTACAGCACCTTGGCCTGCAGCTGATTTGCAGAACTGCTGTGCTGCTTTAGAGCAAGTGAGTGAAGTATGTGAGACATGGCTTGATGGGAGCAGGGACTTGCACCAGGACCCCAGCAGGCAGCAGCACAGCTCTCTGCTCCCCAGGCATTGGATGAGTCTTCCCTTATGGCCCTCATGGAAGATCACAGACGTGGAGGCAGATGTGGTTATGATCTGGTGTCTTGCCCAGTGGACAGGACTGAAGATTTGATTGGGCAGTATAAACCAGAGTGGGAACCACGCAAGATGCAGGATACTGGGTGCTGAAATTGCCTGTTGTCTGGACAGGTCCCCCTGTTGCTCCCTGTACCAAGCCAGCCTAAAGGCAGGAGATATCTCCGGTCTTCTGGGAGGTGGGAGGCATTGTTTTCTGTCAAGGCAGAGGTGGAAGAAATTTCCTCTTTCCCATCACTGATGCTAACCAGCTTTCTAGACTCAGAGAGGAGCTATACAGAAACCTAAAACTTCTCAAGTAATTTGAGGAAGAAGTGTCAAGCCTGATTCTTTGAAGGGTTGCCCACGAGTGGGAGCTCAGCAGAGCTGCTCACAGTTCAAGCAGTGAGTATTCTTGTGATGCTCCTATTAATGAGTCTTAATGGAAAGAGCCAAGGAAAGAAGCTCAGGAACCTCCAAAGCCTCTACCATGCTGATCACCCGTGCTAGTGTGACTGGAGTGGGGGATTTACAGCTGGCTGCATGTTGCGAGCTGTGTAGATAGTGCCATGAGCACAGATGTATAAATCCCATTCACTGCCCCCAAGCCACAGCCGAGTATGAGGTGCAGCTTGCTGACTGACACTGCATGTCAGATGTTGCCTGCCACCCGCTTCTCTCTGCTCCCTCCAGGATCAAGAGGCTGGTGCAGCAGTCCCTCATACTGGGCTCAGGCTTTCAGAGAGGCCTATGTGCTGTCCCCACGAGGCCTCAGGGAACCCTGCAGTAGAGGTTGTGGTTTTACATCGCCCATTGGGGTGGGCAGAGGTGTGTTCTCAGGTTGCAGGGCTTTGGCATGAGGAGTTACTGGTGGTTAACACCAGGAGTGCCTGGACCTCTGTGTGCTGTCAGCTGCCTGTCCCACTTGTGCCTCTGAAACATTTGGCATTACTTTTTGTATCGATCAGTGATGGATTGGAGTCCAGGTCAGATGCAATTGCTCTGCAGACCATAATGTTCCATTTCTGTGGGAGGTAGAAGTGCCAAGGCTGCCACTCTTACATTGCTGGTAGGTGGATTTGGTAGCCGCTTGGAGCTGTGGTGTCCTCGCTGTCTGACATGGTGAGATAACCTTGGTTTGCACATCCTCAAGGCTCAGACCAAGGCTTTGGTGTCCCTTAGCACATGATATTCTGAGCCAATGCTCTTATCTTGACCTTGTACATAAGAGATTTGCCTAAGTGAAAACATAGCAAACCCTGCCCTGGCATTGGTATGCCTCTGCTGCCTCTGATGTCCTTAGTTAAAAGGAGGTTAATACTGGCTGAACAGCAAGACATTGAGACTTCCAGCTGGAAGCTGGATGAGGAGCAGAGGGGGCCACCTCAGTGCTTTTATCCCTGAGCTTGAGGAGAACCTGGCTCCCACCTGAGCCCTGTGTGTCCCAGGAACAGGCCTTCCTGCGCTCCCCACGTTAGGAGCCACTTTTCCCCTTCCCAATTAGATAGCACACAGCAGTGGGAAAGGCTCTGCTGTGGGGTCCCCTGACAACCACCCTATGGTGGGAAACCCTATAGTGGGATACCCCACACTGGGCAGCTTGGCCACCCTGCCATGTGGGCCCCTGCCCCCCCTCCCCCATAGTGGGACACTGTGCAGTGGGACCTCCAGAGTGGGACAGTGGCTCCATGAGCGCCTGGCCCTCGCTTTGGGGGCATGCCACAAGCTGTTGCCCTGTTGGGGTAGGAGATGATGGTGTGCAGGTCCCTGGCTCTCACCGGGCTGAGGGCTGCGTTTGAAGCAGTCTGTCCCCAGAGCAGTGACTGTAACCCACAGAGTGAGTGCCTGAGTGGGGAGCAGAAGGCAGGGTGTTGCGGTCGGGGCGGAGTGGGGGGAAAATAACACATGTAGGGTCTCTGGGCTGGCAGGACTTGCCAGGGGCACGCGTGATGCTGGTGAGATGGAGGGGTGGGAGCTGGGCAGCTGTGACGACCCCAGGAAGATCGCCCCGGCGGTGGCAGCCAGAATTTTGCAATTAGTAATCCAAATCCCAGGGCTTTGCAGCGCTGCCGGGTGTGAGGAGGCCGTGAGTGCAGCCTTGCTGCCGCAATACCATACATAGGCAGGCCGGGGCTGCCGCCCCTCCCCACCAGCACTGCAGAGCTCAGGACACCAGCCCCAAAGAGGCAGGAATGGCAAATCGTGCCTCCCGCACAGTGCAACCCCCCTAAAATCCAGCAGCTCTGCTTCCCCGGCCTGCCCGTCTCCCATCCTGCTCCTCCGGAGCCTGCCTTGTCCCCGCTGCAGGCGTGACCAGCCCCGAGGAGCATTTATCAGCGCTGCAGAGAGAGGGGATATTAATTGCCCCACATGACATCCCTGGGGGAAGCAAGCTAAGCAGGTTCTGCAGGGACTGGCAGAATTGAGGGCATCGCCTGAGGTGGGATGGAAAGAAGGGCAGGCAGGAGAACCAGCCAGCAGAGCAGGGTTGCAGAGTCCCTGGTGAAGGGGCTCAGATAGTCCAGTGATGGGCAGCAGGTCTGGAGTCTCGCTAGAGGGAGAAATCAGCCCTGGAGATAGGGCTGTGTGGGAAGAGCAGGGAGCTCCTCGGGCTGGCAGCCGCCCCAGGTGGAGGATGTGCCGGGAGTAAAGCCTTTTTCCATGCCAGATCGCAGCTGCTGGCGCGCGTGCTGGAGCGGCAGGCCGTGCCAACATGCTGTGCTGTGCTTCTTTATAAGGTCCCTTTTGTTACTGCAGCAGGCAGCGAGCTGGTGCCCCCCCATCGCAGGGGCCATGCAGGTTCCTCAGCTAGTCTCAGATGACCTGAGCAGGGAGGCGGCTGGATATCGCTGGGCAAACTGGTGTGACGGTGCACTGAGCGCTGTGCCCAGCCTGGTGCCCGCCTGTGTGAGGCTGTGGGGTAGAAGGCAGAGGTGGGATGCAGGAGGGTGGAGGGCTGCATGGAGGAAGCAGGGTGACAAGGACAGGATGGAAACATGGAAAGGGGGGACAGCATGGGGAACAGGCGGGTGGCCGCGTGCAGCTTGGTCTGGCTCAGCCATTCCCAGATCAAGGCGTGAAGGGCAGCAGGAGCCAATACTGGCCGGGCAGCGAGGTCAGGGTTTGCAGACAGGGCTTGCGAGGAGCAAGGGTGAGTGGTTTGGGCTGTCACACCGGGCATGTGCCATACATGTGCGCGAGATGTGCACAGAGGGAGGCGAGCGACACTGGGGCACACTCGCATGCTTGGAGATGGGGAGGAACTGGCAAGGGCAGAAGAGGGTGATGCACAGCCAGGGACACGCATGCCCACGTGGAGCCCCACGCGCACACAGGCAAGTGCCTGTTCACAGATGGGCAGGCACGTGCACACCAGGGAGCTGGAAGTGCTCCGTGCTGTGCTGCACACGCGTGTAGCAGGAGTGGTCCTGGCACATGCAGCAGGCACAGAAAAACGCTCGGAGTCACCTACCCGGGGCTCAGGCAGGTGGCTCATGTGTCTGGAGAGCAAGGTGGCTCCCGGTGAGAGCAAGCCCCTTGCTGAGCTAAATTGATGGCCCCAGCCCCCACCTCCCCTCTCCGAGCGCAAAGCCAAGGAGGAGGGGGAGCTGCGGTGAGAGACAGGCAGAGACAGCCACACGCAGGATGAGGAGGGAGGGAGGAAGGGGAGGCAGGCAGGCGCGGAGGCTGCATGGGAGACGATGGGAAGGGGCTGGAGCTGCGGGGCCTAGGCAGGGCGGGAGCGGAGGGGCCGAGCGGCCGAGCCGGGAGCCCGGCGGCATGGAGAGCGAAGGGGAGGAGGCGGAGGCCCAGGGGTGCCAGCCACGCGCGTTACCTCCTGGTAGGGTCCCTGCAGCGCGGGAGAGCCAGGCTCCCCTTGGAGGGCAGCACTAAGGGCCGGGAGGCTCGGCAGCGCCCCGTGCCGCGGGCTGGCTGTCCCTGGCTTGCAGCTATCCCTGTGCGCAAGCTGGGGGTGCCGCGTGGAGCTGCCTGCTTGGCCCGCAGGGTGATGCCAGGCTGGCCTCCAGGCTGGGATCAGGCAGCTGCTCGGGGGCACAGGGGAGCCGCACAGGCTCTGATCGCCCTTGAGGACATAGCTAAGAGCTGCAGGGCCCCGTGGAGAGCCACCTTCCTCGTGGAGGGTACCGGGGCAGGCAGCCCCAGGACCACGCTGAACACACCAGTCAGCTCCGGCAGGGAGGTTGCAGTTCGGATCGTAGGTCCTGGCGCAGAAGAGCTCCTCCATCCTGAGGTCAGTGCCAGAGATCTCTACGTGAAGTGGCCTTTTGCGTCTAGTTTTAATTTCTACTACTGTGGCCCCATGGGTCTCGCTCAAACCCTGTTGACTGGACTTTGCCCAAAGGTCTGAGAGATCCAGATTTCCCTGGATTAATATCATGACATCTCTATCTCTCAAAGAGAAGCTGACCCTTCGCCTGATTGGTGAGTAACCTGATTTTAAGGACCTCGGAGCCTGTTGACTCTAGAAACTGTTCTGAGGGAGGACTCAGATGCCTGCAGAGACAGTCCTTGTCCTCTGCAGAATCTGAGCTGTCCCCTGTGAGAGGGGCCGGTGGGATAGGGGCAAGGGAGAGGATGAGGAGCCACCTCTGAAGAGGGACATGCTGCAAGGGAGGGTCTAGCAGAACAGATTAATTGTTGCTCTCCAGAGGAACAGGATGGAAGAGGGGTGCCATTGCCCAAAGTTAGGTTTTACCTGGCTTTCATAGCAATAGCGTTCGTGGCGGGGAGCTCTGCAGTTGAGTGTTTTGAGGAGCAGCTCAGACAGAGCTGCCAGCGTGAGGAAGGCAAGGCTGTCCTGCCTGTGGTTGGAGGCTGGCCTGGCTGACCTTCAAGTGTCCTCCCAGTCCTAACTTCAATTCTGCTAGGAACGAACCAGCCTAGATCTTGGTGGTCATAAATCAAAGTCGTTCTGCTGAGACCAGTGGAAGAAGCTGCATTTATTTAGCTCAGCCAAAGATCCGGTCTGGTACATTCTTAGCAGTGATATTAGGCGGGCTGGACTCGCTTGGCTGAGGCGTTGTGCATCTAACCATGCATGCGGGGTGTCGGGAATAGAGGGCAGAGTGCTGGTCTGCCCCATGCCTGTGTCCCTCAGGTTTGGACCAAGCTCCCTGCCCTTCCTGGTGCAGGGAGTAAACTGAGTGTCCTGTGGACTTCCTTGCCAAGCAAGTGGCACTTGGATCACAGTTGGGATTTTTGAATTTCCTACAGCAGATGAGTCACTGGGAAATGTATCATGCAGGAGCTGGACAACCCAGGAGCTCAGCAGAGCATCCCCAGCTGAAACCCACTGCCATCTGGCTGAGCCTGTGCCCAGGGATGTATCTTCTTCTCTTCTCTTGGGGAGTAGCGCATTGGGAAGCCACCCTGCAAATATATCTGTGCTAGGAGTGAGAAGTTGGAGGTCAGTCCCCTTGGGAAAGCTTTTCTGAGGTAGTGGCTTATGGCTGCCTCTTGTCCAGGCAAGATTTGTTTGTGATTTCCAACAGTCCCTGAGGGAACATAATGCCAGGTGAGCCTGGGTTCATGGTAGGGGGATGGAGAGTGTCCTGTGGTGACACACTCCATTCCAGCATGGAAGGGTGCTCAGGTCTCCCAGTGGGTCCCAGGCAACCAGTGTGGACAGTACTCCCCACAGCAGGTCTTGGCACTGGGGAGTAGAAAAATTAGACAGAGTATAGACAAGGGATGGTGTGCTTGGCACGGTGCATGGCCCTTGAGGGAATTCCTGCCTATTCCCCGCTTCTTGCCCTTTCCCCTTCCCACCGCTTTGTCTTACCAGAGTCCAAACAGAGCATTTGCTCCCTGTACAAACCACACATGCATTTCCCTCCTTCTTGCCCTGTACACGCTCTGGATGCATGCCCTCAGGTGCAAGGCAGGGGCTTTCTATCAGCTTTTAAACTGTCTCTGTGTGCGCAAGCACTTGCATGCTGTTGAGTGGAGAGTTTGAGCCCATCTCTGGGAGCATCATGTAAGCTTGGAGCCAGGGACTCCCCTGGCCCCAAAACCTAAGCAGACTCAATTCCCTGCTCCAGAGTCTCCTATGAAATAAGGTGAGCCCACTTTACCATCGGCACTCACCACAGGCAAGGCTGGTTGGTGCTGCACTCTCTGGAGCTACTGGACGGGAGCTTGGGCAGTGACAACAACTGTCCCTTGAACTTTGCCACCTTGAGACAAGCCTGGGGGACACCAACCCCTGTGTCACTGAGGTGGCCACATGCATGGGGACCCATTGGCCAGGGTGCCGCACTCCCTGCAGACACCCGACCACCTGCTCCACCTGGGTGGGCCCACTGTGACCCTGCTGTGCCTGTGTGTGTGTCGGTGTAGCTGGGGCTGCCCCACGGCATCCCCGCACGGGGATGGCCGTGTGCCACCCAGACATGAGGGTGCCATGGCAACAGGAAGGGATGGGGCACCTAGCAACTCCCTCCCCCCCCCCCCGGTGGGGGGATGGGGCAGGTGGCATTAACCTGCCCTGCAGGGACACAGGAGCACCCCACACTCGGTCAGGATGGAGCGCAAGAGGGTGACCCCCACCTCAGCACGGCCACCACCACTAGGTAACCCCTCACCATGGGGTGCTGGCACTGGGGCCCAGGATAGCACTGTGTGGGACTGGGGAAGTGTGTGTTGTGTGGGGCTGGAGAAGAGGTGTTTGGCCAGAAAAGAGGGGGGCAGAGCAGAAGGATTTGGGGCTAAGAAGACTGCCTGCAGCCCTTCAGAGGAATCTGGGCCCCCAGGGAGGAGCATTGAGGGCCTGGATAGGGAGCACCCCATCCTGGAGGCAGCGGGAGTGGGGCACCGGGCACGCAGCCTGCCCCTGGCACAAGTGCTACCCCATCTTTGTGCTGAACGTGAGCAGGAGGAGTCAGGAAGGAGCGTTCGTCCCGTGGCACCAGGTCGTGCAGTGGCAATGCTGGAGCTATGTCTCACGGCAGCGTTGGAACTGCTGGTGTCACCAGCCCTAGGCATCTGGGATCTCTAGCAGACAGCTCTGGGATCTCTCCAGAGCTCTCGCTCCAGAGTGTAGCAGACTTGAGTTATTTCCCATCTATCTGAGCCCTTCTCCTGTAGAGCTGGAGCTGGCCATGGCTCAGGCCCTGCTGGCAGAACAACTTTAAGAAGCAAGCTGTGATCCTTGCACACCTATTTCAAGAGGCAAGGCAAGAATTGCAGCCACAGGTTGGGAACCTGCAGGAGGAGGTTGAAGGGCAGAGAAGTTCTTGTAGGGAGCCCATGAGTTGGCGCTTGGTACTTTGCACTAGAGAGGAAAACTGAAGAGCACAGTTTGGGAAGATAGGTCATGGAGAGACCCTCAGAGCTCTAGGTCTGCCGCAGGAGACACCTTGCAGTTACCAGACATGTGGAGATACCATGTGGTTACCAGCCATGAGGCAAGGTCCAAAAGGGTATCAGGATATCAGTGATATTGGCTAAGAGTGAAAAAGTTTTCAGAGTGTGACTGAGCAGCCGCTTGCTCTGGGGTCCAGCTGGACTGTGAGGGAGCAGTGGTGAGGTGGCTTTGGGTTTGGTAGCTCAGCCTGTGGCTGGAGGAGGAACCCTGGAGGTCCCGGGCTGGGAAGGGGACAGCGCCTGAGCCCCTGTGATTGCAGCTTATGAAGAAAATACAGTCACCACAAACCATCTGTGAGTGTCAATTGCTGGGTGGATTCATCTCAGTGTTTCCTGGAAGCAAAAATAGCCCGTAAGCCCTGTTCTTTGGCTAAGGGCACAGCGGCTACATCCGCACAGGGAGATAAGGAGGGACCAAGGTATATGCCCAGGGCTGGTCCAGCAGCACCTGATGTTTCCCTGTCAAGCTCTCCCCAGCACAGTTTTGGCCCTGCCAGCCAGTGCTCCCGGGTGCAGCTGGAGGGTGGCAAGCACCCAGGCCGCTCCAGCGGCACCTTGGGACACATCTGCCCTGTTTGGGGAGGGTAGAGGTTTTAGGCACACGGATGAGAGCTGTTCCAGACGCTTGACTCCAGAGCCACACAGCAGTCTTGGGTCTGTGTTACACAGTGGTTTCACTGTCACAAAATGAAGCTGTGTCTGCCTGGCATTTGGAGGGGTGCCCACAAGGCAGGGTGTGCTGTTCGTACTGACAGTGAACCTGACGGCCTCCTGCCAGGTACAGCCAGAGGCTCCCCTGAGCACACTGGCCCAGGGCTGGGAGGGGGATCCAGGCAGACTCGAAGGCCATGCTCACACCGCTCCCAGGAAGGCCACGTGAGGCCATTGACAGGCTCCATCAGGATGTCTGGAGCCGAGCAGGAGCCAGACCTCCCACTGGGCCACCCATCCAGACCTCACAGCAATCAGCCGCCAGCGCTGGCAAGCTCAGCTCTAGTCCACATCCAGTGCATCTGCTCCAGGACTCACAAGGAGTTGGAGCTGCTTTACTCCAATGGCTCACGGACTCAAGGGTCAGAACAGCTTCCCCAGGTCCTAGCTCATAGTGGATGCTGAGAGGGTGGGAGGAGGCAAGCAAGAGCCCCCTGAAACAGAAAGGACAGCCTTTCCCTGTGATGCTGAGCTTTCCCAAGACACGCTGCATTCCAGCTACAAATGCAGCACAGGAGGCCAGTGCTGAGCAGTGGAGAGGTTTCATCCTTAGTGGAACAAGTGGAGTCTCAAGGAGATTGGATTGTGTAACTGGCTCAGGAGAGTAGGCCTCTTAAAAGTCAATTAGAGACTTTTAAAAATAAATCAGACTGGAACATTGCAAGATCTGCCAGAAAATTTAAGCGAGGTCAGAGTTGCTTAATGTTTATTGTTGATTAGGTTCTACGTACTTTTTGTTGGGATAACTTGTGTGCCGCTGAGTCCGACTGCTTTGGAGGCTCAGCCAAGAGAGCGCTAACGTGGCCTTTTAAGGCAAGATGGGGTGAGAGCTGATGGACAGCCTGAAGAAGACAGTACGCCATGCTGTGAGATGGGAGGCCACATGTTTTCCTTAGTCTGCTCTCTGTGCCTCGGCTTTCTCCTCTGTGAAGTACTTGGAGGTTTGTGGATGGGAAAGGCTAAGGGAAGGAATTATAATATTCTTGTCTTGTGTATAAATTGCACTCAAAGAGGAGCACCAGGAGTTTGTCCAGGTTAAAAATGAGTTCAGATATATAGGACAGCATGTGATGCACGCAGATAGCTGTAGGGCAGGGTGCTCCTTGCAGATGCACACGCAGAGGGAGCTGAAGGATGCCCAGACCCTGAAGGCCGCAGGTACAGGAGGAGCAAACAAGCAGTTCAGAGCATCCTCCCTTGTTGCTGTAGCCCAACAGCAACACCCTTACAGCCTTCGAGTGGGGACGACATCTTCTGTGAAGACCTGGTGAGACAAAATAGCGTGGCAGTTCCAGGACAGTCAGGAGACCTGTGAAGTGCTCTGTAGCCACATTTGCCAGCACAGAGGGGTTGAGGCGGTGGCTGGTGCCAGCAGTTTCCAGGACCAGGACCAAAAGGGTTGGGGTGTGGGTACTACAGAAGTGTGTGCCCTGGCCCTCCAGCACCAAGGATGCTGGAAGTGGGCCTAGCAGTGAGTGTTTGGGATGAGGAAGGAGGTTTCTGCTATAGCTGAGCTTGGCAGAGCCTCAGCCTGCACATGACATGTTATGGCTGCAGGGTCGGGGAGTTTGGGGCAATCCCTCTAAGGCCTTTGGAGTCCATCACAGGACAGGGGTTTGGTGCAGAGCAGAGAGGAGGCCTAAGCTGTGAAGCTAAGTCTCTCCTCTTCCAGCTTCACTGGTTACCTGAGGGACTAGCAGCAGTCTGTTGCCTCCATTTTAGAGGCTGGAAACATAGTTTATGGGCCAGACTCTAGCCTGAGGCTTAGGAGATGTGGGTTCAGTTTCTGACTCTGCTCTCAGCATGCTGGATGACCTTAGACTGGTCATCTGAGCGCTGGTCATCTCACCGCTGCTTTGGTCTCTGCACTTGTAAGAAGGCAAACATGATGGGCCTCCTGGAGAAAAGCTTTTGGAAAGCTCGGAGAGAAAGGCTCTGGCTAATGACAGTGAGAAGCCCCATGATGGCTATGATCTGTCCCCATAGGTGGGCTCAGGTCTAGGCCCATGCAGGCTTTTCCTTTCTAGACTGGGCGGCTGCTTAGACTTACTGGGTGAGTTACCCATTCTCCAGAGTAGATATATGTTGATGGCCATCATGCCTTCTGCTCTGGGTATTTGTCCTACATTTGTCTCCTTCCCTGAGCAGAGTGCTTGACATCCTCAGCCAAGCTTGAGGATAACCACCAAGCATTTCCTCAGTAGGATGTAGGCCTGGAAGGGAGAAAGAGGCTACTAGCAAGAAGTGAGTTAGTGGTAGTACATGTCTGAAATTCAATATGGTCAGCACTCTTGGCCCAGAGCCCTGCTGCAGAGAAGCGCTCACGGGATGAGTCTGTCTGCATCCAGTTTGGAAATGGCTTTAGGTCACTTGGTCCTGTCATAATTCACTGGAACTGTCCTGTCACCTCTTCTCTCTTCCAGCCACATCCCCAAACCTTCCCTTAGGGCCTAGACCCAGCCTCTGATCATCTCTAACCGTTCATAATGCACCCCAGCAGTGAGTAACTGGCCTCCAAAGCAGAGTGAGGAGCCTGGATTTCTAGAGAAGCTGAAAGAGCAGAGGATCTGTTGGCAGACTAACATGAAGTGTGTTTCCATTGCAGCAACCACCCCCTGAGCCAGCTGGTTTCTGACTCAGACTCGGAGATGGACAGCATGGAGCAGCTTGCTCTGGGCAGCACGGACACCCTCTCCAATGGGCACAAAGCTGACCTGGAGGCTGCCAAACGCCTCGCCAAGCGACTCTACAACTTAGATGGCTTTAAAAAAGCAGATGTGGCCCGTCACTTGGGGAAGAAGTACGTGTGGGTATTCACAAGGAACAGCCTGCTCTGCAAGGCTATCATTCCACCCACCTGCCCCACTGGTGCACCCACAGCTGCCCTGTAGGGCACAGGGTTGTCAGAAAATAGCTGGAGGGATCCCAAAGCCCTCTCCCCACAACAGCCTGCCTGTACCAGGTGTTCCCTCTATAGGTCTTAATACCCAAGAGACATGAAGGTTTTGGTACCCTCTACCATGATTGCATCTTGGTGGGGACACCTTCTGCAAGGTGTTAGGGGCACAGGGGACTGGCTCTCTTCTCCAATTTTTCTTACATACTGAATGCTCCATTGGATCTGTGGATGATTCCGCTGAGTTTTGCAGAACTTTGTGGCGTGCTTGTCCTCAGCGCACTTCCCCCAGAACTGCCTTCATTCTCCTGGGGGGTGCCCAGCCTACTGAAATCCACTCCATCCCTCCTCTCCTTGTCATTATCCTGTGGGGACATTGCTGTCCCCATGGTCTAGTCGATCCCACTCTCGCTCCTTCCTTTCTTTTTCAGCAATGAGTTCAGCAAAATGGTGGCAGGGGAATATCTGAAGTTCTTCGTATTCACAGGGATGAGTCTGGACCAAGCTCTCAGGTCAGAATTGTGTGTGTGTGCATGTGTGCGTGTGTCATGGCCACCTGAGATGGTCCCAGCAGATCATACTTTCTGCAGCTCCTCACCCACGCTGAGATCTGCAGGAGGAGGCAGGCCCCACTGCTCCCACCTGGAGATCCCCCCTCTACCTCTTAAATAGAGAGATTCATTTTCCTAGGTGGCTTCCCAGCCACACAACAGAGGGAGAGCATCCCTGGTCTTAGCTCACAGGCCAGTGCAGTTCAGCACTGCTCAAGTTCACCTAGGACAGAGTTGCCAGTCTTTAAGCACAGAGCCTTCAGTGCCAACCTGACCTCGTTTCCCAGTGTAGTGGCTAGTGCCTAACGCCCTGTTGTGCTGGCAGGGTATGATACCATGGGCTTGGAGGGAAGTCCTGCTGCTGCCTGGGAAGGATATAAGAAATCAGGGCTTCACACATCAGACATGGGATCTCCAGGAAGGGACAGAAAGGGCAGTTCCACAGCTGCCCAGACTGGGTTAGAGAGGGCTGTACCTGCAACCAACACTGCTGCTTCTTCAGGTCCTTTCTAAAGGAGCTGGCCTTGATGGGAGAGACACAAGAGCGAGAGCGAGTGCTGGCTCATTTTTCCCAACGTTATTATGAGTGTAATCCCAATGCCATCTCTTCTGAGGGTAAGAAACTCTGTGTGTGTGCACGTGTGTGTGTGCATGTTTCTATGCAAGAGTGTGTTCATAACTTGGAGAAGGGTCTCAAACTGAAATTAGAGAGCAGTCTAAGAGCCTTAGGCAAAAGCCCCTGTTACAGTGATGCCATCATTTCCCTCAGACTACTTCAGGCACTTTAGATAGTTTTGTTAAAACCTGCTCCAGTCTGAGGATGCACAATTAGGGCTCAAACCATCCTTAATTCTGACCTTGAGCAGATTAGCTCCAGAGGCGAGAGAAAGCCCTCCTCACCACATAGACGCAGCTCTCAGATCCATGCCTCAAGGAACAGCCAGGTGAGAAAACTCCGGTGCCTGGCACTCAGCAGGGCCCAGGGAAGCACCCAGATTGTACTATTTTACCTGAATGTTTTACATCTTTGCACCCCTCCTCTGTGTGTTCACATGCTGAAATCTGCCCTGGTTTGGCTCTGTGGGCAGGTGAATTTTTGGCTGTCTGGCTGGAAAAGGGCTGTGTTGTTGCCACTTTGCCCGTGCTAGGAGCTGTGCAATATTAGTTCAGCATCACTGCCTGGCTGAAGGGGCTGCAGGGTTTGTTTGCCCAGTTTGGGGGTCAGCTTTAATTTAATGGCCTCCTATCTACCTGTCTATGTGCTGTGAGCACCATGCTGAATGCTGTGTGTCCCTGTGTGCCCAGGGTGGGAGGAATGGGCTCAGGAGCATCTTGGGCTCACCCAAAGCCCCTGTATCACACCTGACATCCCAAGTGGATAGAGCCCAAACTGCAGGGCAATTCCCAGGGTCTCTGATCACCTGTCCCATGCTTGTGCTGCAGATGGAGCGCACACGCTGACCTGTGCCCTGATGCTGCTCAACACAGATCTTCATGGACATGTAAGTTCCCACTGCTGTCAGCCTGGTCTGTCCCCTGCCCTTTCGATCACCACTGTCCCAAACTGCAGGTCCCAGGGGAAGAGTGAGGACTTCCCAAGGACAGAGCTGGGTAAGCAGGAGGCACAGGGGTTATGCAGTCCACCCTGGTCCCATAGGGGCTGTTCAACCCTGAAGTGTCTGTGGAAGAAAGAGAAGAAAGCCTAAATGAGAGAGAGGAAGCTGGTGAAGAAGAGAATGGGGCTATGAAGGAGACACATTAAGCTGGAAGATTTAGGGGTAGAATGAGGATACAAGACGAAAACGGGCAGGGAGAGGGTGGCAATGAGAATCAGAAACTGGCTGACATGGAGGGAAGGTAGTACTGAACTTTGAGAAAGGAAGGTTTTAAAAATACCTGGAGTCTAAGCAAAGCAGGAGGCTTCCCCACACCTCCAAACGGCCTTCTGGAGACCTGGCTGACTACTCACCTTTTACCAGAGAATGGGGAACTTGTTCCTGGGCTGTGGGAACCTTCTCCAGCCAGCATTAGCCCTCTGGCCCAACAGTAACCTGCCGCATTTCTCTTCCTCGGCTCCCCCAGAACATTGGGAAGAGAATGTCCTGCTCGGATTTCATTGGCAACTTGGAGGGGCTCAACGGAGGCAATGATTTCCCCAAGGAGCTGCTCAAGGTAAATCCAGTTGCTTTCTGTGGTCAGCTGAGCAGCAGGAATGATGAGTTTTGGGTGGGGTCACATGGGTGGCTGCATGCGATGCAATGAATGTGTCCATCCTTGTGCTTGTGTTAAGCTGTTGGAGCTGAGGCAGGAGTAGTGATTTCTCTCCAAGCTTTCCTTGGAGCTGGGCTTTGCTTCTGTGGGAGATTTGTTGCTCTCTGAGGTGGAACAAAGCTATTGCCACTCCCAGGCAACTGTTGCCCAATCAAACGGTCTCAAGGCAACTCCAGGTTTTGAAAGCCTTTCACACACCTCGTGAAAGCTTCATGTGTACATAGGGGAGTCCAACAGGCAGGAAAATGGCGTGCTGAATAACCAAGTAAAGCTGGCTGCGCTGGCCCAGGCTGATTTTGTGGATGTAAGCAATCTAGGAGGGTTTAATAAAGCTGGT
Source organism: Rhea pennata (assembly GCF_028389875.1). Lineage (NCBI taxonomy): Eukaryota > Metazoa > Chordata > Aves > Rheiformes > Rheidae > Rhea > Rhea pennata. The sequence continues at coordinate 22,198,011 of NC_084669.1, forward strand.
GTGGTTACTGCTGCCAAGGTGTTGCAAAGGGCTTGCAAAGTCCCCAAGTGCCCTGCTGTGGCCAGCAAAGCCAGGAAGGGCATGCTAGCCTCCCAGGAGGGCTACAGCTGAGGCAGCCTGGACACCACTGGTGCAGCTAGGGAGAAGGCAGCTCGCCCACGTGTCCCAGTAGGCAAGGACACAGTGCTGAGAGCCTCATACATTGCTGAGGGGACCCAGGATGCCTTGTTTCTCCAGGAGGACATCAGGCTGGGGTCCTGGATGCCGTTGCTGCTCTTGCACAGGCCACACAGCGGAGAAGAGAGGGATGTCTGGGGCAGCTTTCTAGGGGTTGTTTGCCCAGCTGCAGCCAGAGGCTTTATGGCATTGGCAGCACAGTACTTAGTCCTTCCTGGTTCCCTGGAGAGGGCCTTGGAGCACTGGGCCCTGAACCCAAGGTCAGGCCCGGGGAAGAAAGCCATGTCTAGTGGCAGAGGAAACATTTCTGGAGATGTGGGCAAGGCACAGAGATGGGAAGGGTGTGCCAATGGTTAACGCCCTGGAGCTGGAAATTAGCAATGCTTCTGTGACTTGGGAGGGGGGGGTCCTGTCTTTGCTGTGTGACCCAGTTTGAGCCGTCAAGCTTTGCAGGGGGAGGCGTGTCCATGTTCACAGGAGCTGGTGAAGTGCCTCCAAACAGGCTAGAGCAGGGCATGGCGTTAACCACCAAGTGAGGTTGGCCCAGGAGCACCTCCAAGAGGCCGGTCGGAGGAGGGAAAGGGGCCGGTGCATCGGTGGGTGACTGCACCAGGCCACTGGCAGGGGCTGATAATGACAGTGTGAGCTGGCTCCTTCCCAGGTAAGTCACGCTGGGAAGGAAGCAGGGAAGGAAGCCTTCCCCTCCCCACTGCTCCACCGCCTTGCCCATGAACCATGGCCCCCAGTCGCCCTGGCCCCTGCTGGCAGGTGCCCGGCTCTGCTGCGGGGCCTGGCTGTGACGTGGCTGTGGAGGTGCTGACACACAACGGCTTCTCGCGTCTCCAAACTGATGCACACGCACGCCGCTCGCGCGCACTGGAGCAGCAGCCGTGGGAGGGCCTGCGTGGCCCGGCAGGGCTCCGCTCCCTCCGTGGTGTTCGTCATGGAGGTGGCGCTCCCTGAGCACGTCGAGCCTTGACCTGATTGCGTTTCTCTGTCGTGGCCCTTTTCTTTTCCTGACCGTCACAACTAGTGCAGGAGCAGAGTGGTTCAGCTAGTGCGTGTGTGAGAGAAAAATTGCTTGCTGGCTGTAACGTGGGCTCTGGCTGCTGCAAGGCAGCAGTCCCGCGGGTGCCAATGGGGACAGCCTGACCTTGAGGCTAACGCGCAAGCCTAGGAAATGGCTTCCCGGCCCAGCACTGGGGTCTAATCGAGGGTGCACCTGGGGCCAGATGCTTGCTATTTCTGGGCCTTCATTTCTCCATTCTGGGCCCTGGGAATAGTATTAGTTCCCATGGGACCTGCAGGGCAGAAATCATTCATGTTTGTGAAGTGCTACAGTTGGAAAACACTCATGAAGTGAAAAACAGGCTTCCACACGGTGCCAGAAACACTAGTGGGGATTGATAAAAAAAACGTAATGCAGGGTGAAAAGCTGGCTCTGTTTTCAGCCATTTGTGGGCCTATTCCTAGCTGTGTCACTTGCCCCTTCATTAAGGGGTTACCAAGAGCTCTCAATAGGGCTGTCCTCCCTCTCAGCCCACGCTTCTCCAGTAAAAGGAGTTACTCAGAAAAAAAGTCTTATCTAATTTTAAACCGAGCTCCAGAAAAGGCTTTAGGCACCCAAAGTAGAATAGAAACCCCCAAAATGAAGACTCTGAACCTCTGCCCTCCAGTGCTGCTCAGCCCTAAAGCATCCAAAATATGCAGGCTCCTCAATGTGCCACTTTTGAAGCTCCTGGAGTCCTACAGTTGGGTTCATGCATTTCAGGTGCTGTGGCACCCTTGTGTTGTTGCTTTCTCTCTGGGACCTAGCTCATGGGTTAAATTTCCACCCCCAAAAGTACTGGCAGTTTAAACAGGCAATGTTCAAATTATCTTGTCAGATCCCAACCAGTGTGAGACAGGGCAGCAAGTGAGTGCTGGAGAACTAAGCTTTCTGTTAAAGAGGGGCCAGAACGTGTGCGTGGTGTAAGGCAGCATTGCTCCCGGGCGGGGGGTGGCGAGGGGAAGGCTGCAGAGCTGCGCCAGATGAGGAGCAAGCGCATCCCCGCACAGCTCTGCCGGGAACCCGGCAGCGGGGAGGCTGCTCTGCTAAAAATGGACTGTTCCCTCCGCAGCTGCAGTGCTTCGCACAGATGCCTTTCTGCCGCCTCTGTACCAGAGCCGTGCAGGGGAGTGGGAGCAAAAGGCACCTCAGAGGAATGGCATGGGGGGGGGGAGGCTGCAGCTCCTGCATCGCACTCCTCTGCCCTGAGCACCGGTGCCCTCCAGGGCACACGAGGGAGAGCAGGGGGCACAGGGCAGCGCGTTGGGGAAGGTGCTGTTGGCCGGTGCTGGGGAGGGGAGCAGTGAAGGGGGCACAGGGCTGAGGACTTTGCTGCTCCGCAGCAGCCTTTGCTGGGCACAGCAGGAGGAGACCCTTGCTCCCTGCCGCAGGCTTTAGGCTACCTGGTACGTTGGTCTCCTTGCAGGCTCTGCCGGCAGAGAGGTGGGGAAAGCTTCTCCTGCTCCCCTCCCTGCTGCAGCCTGCCCTAGCCCATATAGGATGTCGCCTCCCTGACAAGCCTGGCTCGCGGGCTGTACCTGGGGACCGAGGCTCCTGTGCGAGCGTGCTGCACAGCTGGCCAGCTAATTTTAGCGCTCCAGGAGCACACACTAGGGCTGCAGGGGAGGCGACGTGCTGGCAGGCCTCAGAGGAGCTTCCCAAAGCCCCGGGGTGCCTCATGGGCAGCCCCAGCAGTGCAGAAGGAGGGTGCTGGCGACTCTTCCCACGCCTGTCCAGGAAGCTGGCGCAGGCTGGTAAACCACAGGCATCACAGCTGGTGGCCGCTGCCCTAGAGCACTCACAGTCGGGGGCCTGGGGAGTGGGCACCCAGGGACAGCAGGGGAGCACAACGTGGCTGCGAGGGACACCAAGCCAGCTGTTCCCCGTGGCTCTGGGGAGGGTGTCAGGATGGGTGACCCGCGCGGACCCTGCATGCTCCCGTCGGCTCCAAGTGCAGGGAGTCCCAGGACAAATGCAGCATGACGCCTGAGAGCGGGTGGTGGCTTGAGTCAGACAAGAACTTTGTCTGCACCTAGATAATCCATGCAAACAATCAGTTTTATGCTGAAGAAACCAAAACACCGTGATTTCCCAGTGGAGCACCACATCCCCCTCACGACCCCTTTCTTGCTGTGCCCTTGGCTGGTGCTGCTCCTGGTGCAATGCAGCGATGCATTGCCTTACTGGTGATCAAATACCAGGCCTGGAAACCATTTTCACTAGCGCTGAAGCCTCCCCTGGAGCAGCGAGCTCCGCAGGCAGGGCTGCCTACCTCTCTGCTCAAGGGTGAGGCCTGTCCCTGGGTGGGCTCTCCAGCAGGGGAGGGAGCGAGCTGGGGACATACAGAGCAACGAAGCTGCATGATGCAGTGCTGCAGGACACCCACAACTGCAGGCTTGGTTTTTAACTCCTGTGCCAAAGTGAAAACAACTGCCCGACCAGCAAGGAGAGAGGCAAAGCTGGACATACTAAAGCTGGTAATATTTTGGTTAGCTTCTCTTTAGCCCCGACCTCCCGAGATTTCACTGACTGTTGTTAGTTGTACATTATACTCCAGATGTGGATTTGCCCTTTACATGATTGATCAGTTTGCTGAGCCTTGTATCTTCCCTACCTTCCTTACCCTTACAGCTTAACTTTCTCCTTTGTCGGTGGGTCTTCAGCAATGCAGTGGGGCCAAACCAGACCCTGTTTCTCCCCAGCACTGCCTAGCATTTGCAGGAGTGAGCCAAATTTGTGCTACATTCCAGCCAAGGAGCCTGGAGCATTTCACCGAGTTAATGAATTAAACCTCACAATGCAGTCAGATCCCCTGGGGGAGGAGGGCGGGATCGGCCCCCACTTTACCGCTTGGAGGCACAACCGCAGAGATCAAACGCTCAGAGTGCTGGGTAAGTGATTAGCAGACGTGGGAAGAAAGCCCCGTCTCCCACCTCTGAGCTATAATCACAGGAACGCTTGCTCGGTCTAATCCCCCGAGATACTCTTTCGCCTGCGCTCCTCAGCCACGGTTTCTCCCCAGGAGCGATACCCGGCCTTGCACCTCTGTCTCCCATGGCTCTCCCCGGGGCCCGTGGGCCTCAGGAGCAGCCTGCTCATCCTGGCCCAACATGCCTGATGCGCGCAGCCCAGTGCCCAGGCCCCCTCCCTTGCAAGTGTTGTTCAGTGATGGTGATGCCAAGCGATTACGACACAGTGGAAAATTTCCCCTTCTTTGCTGGCCACATCTCCTGCTCAGTCAAGCCTAAATAGATTAAACATTGATCCTCCTGCTTTCTCCAATGATGCCCAGCCTGCTGGTTCTTCAGGAGCAGCTGGCCAGAGTGTCTATGTCCTGCCCATACCTGACCGAGCAGCTCTAGCTACAGATCTCCCCTTCTGTCCTGGACCCAGAGAAGGGACAGGCAGCAGAGGGAAGTATGGGATGGGCATCAAAGATTGAGGCCCTAAGCCCATCTCTGCCAGACCCAAGTCTCTGGCCACTCTTGCCTCTTTGGAGCTCCTCAGTTCTCACAGCCCAGTCCAGCTCCGGCCGCTGTGCTGAAGCCCATGCAGCTGGCACGGGGCCGGCGGCGCTGCCTGCCCCTGGCCATACTGGGGCAGACTCAGCTGCTCCCGGGGCGCGTGCACGGCGGGCAGCGTCACTGCAGCCCCGCTGCAGGATGCACGCCTGCTTGGCGCCGCGGAGGCTGCTGCCTGACGGCGATGGAAAGCCTCAGAGCCTCGCCAGCCAGGGGACTGCCCCAGGAGGGAGGATCAGACCTGGGGGTTTTGGGACCCTCTGCTGAACGTCACTGGGGGAGGCCTGGTGTGACCCAGTACAGAAGTGGCTCCCTAGTGGGTTCAGGTACACCCTGGTCCCAGGGCACCGCTGTCTAGCTTCTCTGGCTGCCAGCCCTAGGCTGGAGCTCACCAAGTCTCCGAGGTCTCACCACCAGCTCTCCTGCTGCCCCCCACCCTGACGTGTCGGTGAACACGAGGGCCCAGTGGCCCCGCTGCTGCTCTCACTGCAGCTGGCTCGTGAAGCAAAAAGGAGGCAGGATGAGGCCAGCTCGCGCACTGAGGACAGCTCTGACGGCGCGTGGTGCCCGTGCCCAGGGTCACGTCCCGCACACGGGAAGGCGTGACGCTCCTGCCGCCGTGCCAGCCTGCCCTGGCTCCAACGGGCGAGCGGAGCGAGGCCTCCTGGCCACGGAGGCAGCTCCGGGCACCACGCAGATTTGCTAAAACCCCCACTGGGCCAGGAAGTGGGGGCCACCTGGGCCACAGAAGAGTGGCGCAGCACCCGGCGCCTCGGGGCCGCGTTTCACGGGAGCCCACGCAGGCCTCCCGGCGCGGCCCGCTCTGCCCCACTGCGCCGTGGGGCCCGGGGCCGCGCGCGGGGCTCCCGGCGAGCAGATGCGGCAAGGCGCCGGCGGGGCGCGGGGAAAAGGCTGGGAGCGGGGCTCAGCGCCCGGGAGCCCGGCCCCGCACCCCGGCCAGGCCCAGCGCTGCCCACTGGGGCGCTCCCTGCGCTGGGCACCGCGGGCCTGGGGCCGTGGGGCTGTGGGGGCCTGGCGCCGTGGGGGCCTGGCGCCGTGGGGGTCTGGGGACCGTGGGGCCGGGCGGGCGGAGCCCCGCGCTGCCGGGCGACGCCCGCGGCCTCCATCTTGCGCGGGGCGCCGCAGCCCCGCCGCGCCCGCTCGGCCCTGCGCGCCCCTCGGGCCTCGCGGCCGCCGCCCGCGGGCCGAGCCGGGCCGGGCCGGGCCGGGCCGGGCCGGGCGCCGCCGCCGCGGGCCGCCATTGGCTGCGGGCGGGGCGGGGCGGGGCGGGGGCCGCGCCGCCCCCCGGCAGCCGCCGCCGAGCGCTGCCCGGCCCGGCCCGGCTTCAACAGGCGGCGGCGGCGGAGCGGGCCGGGGCCGCAGCGCGGGCAGGGCTGGGCCGGGCCGGGCAGGGCGCCCCCACCCGACCCCCTCCCCGAGCGGAGCGGAGCCGGCGGGCGGCGGCAGGATGATCGGCGTGAACAGCATCAACAGCAGCGCGGGGCGCATGCGGTCCCGCTCCATGTGCTCGGTGCGCTACGGGCGCAACTACCGCGGCGTGGAGACCTTCTGCTACGGCTGGCCGCAGCGCTCCCGCACGCTCAAGCCGGTGCTCTACACCGACCTGGTGGTGAGCCGCCTCCAGAGCCGCCGCAAGAAGAAGCCGGTAAGGGCCGGGGCGGCGGCGGCGCGGGGCTGTGCAGCGCCGAGCGCAGCGGCGGGCGGGGGGCGGGCGCCGCTCGCCCCGCTCCCGCCGCTGCCCGGCTCGCCGCCCCGCGGGGCGAGGGGAGGCGCGGGCAGTGCGCGGCCGGCGGCTGCTCGGCGCGGGCCGGCGTCGCTCTGGGGGGTCTCGGGTCCCGGCGGCGCGGGGGGGGACGCCGCCCCGGGCGGGGGGGCCGGGCCGGGCCGGGCCGGGCGGGCCGCGGCAGCAGCGGGCCCGCGGGCGGCCGCTGCGCGAGGGGCGCCGCGGGGAGGCCGCGGAGCGCCGGGCGGGGGGTGCAGCCCTTCCCTTCCCCTCCGCCCGCTCCTGCCGCCTGCCGCGGGGCTGACGGTGGCGCACGGGACGCCGTGCCCACCGCAGCCCTGACGAAGGGGAGGGAAGTCTGGCTGCCCCCGAGCCGCCCTGCTCCTCTGGGCTGACGCAGGAGCCTGCAGCGCGGTAGCGGGGGGCGGACGGGGGCCCCTCGTTCCGCTCCTGCGGCACCCGCGCCGGGGGGGCGGAAGGGGGCACGGGTGGCGGGGGGCGGACGGCGGCAGGGGGCTGCTGCCAAGGCGAATAAGGGACCTGGCGTAGGTAGGGCCGGGGCCGCCCGCCCTGGCGGAGGCCCCGGTCTGACAGCGCCGCTCGTCGCGTCGCAGCCGGGGGGGTCCGACTGCCTGAGGGGCAGACGAGGCTTTGCGGCTGGGCGCAGGGAAAGGCTTCTGCCGAGGAAAAGTTAGGGAAAGCCGCTGCCTGAGCTCCCCTGTTGAAACGCTGCCGGGCACGGAGAAAGGAGGAAGATCTGCAGGGAGGGTGCTTTGTAGCTGTGAAGTCTCTTTTGCAAAATGTCACACGGCCGTGACTTTTCTCCGTGCTGGCAGGAAGAGGAGGAATCTTGATCCGCACAGGGCAGCTTGCAGCTCTGGGAGCTGGATATTACGTTGCTAAGCTCAAGAACCAGCACCCTGGAAAAGGGACTGGTCGCTTCTGTAATGCGTCCGTAACAATCGTGGTCTTTACCAGAGGAACCTCAGAAAGGGTTAACCCTCTCTGCTCCATGCCTGAATTCCTGCCTTAGCCCAGCATGTCCAGCACAGAGGAGAGTTACAGCCCCCAGTTCAGTCCTGTCTGTGCCAAAGCTACTTAGAGGATTGCTTACTGCCTGTGCTCCCCCCCCCCCAAAAAAGCCCTGAATCTCCCCCAGGCAGCTTCCCTGGGCTCTACTTCTGTGATGGCACCAAGGCTGGGGCAGAGGGTGAGACACTTCTTACTTCTTGCCCAGCACAGCGCATCCACCCCTCCTGGAAACGTTTGTAAGAGCAGGAGTTGGAGAGCTGCCATCAGCCCTCTTTCAGGAGGGAAGGCGCGGAAGAAAGAGGTCATTCGTTCGGTTAGAAGTCCCCTCGGGACAGTGTGTTGCTGGGTCCCTGGTGCTGCTCATGGCTAGGGCATGGCTGGCTCCCTCGCCCGGCGTGCTGCAGCGGTGAGCTCACAGCCCTGTGATGACAAACAGACCTGCGCTTGGGATCAATCTTGGTGGCACAGGGCCAGCCCTCTGCCCTGCTTTCTCTCGGGCAGCCCTTGCAAATTCAGAGATGTCGAGGAGTGCCAGCCTTTTGCTCCTTGGGAGTTCAGAGAGCAGTGACAGCCTGGAGAGTAAGCTGAGCTGCGAGGTCGTTGCCTCTGGCCCCTACTGATGCAGCTGTTGAGAGTTTGCGTTCAGGAGCCCAGACAGTTCAGTCTGCCCCATCAAAAAGAGTTATTGAGCCAAAAAGCGGGGAGGTCAGTGGACAGACAGAGAGCAGTACTGCTGGGGGGGACAGAAAAGCAGGGACAGAGTTTGCAGTTGCGGTGCATCTCCTCAGCTAGGAGTTGGACTGAGACCACCAGATTCGTTCTGTAGAAGGCTTCAAACAGCTGTCAGTTGGGGATGGCGTTTGGCCAAGCAAAGTTTTGGCAAGATTTAAATGTAGATGTAAAATTTTGTATTGCCTGCTCCCCCTGCCCTCCTCAGCCCTCGTATTTGTCTCTTGGGGTCCCTGGCCGCACAGAGCGCCGGCCAGCCCGCTTCCCAGTGCCCCGTTTCTGGGGTGACGGTGCTTTCCAGCCTCTGCCCTCAGCAGGCCTGGGTGATGCCGTCAGTGCTTGTGACGGGGCTGCTCAAACCTTTTGAAGCTGCAAGGCAGTTTGTCCTTTGAAGCGCTCGTAGACAGCGCCGGAGCCCAGGTTTTTATAGTGTTTTGCTCTGCTGGGCTGTTCTCCGGCACTGTGCAGACGTCGCTTTCATTCAGAATTACTCCCCAGGCGTTTCCTGGCATCAGCTCTTCCACTCTGCGTTTTAGCAGAATCCCTCCCACAAGCCTGGCACGGGGCTGTGATCCAGGAGGCCTCCCTCCCCTCCAGCACAGCACGGCTCTCTACACATCTCCCTCTGCCCCCCAAACTCTGGGCTTGGCCGGTTCCCGTCCCCATTCCTCGGCGTAGAGAGCTGACCTCCGTGTACAGTCACTGGAACAGCTCGGATCCAAGCTGCCATGTGCCGTTCTGCCAGCAGCTGCTCCGGCCCGTGTAGCACCCTGGCCCAAGTGATTATTCCCAGCTCTGTCTGCGGAGCTTTTCTGCGGTTCCCGTGTTTTCAGTCTCCACCTCTCTGTGCCGTTTTTCCAGTCTCTTTGTTTCTGTTGCTTTGCAGGCTCTGCTGAACCCCCCTCAGTGAGTAAGATCCCTTCCCTTCTGTTACGCATGATGATTCCTTGCCGTAAACGTTGTTTTTCAAAGGCCTGGTTCTCTCTCCTGCTCTTTTTCCATGACTAGGTTATATTTTGCAGGACTTTGGTTCCTTTTTTTCCCCAGGCTGCTCTGTAGATATCTCTGTAACTGTGCTCGTCTGGCACTCTCGCTGCCAGACTGCCAGCGGGTCCCTCCTTCCCAGCCCTCAGCCTCCCGCTCCTCGGGGGCCAGGGCTGCATAAATGGGGCCCAGGGCTCATCTCCTCTCAGGTGCTGAGGCTGTATGCTTTTCACGAGTCTTGTGTCTTCTCAGCAGACAACTGAACCCTGTTCCTCATCTGCAGATAGGGAAGACCCCTTTCCTCTTCCAAAAAACAAATTGGTGTTGAGCCAGCATCTCACTGACCAGGAAATACATAATGAGCCTTGTCCCTGCTCCACTCTAGTTGGCTGCATCTCCCATGTGGAGTGATGGACTTGTCTTGCTCGGGCACTGTTTGGGCTTGTCTGCTGGCTGGGTTTCCCAGGTGTCTGCACGCCTGCAGTTGTACTTTCTCAGCCATCAGCAAGATCTCTCACCAGCAGTCTCTGGCCAAGTGATGAATGTTGACAGCTGCCCGAACAGTCTGTGCAAAACTCAATTATTCTCCTCCAAGGATGATGTCTTGCAGATCTGTCAAGCTCCTTGATCTCAAGTCCTCTGCAAGCTCTGGTCTGAAACCCTCTCTCCAGCCTCCCTTGCTGCAGAGCCAAGCTGAGTGCCCGTGGCTTGCACCCAGCTCGGGCTTGGGCAGAGCTGGGAACTGGGCTCTAGACTGTCTATCTGCAAAGGGACTTTTAGCTTCTTTCTGTGCTGAAACATGGACACTACACTCTGCCTAGCTGAACTCTGCAAGCATTTGGGCCAGTAGGGAAGCTCAGGGAATTTCAGAGATGCTGGAGAAATTTGATGTGTGCGGGGTAGGCTGTAACTACCCAGAGCGGCAGTTGCCCAATAGTATCCAAACGCCCATCCTGCCTGGAAAAGCCAAAAGCTCTTTTGTGGGCTGCATGAATGACAGTGCAGTGGTGCCTTTGCAAATCCCATGTAGAGCAGAGACTTGGTGCCAGGCTTAAGAGCCAGTGCCCTGCAAAAGTCATGCTCAGAGGGAGTCTGGAGGTTGTCTCAGCCTGAAGAGTACTTCTATGGAGCACCCATATTCTGATAACTCAGGAAAACAGATATTTTTTTGCAGAGGTGGGGAGGGGGATTTGTGTTGGGTTGTTTGCTGTGTGGTTGCTGTGTGAGGCTCATCCCGCAGGCCAAGATCCTGCAGAGCGAGGTGCTGTGTGCGTGTGCACCACCAACGCCCTGGCGCAGAGGCTTTCTCTCCTTCTGTGGCCCCACCGCTGTTCCTTTGGGTCTTCTGTCTTGGGGGCACCAGAGCTGCCTGGAGCAGGAGACCCCAAGCCTGGTGTGGCTGACTGTGGTGCTTGGGCCAGTGCCTGAGTCTGAGAGCATCCTGGGGTGCTGGGTCAGGGTTACATGCATAGTCCTCCCTACATGCGTTTCCGCAGCTCCGTGCACACCCGGTGTCTGAGAAGGGGCACAGGTTTGGGCAGCCTGCTCAGGCCTTGGGACAGATGACAGATGTGGTATCAGGTGAGAGACTGAGTCTTTTCCAAGTTCACGCAGCAAGCAGTGAATGTTGTAAGGCCCATGGCCTCGTTGCAGTCCGTGGGTGCTAGAGCCTCCCTCTTCCCCGGGGCTGTCCCTGGCCAATGCAAATCGTGAGATGTGTGCTGCCTGGCCGGAGCAGGGAGCTCCTCCTGGAGCAGGGAGAGGATGACATCTCTCTCTCAGGCTTGGGAACGCTTGGCAAAAGGCACCTTTGTGCCTCCGTCATGGGCAGACACGTAAGACGGGATGCCGTAAGCAGCGCCCAGCGCGGTGCCCCAGTCGACTGTGGGGTTGCACGTTCCGTGGTGCTGGGCAGAAGGTGGCTGTGGGTACCTTACCGGGGTACCTCGCCGCCCAGCGCCTCCGAGCCAGCCGGGCGCGCTCCCGGCGTCCCCCGGAGCGGCCTCCCCATCTGCCAGCGGCACCGTGCGACCAGCTCCGAGTGTCTGCTGTGGCCGCCTCGGGCCGAAGGGTCCTCGTCCCGGCGTGCGTGGGGCCCTCCCTGCGGCGGGCTGCGGGCCCCGCTGCTCCCCGCGCCTCACCCCGGCTCCCATCTCTCCGCAGGGGCTGTACGGCTCCATCAAGAACGAGAAGCTGCAGTGGGCCATGTGAGTATCCCTGCCCGGGGGGCTGCTGGTGCGGCCGGGCCGACGCGCCGAGAGCCCACCAGGGCCGGGGCGAGGGAGCGCCGGCGAGCTCGGCCCATTGGGCGCGGAGGCCGCGGCGGTGCCGGCCCCGCAGCTGCCAGCTCGCGCAGCAGGAGCGGCAGCGCCCGCGCTGCGGGATTAATCAGCCCGGTGCTAACGCCAGCGCCGAGCCCGTGCGCTCGGGCCGCTGCCATGGAGACGGCCGCGGATGCTGAGGGTTTAATTAGCAGCGAGCGCTTATGAGCAAAGGGGGAGGGGGGGGGGACAGCAGCTCCGCGCTGCCGCCACGCCGTGCCGGGGTGGGGGAGGCGGCACCGACGCAGCCCGCGCGGCCCGCCGGGGCCCCACGCTGGGGGCAGAGCGCGGGCCTGCGTCCAGCTCGTGCACGCAGCCGCCGTTCCCGGCACCTTCGTGCCCCCGGTGCCGCTCGAGGCGGCCCCGCTGCGTGCCCCACGTGCCCCCTTCGCTGGCTGGCTCTGCGCCCCGGGCCCAGCGGCTGGCCCAGGTGAGGCTGCTGCGAGCGGGTGTCCCCTAGAGCTTGCTCCCTCTAGCCCGCCGTCCTGCCAGCCATGGCCCGGACACCCACGTGCCTCCTTCTTTTCGAGGGGCCAGGCAGCACCAGAGCTGCCAGGCCGGCGGCCCCCTCCCGAAGGCACAGCAGTGACGGGAAACGCCCCCACCTGGTCTGCTGCTCCCTTCGGGAGCCAGGCCCAAAAAAGGCCTGGCAAGGAGGAGGCAGGGTGTTTGCTGGCCCCAGCCAGGTTAACAGACTCTTTCCTATCCTCACGGACCTCACTGTACTGGGCAGAGATGAAGAGGAGCTGAGAAAGTCCCTCTCAGAGCTGGCTGACCCCAACCCCAAGTCCATCAAACGCATCAGCAGCTGCAGTAACCCCTTCCTGGACTTCTCACAAGACCCCAGCATCGCCACCTACAAGCACGGACTGTTAGTGCGCAAGATCCATGCTGATCCCGACTGCAAGAAAAGTAGGTGCCTGGGGCCCCCACGAGAGGGACTCGCTGGGGGGTGGGGGAGAGCTCCAGAAGCTGTCACCGTGGGAGCAGGGCAAGAGTCACAACACTACATCCGAAGGCGTTGAGCATCAAGGCAGCCTCCAGCAGCTACCCCCCACCTCCCTCGTGCCTGTCACGCTGCGACAGGCACCCAACAGCCTCCCCTGCCTGTCCGCCCTGATGAAGCTGGGCAGAGGCTGACGGCAGTGGGCAGGAGCTGCAGGACCCCGTGGCCGGGCCTGGTGTGTCCCCTGCCCATGGCGCTGGGAAGGCTGGCAGGCGAGGAGGTGCCGCGGCTCTCCGGGGGGCCCGGCCTCGCGGCGGGATAGGGAGAGCAAAGGAGGGCGTCCCGTGGTGCCGCAGCCGCGTCGCACCGCAGGCTGTGGCTGGCTGGGCGCTGCCAGGCGCGTTCCCGATGTGCGCTGCGAAATCCTCGCTAAGCCCCAGCTGTTTAATGCCTCCTTGATCTGATTAGATGCTGCCGCCCGCCGAAGGCAGCGTTACCTGGCGGGCAGCACCACCTTGCCCCAGCCCCTCTGAGCACAGAGCGGGGCGGCGCGGGCGAGCAGCGAGGCGTTGAGCGCAGCGGCCCCGGCCCCAGGAGGCAGCGCGCAGCCCCCCGCCCCGCAGCACCATCTGCCAGCGCGCGGCCGACGTGGGCTCAGGTGCATGGGGACAGTCCGGGCGCGCAGCCCGTCCCCGGGGTGCGATGACGTGCAGCGCGGCAGAGCACGTTGGAGGAGGAGGGGTGGTGCTGACTTGCGCTGCCCAGCCCCGGGGCTGATGTCTCGGTTGCTCTGTTTTCCCTGGCAGCCCCCCGCGGCAAGCGCGGCTGGAAGCCGTTCCACGCCATCCTGAAGGGGATGATTCTCTACCTGCAGAAGGTAGGGAGCAGCAGGGTGCCCCATCCTGGGACAGGCGACAGGGTCCCGGCAGAGGACCCTCCCCAACCTGGGCTTTGTCCGAGGTTGGTCCTTGTGGCTGCTGGAGAGCAGAGAGGGGGCTCCCAAGTACAGTGTCACAAATCCCATCATAGAGACTCAGCAACATGCTCTCCAGAGCCAGAGACCTGCCCAGTTTTGGGTGGTGAAAGCAGCTGCTGGCCAAGGGCCCTGCCTGTTCAGGCTTTGCTGGGGGCCTGGGGAGAGGCGGCACTGTGCGCCTTTGACCTGCGGAGCTTGGGCTGCAAATCTATTCTCATGTGGACACACTGCCCAGGCATAGAGAAGTGGGGAAGAGCCACAACCCTCATTTTACCAAGCCCAGGGACCTGAGCCGTACAGCCCATCTCCTCCTCTAGCAGCCCCACAAGCTGGAGGCAAGCCTGTGGCAATGCATGGGCAGGGCAGCCTGCACAGCTGCTTCTCCATCAGGCCTGCAGCAGCCTGGTGGGGGCGGAGATCACTGCCTCGTCGCTGGCAGAGCTGCCAGTGTGCAGTGTGTGTGCTAGCCTACAGTCCTGGTGACTGTGGAGTTGAATCCCAGTGAGGAGCATCCTTAAGGTGGCCCTGAAATGCTCCCTGACTTTCAGGAGGAGTATAAGCCAGGGAAAGCACTGGCAGAGGAGGAGTTGAAGAACGCTATTAGCATCCACCACTCGCTTGCCACACGAGCATCTGACTACAGCAAGAGACCCAATGTCTTCTACCTCAGGACAGCTGACTGGAGGGTCTTCCTCTTCCAAGCACAGTGAGTAACCCCAGGGCTGCTGGGGGAGAGGGGCTCAACAAGACAGGCTGTGGCATGGAGGCCTGGTGGAGCCACCAAACTGATCCTTGCTCATCAAGCTGTGGACAGGTGGGTGGGAAGGGGCTTAGCACCCCATTGCTTCTCCTGTTCTGGCCCTTTCTAGAGAAGAGGGGGGGAACCAATGTCAGCTTTGCCCAGCTCATGTCCTCCTCCCTCCCTCTTATAAGCTCAGAGTGAATTGAGCTGGTGAGTCACTGGGTGCGGAGGTCCTAGGTGCCAAAGCTAGGCAGAGCCAGGCCTATGGGGACCACCAGTTCCTGTACAGGGCAAGTCCATCTGGCTTTGAAGGGCTAGGGTCGGCATGAGACTGGAAAAGCAGGCAGGAAGGCTATTGCTGTTTAGGGCCCTTCTCTTAGTGTTTTGGCCTTTCCCTGCAGGAACCCTGAACAGATGCACTCCTGGATCACACGCATCAATGTGGTGGCAGCGATGTTCTCCGCGCCTCCCTTCCCCGCAGCCATTGGCTCCCAGAAGAAGTTCAGCCGCCCGCTGCTGCCCTCCTCCTGCACGAGGCTGTCGCAGGTAGGCCAGGCGCTGTGGCAGCAGTCAGGGTCGCGGCTGGGAGCAAGGGGTCTAGGAGAGACTCCCTGTGCCAGCGGAGGGAGGCAGCTGAGGGAGCTGGAGGTGGCAAAGGCTGCAGCAGAACCCACCGAGCTCAAGAGGGGATCTTGTGGCAGCAGGGGAAAGCTCGCAGCTGCTGGCTGCGGAAATGCTGGTCCAGGCCTGTAGAGGGACCTGCGTTAGGCTGCAGCCCTGCTGCCTCCACACTCGGGTGAAAGGGAGAGGGCACCAAGAGCCACCAAAGCAGGGACAGCTGATGGAGTCAACAATGCAGAGGGCTTTCCCCACTGCCCTCTGACCTATGGCCCTCCCTGCTACAGGGTGCTGCTACATCCAGGACCTTGAAAGGAGGCTGGAAGGGGGGATTAGCAGGCTCTCACTCATGCCAGTGCGGTTATTCATAGAGCAGAAAGGATTTAAAAAATAACCTAGTTCTAAAGAGGATTAAATTCTTTGGCTTTAAGACTGCAGCCAGCCCACCAAGCAGCAGTTCCCCTAAGGGCCTGTGCTTTTGCCAGCTACTTTCATTAAAAAAAAAAAAAAAGGGGCAGAAATAGAGGTTCTAGCTGCATCTAGGAGGGGCTCCAGCTTGCTTTTACTGCACCCATTACACTGATCCCAGGAGCAGCACTGACATGGTATTACCCTTCCCCAGGAAGAGCAGGTGAAGAGCCATGAGACCAAGTTCAAGGCAATGTCAGCAGAGCTGGTGGAACACCGCTCCTCACTGCCAGAGAAGAAAGTGAAGGGCAAGGAGTATGAGGAGCTGAAGCAAAAGGAAGAGTATTTGGAGTTCGAGGTGAGCTGGGAGAACGCGCGGTGCCTACCATCACCTCAGCATGCCCACACGCTGTTGCCACTGCAGAGGATTCATCCCAAAGGTCTTTGCTAGCTTTGAGTGACAGGGAGCGTCCATGGGCCCCTTGGTGGGCTGAAGGCGCTGAATTGCAGTCTCCTGCCTCCATCTCCAGCAGTACGAGCTCCCTGAAGACAAGCCAGCCCCCCCCCCCCCAAACCTGCTCACACTGATACAACACTGCTAACTCCTGGGGTGTGCCTGGTACTGCCACGGTCAAGGTAAGGGACCCACAGGATCCGGGAGCTGCATAGCAGGTGCTGGGAATATTGCAAGGCTGAGAGGGGTGATGGGACCTGAGAGAGCAGGGCCTTGTGCTGCTCCTGTGCCTCAAGGATGGGGTGGAGGCACCACTGACACCCCCAGGAATGAGTGCTAGCCAAAAGGGCAGTGCCCTGCTTCCTCTAACCCTCAAATTGCTGCACTTTGCCCCCAGAAATCCCGCTACGGCACCTACGCCATGCTGCTGCGAGCCAAGCTGAAGGCCGGCTCCGAGGACCTGGCGGCGTTTGAGTCCACGCTCTTTGATGCAGTAGTGAGTGAGGACGATGGCCTAAAAAAGTCCCACTCTAGCCCGTCCCTCAACATGGAGCCCCCCAGTACGGGCACCAAGGTCAAACGCAATGTCTCGGAGCGTACCAGCCGCCAACCCTCCAGCCATCCCCAGAAATCGTAAGTGAGGGGCATCAGCCACCTGCACTGCAGCTCCATTCCTGCCACCAGGTGCTGGGGAGGACAACAAGTGCCCGCTGAGACCCTGCATAAGTCCATCCTTCTTGGACACACGCCGCAGGGCATGACAGCCCTCACCCAGCTGCCGGCCCCAGCCAAACAGGTCTGTGGCACCCTCCGGCCACATCTGGGCCCCTTTGGAGGTGGATGCAGAGCAGGACCGTTCCCAGTCCTTGCCTGTGGGAGTTGCCCATAGGGTTGCCTCTGTCAGACTTGCACCCTCTCCCCCACTGAACTGGGCTGCAGTTCCCTCCCTTCCCTGGGGAGGAGAAACTATCCAAAAGCCACTGCCTGGGCTAAATTCTTTAGTGTTAAAAAAAAAAAAAAAAAAAAAAAGCCAGGGGCTGATTTCCTCTAGCTAGGCTCTGCTGTGCCATGTGGGACAGATTGAACTGGGGTGGGGGGAGAAGCTGGCCAGGGCTTGGTGATCTGTTGCGGCCGGCCCTGGCCCTTTTCCCAAAGGCTGGTGGCCAGGCTGTGCCAAGGCCACGGGGGGGGGGGTGAGGCCTTGCCCCCTCCCTGCTGCCCCAGCCGCTCCCACACCTGCTGCTTTCTTACAACTTTTGAAGTTTTTTGTGATACAGTTTTGCACTTTTTAGTACCAGATCGAGCTGACCACAAGGGAGTTTTGCCGGGGGGGGGGGGTAGGAGGGATAATTTTGATGCTTTTGGGGAACTGTAAAAAACCAAAACAAAACAAACTTGGCCCTTTCCTGTAGACACTGCACTTATTTGGGGAGGGGAGGGGAGAAGGGGCTGTTCTTTTTTACAGGGACTCCAGGGGAGACAGCACTTCCCCCAGCAGCCAGCTAAGCCCAAGGGGACCTGCTGCGCCCTGGCCAGCCTGTGTGAGCCTGCCCGCTCCGCTCCTGGCTCCAGCACCAGCAGCCCTCCTGGAGAGACCGGCCTGGCGGGGCCCTACCGCCGGCTGGCGCCGAGCGCACAGCAGGAGAGCACAGTGCCTGGCCTGAGGCAAGTGGCACTATCAGCCGGCACCGCAGGGTGCTGTTCGGGTGCTGCGCGAGCATGGGCACAGTGCCAGCAGCTGGGACCAGGCCCATCCCCCTCCTGCTTTAGCTGGGTGTAGGCGTAGTGCCCCCAACAGGTTAGCTAGCAGCATTTAAGTATTGTTACAGTTAGTGGGGAGGGAGAGCACAGAGCTAGTTCTCAAGCTGGCTGGGATATGAACCCCTGCTCAGGGCTCAGGTGGCTGGGCAAGTACACTTACTTGGGGCCTGCCCCTGCCTGCTAGGGCTGGCAGAGCCTGGAGCTGGCGTTCCTTCTTTTGGTGCTGGTGCTCCAAGGTATTTAGTGCAAGGGGCCCAGAGGCTACTAGCAAGTTCTCATGCAGCCAGCAGCATGGTCCGAAGCTCAGAAGCAGGCAGAAGTGCTAGCGAAGGAGAAGCAGTGGCCAGAGCCCATTCCTCTGCTGCATGATCCATCTTCGTCAAGGTAAGCAGCAGGCTGGTGTAGCCCATACCACCCTAAGGCAGGCAAGAGGTACTCCTGCGCACTGGCAGCAGGGATGCTAGTCCCAGGGGACAAGGGGCAGCCGTCCTGCAGCGCTGGTATTTAAGTCATGACAGCAGGAACACTAAGGGTACTTGCAGAGGGCTCCAGTGACCAGGAACAGCAGAAAGGCTGGGGAGGGAGGCTGTAAGCAGGCACTGTTCTTGGCTGCCAGGCACTCAGCTGGTTTCAGCGCTGACTTTGTGAATGTGTCAAACTTTTTATTCTGCTCTTCTGAGTCTATTGCAAAAAAAAAGGGGGGGGAGAAGAAACCCACCCTTGCCTCAGGTGGCTTGGGGCAGGGAAAAAGAGAGAAAAAAAAAAACAACTTTGTACAGCTTCTTCTGTTGGTTACTGAAGTAAAAACGTGCTCTTCAGTTCTTGTGTGAGCTGTGGCTTCTCCCAACCATACCCCAGAAGAAAGCTTGGGCTGAGCACAGCCCTGGGCCCCAGCTGTCACCCCAAGCACCATGGGCTGCTGAGGAGGGCAGTGGTGGCCGTATTTCTGCTAAAGAGCAGGGCCCCACACAACAGGGGAAACACAGGCACCGTTTGGTACTGCTTGATTAGTGCCCTGCCTCAAGCCTTGCCCCATCAAGGCAGAGGCCAGAGACATGGACAGCAAATGTTAGTGGGAACTGTCCCCCTTTATTCACCAGAGGAGGGACCATTAAATAAGAGCAGAGTGGGGCCAGAGCCCAGGGCCAAAAGCAGCCTAGTGGGCTGCATCCTGACCCCCCAGAGTCCAGGCAGCCGGGCAGCAGGCTGCAGGGAAGCCCCAAGTCCAGAAGGCACTTGCATAGAAGCTGCAGGGCCCCCACAGGCACCCTATGCCCCAGATGGTGAGTCTCTGCCAGGCTCCCGGGCAGCTCAGTGCACCTGCTGCTGCTGGCTGTGCGGCAGCTCGGCTGTGGGCGCCGGGCACGGCTTCAGGGCCAGGGCGGGGGGCTGCTCCTCTTCCACCGACTGGCTCCCATAGGCACTGTCTTCCTTGATTTCTGCGAAGCAAGCGCAGGGTGCGGTCAGCAGGGAGAGGCCAGGCCCAGGCAGCAGGGACCACCCCCCACAATTCCCAAGCTGTCCTCATACCTGTGCTTTGCAGCTTCTCCAGCGTCTCCGTTTTGCGCAGCATCCTCACGACCTTGCTGAGCCCCATGGAGTCCAGTGCCTCCAGCAGCCCGCCCAGGCTGCCACCTGCAAGCTGGGGAATGATGAGCAGTGAGCACATCTGGCCATGGGGCAGAGGAAAGGGGTGGTTTGGGGTGCTTTGGGAAAGGCACTGACCTCATAACTGCGCAGAAGGCTGATGCTGGGGGAAGGTGTGTCCTTGTAGGTCTCCACCAAGCTGCACAACCCCAGTCTCTTGGCCAGTTCGGTCCAGTCTGAACCACTGCAGTCCTGGTTTAACAACTGCTCCAAGCCCTGGAGCATTTCACTGTCTAGGGACAGGACGTTCCCTGCAGGGCAAATACACCTCCATCACATGCTGCCTAGCCACCCGCTGGCAGGAGGGGGCCTGCCCTGCCTCGGCGCAGCGTGGGCAGAGGGCCCTACTCACCTGGCCGGGGGGCAGCAGGTAGCTCGCACTCGGGGCTCTGCTGTGAGGCCTGCAGCAAGATCTCCCGCACCTGGAAGACAGATGTGCATGAACATCCCCCAGTGCAGAGATCACCCCAGTCTGGCTACTGCCCCAGTTCCTGCCAGACCAGTGCAGCAGCATGCTGGAACTGCAGCACAGGCCAGTGCATCCCACCGCCGCACGCAGCCCTCTCACTCTGGCCTGCCCCAAGGCACAAGAGGGGACAGGTCTGGGCAAGGCTGGCTCCAGCTCCCCAGCAAGAGACAGGCCTGGTCTGTCCCCAGCCATCCTTGCAAGAGGATCTCCCGAAGCTCTGCCCTCCGTCCAGCCTATAGCCCCCCCTGAAAACGCTCAGCCCAAGCTCTCATGCGGTCTGACCCCTCACACGCCGCACCTTCTGGCTCCGAGTGAGGTCCAAGGGTGTGTGGCACCGGCGCTGCCCGGGCCTTGCCTCCCCACGTGCCCGTTCAGCAGCGGGATTGGGGTCCGAGCTGCGCTCTGCTCTGGAGGTTGGCTCCTCCAGCTCCATCCCCAGCTCCTGCTCCTCAGGGTCGGTATCTGTGTCACTGCTCGCTTCCGACGATGACGGGCTCACTGGCTCGTCATTCTCACACCACACGTCCGCCCCTGCTAGGAAGGGATGCACTGAGCCCGCCAAATGGTGCATTAGGCCTGCACCTGCCTGCAAAGGGGTGTGAGCCCAGGGCATGGGACTCCCACTAGAGCCAGTAAGCTTCCCATACTGCCTGTGTCGTTCAGTGCCATGGCCTCGTCGGGGCAAGCACGGCAGGGTCCCTCCCCTGTGCCCCACGAAGGCCAGGGCTCAGCTGGAGCAGCACAGTGCCCTGCAGCAGCGCTTGGGGAGGAAGGGCAGCACCTTACCCGCTCTGAGGAGCAGCTTGGTGAGGGTCGGGGAGCCCAGGCCGGCTGCCAGGTGCAGGGGGGTGTTCCCAGCAAAGGTCCGGCTGTTCACATCTGCTCCTAGCTACAAAAAAAAATGCATGAGGCCATGAACTTGGGCCACTCTGGTGCTGTTCATCCCTCCTTAGACTCCTCACCCCCTAGGCCAGAGCCCGGAGCAGAGGGGACCTCCTCCAGGGCCAGCAGAGGTTCTGTCCCCCTCTTTCAGTGTGCTTCAGGCTTATTCCTTTCCCACAGTTACCAACCCCTGAGAAAGGAGGCTGGGCCCCCAGTCCCATACCTTCTTCACCAGGTGGGTGGCCATGTTCAAGTTCTCCATCTCCACAGCCAGGTGCAGCGGGGTCCGCCCACCCTGCCTCTCCACAGCATTGATGTCCGCTCCCTTCCTGACAAGCAGGTCCAGGCAGGCCAAACTCTTTGCTTTCACAGCCAGGTGCACAGGTAGGAGGCCTGCAACAGGGAGAGAGGCTCAGTGGCCTCCGGCCAAGCCTTCAACAGCACCATTCCCCACCCTGCCAACTCCCTTTCCCTCCGGGCTTCCCTTTCAGCTTTGCTCACCATGGAAATTAGGCAGACGGAGCAGATAAGGGGCAGCAGAGCCCAGATGGGCCAGCAGTGTCCTCAGCATCTCTTCATCGCCAGCCTGAAGTGCCAGGTGCAGCAGGGAATTGCCATAGCGGTCCAGCAAGGTGGGGTCAGCATGGGCTTGCAGCAGGAGCTGGACCACCTGAGGCTGCTTGGTGATGACTGCCAGGTGCAGTGGTGTCTGCAGGACAGCACCATCACCATCATGAGCGCTTGCAGGAGAAGCCGAGTCCCACAGCACCATTCTCTTTGCCACCACGGACCCACTGTGCTCAGCCCTGCTGCCTCCCTATGCCTTTCACACAGGGCCTAAGTAGGAGACCCCAGCCCTCAGCATCCAGGAACAGGGGCAAGCCCCAGGTAGAGGATAGTCCCTCCAGGCCTTCTCCATGGCAATGGGCTGCCCTGGGAGAACTGTACCTGCTGCAGGTTGTTGGTCACATTGATGATCTGCTGGTTGGGGATGCTAACAACAACCTCAATCAGCTGCTTGATGACAGCTGTTTGCTCGTGGATAATAGCGAGGTGCAAAGGCCTGGGGAAAGAGAGAAGATAGCCCTTGTCTCAGCTCCACATCTCTCTAGATCCTCCCCACCCGCTCCTGTCCATGGGGATGGACCCCCCATCCCACCAAGGCCCTACAATGCTGTCCCTGCCCTCTGGAGCAGAGCTCTGAGCCAGCAGGGCTCAGGCACTCTCCCACCCTGACTGTCCTCGCACCCTTAGCTCTACAAACTCACGTGTCTCCATTCTCATCCTGCGAGGCAGCCAGGTGCCTCTGGACTGCCAGCAGCATGCGGGGGTCAGCAGTGACAGAGTAGTCGAGCAGGGCATGGGCATTGCGACGGGCAAGTGCCAGCATCCACAGGTGACAGATCTGGGCTAGAAGGCGAAGAAGGGCGTCAGCTCCAGGAGCAGCAGCGAGAGCCCCATCCACCCTCTAGCATCCCAGGGCAGGGAGAACAGCAGCCTTCAGCCAGGTCCTGAGCCTGAGTCACAAGCAGCCACTGGCTGCCCCTCTGGAGGCTCCCTCCAGCCCCAAGTGATGTTTCCCAGCCCTTGCTCAACCTCAGCCACCTCGTACCATGTTTCTGCAGCTCCTGGCAGTACGTGCTCTCCGTGGGCACCTGCCTGTCGCCCCTGTCCCCGTCCGTACCGGGAGCCTTCATCTGCACGCCGCCCTGGTAGCCCCCGACAGGGTGCGGGCCAGACGAGTAGATGTTATTGTATGCCAGCCCAGGTGAGTAAGGGTAGCTGAGGTTCCCGCCTGCGGACCAAGATGAGATGGGTGAGGACAGGCAAGCACGTAGTTTTGCTTTGCTCTTCTTTTCTGGCCCGTGGCCAGGCTGTGGCAGACAGAACGGGGTGCAGGGACAGGAGAAAAAGACAGCCTGACTCACCTCCGCCAGAGCCAAAGCCCCCAGCACCCCCGCCAGCGCCCCCCATGTGTGAGCCCCCACCAAAGTGCTGGGGAAACTGGGGCAGGACTTTCTTGCGTTTCCTCTCCACTTCCTCCTTATCTGTAAGCAGAAACACAGGCAGAGGGTTCAAGGACAGGCCCGAGCCCCAGGGAGGCAAGGAGAGCAGGCCAGTCCCATCTCAGCAGCCAGTACAACCCAGGTGTGGCACCCACTCACCTTCCACCACAGGGTAGTAGGTGAACTGTTTGGAGTCACTCACATCACCCCCTCGCTTCCGCTTCAGCTGTAGGAAGACTGTGACGGGGCGGTCAATCTTGGGCTTGTGGTACGGGGGTGTGCGGAAGACAATGGCATACTGCAGGCAGGACAGAAGGACATTGGACCCCATTGCTCCTTGGAGCCAGGGATGGGTGCTCCTCAACCCCACAGGGCACCCACCTGCTTACCAGGCACAGCAGGCCACCCCCAGTCTCCCCTGTACCTGCTTATGCACGTCCGTGGGGGAGAAGTCCCCAAAGGCTTGCCAGCCATTCTCGTCATCCTCATAGAAACGCACCTCAATGTCATCTGGGGAGGAAAGGGGAGCCTGGCACAGCCCGTCTCACTGGCACAGCCCAGGCTCAGTGGGCACGCTCCCCCGACCACTACGGTCCCTCCACCTGAACGGCAGACTGCCTCAGTGCCCTCGGACACAAATACCCTCTGCTGCAACCCACCCAGAAGGGTTTCTGCAGGAGCAAACACCTTTTACCTTTCTGAACTTTATCACACAGCAAGTAGACTTCGTCTCCTCCCCGCACTGAGCCTGCGGTCTTATCCATCCGTGAAATCTTCAGGTTGGAAGCTCCTGGGGACTCTGCAGAGTGAAGAAGTATTTAGAGCCCCTGTGCCAAACAAAGCGTGTCTGTGAGCTCCTTACCCTGTCCTGCCCTGTCCTCTCCTTGCTTGCCCACAGTACTGTTGGGAGCCTGGGCATTGGCACCAATTGGCCAGATGGAGTCTATTCACCCCTTAACACACTCAGGGAAACAGCCAGCAGGGTTTAGCATGTCCTGGGCATAAGGCAGAGAGCTGCATCCAACAGTCTCCAAGGCTGCATCATGGGAACTGCCCCAGTCTAACCCCCCAGTCACCCTCCCTGGGCACGAGTGAGAGCAGGGAGCTGGGACTGAGCAAGCACCAGGCTGGAAAAGCCCAGGACAGCACCTAGGCAGGCAAGAGAGGCTCTTCCAAAGTTTCCCACAATGTTTTCAACCTGTCCCCCACCAAGCACTATCTGGCCCCGCACTCACTGCTGTCATGGATGGGGTCTGAGATGACAGGCTGGAGGGCCAGCGTGAAGTTCCCACTGCTGTCGCGAAGGTAGGCGGTGAAGCGCAACCGCACAATGCTCAGGTCCATCACCTTCTTCAGCTCCTTCGCCTCCAGCTCAATCTCACGCAGCTCAGCTTCTGCCCAGGGCAGAGGAAGATGCCATCTTTACAGTCAAGGCAGGTGAGGGGAAAGGTCTCCAAGTCCCCTAGCCCTTCCCCCAGACTGACACACCAGCTCTATGCCCACCCTACCTGTCCAGCTGTACCCTCACGTTCCCACAAGCTCCTCAAACCCACAGCACCAGGTCCCTACTCCTTCCCAGCCACCCCACTACAGAGTCTGCTGAGGCCCCAGGCAGCCCTCACCCGTCAGCAGATGACTCCTATTGCGCATCTTCTGCTGCTTCAATTTTTCCTTCATGATCTCCATCATGTTCTTCTTGGTGACATGGAGCACACCAAGGTTGTTGAACCTGGGGTAGAAAAGCCTGCTGTGATCTCAGTGAGCCAGGGCTAGGGAGCAGATTGCTGCAGAGGTACAGGGGCTGCCGAGCCCTGGGAAGGAGCTGGCCAAAACAGAGTGGTGCAGCACAGACAGCAAGGGGTTAACATGCACAGGGCAAAGAGGAGCACCCACAGTGGGGAGGGGAAGAACAGCCAGGAAGGAGTAGCCAGGAAAGTCCTTAATGCTGGGAAAGAGCTAATGCCTGCAAGAGAGAGCTGGGCTCCCAGAGGTAGCAAGTCCATACAGGGGAACCAAGAGGGCTGGGGGCCACATGGATGCAAACAAGACGAGGCTGAGCCATTTACCATCCCCCAGGAGGTGGCTGGACTTATAAGAGCTACAAGGAGCTACACATACAGTGGTAATGAGACTGTAGCTCCTGCCCTACTCCAGCAGAAGATGGAGATATAGCACCCCCTTTTTTCCTTTCTTTTCATTTTCTTTTTCTTTCTTTTTTTTTTTCAAATAGGGCTGCTGAACCGTATATGCAACCTTTGGGCACAAAGCCACCAGAGCAAGCTAGGAGCCTGCCTGGATCAGTTGCAGCAGCTGGCCGTGTAGGGAGCCTTCTGCTGGGGTTACCAAATAAGCCCAGAAGACATAGGCTAGCTACAAAGTTTTTCTGCAAAGATGGAGCAGAGCCTGCTCCTGGTTGCAGCAGGAGCTGCAACCATGAGGACAGGAGCCCAAAATAGGCACAAACTTTTATAGCTGTGGGCGCTGGACTCAGAGCTAGGGAAAATATTGAGGGGATAAAGTTGTATTTATGACCTTGTCTAAACATTCTCATCCCAGTCCAGCAAAACCTGCTCCTGGAGGCATTAACCCCTCTCCTCTCCAACCCACAGCCACAAGACAGGCCTCCAGCCACACTGCACCCGATAGAGATCCCCCACCCCAGGCCCAACACTAGGTCTCCCTTGTACATACTGAGCAGTCATGTCCTTGGGTCCCACAGTCATAACGCAGTTCCCAGCCTCATTGCACTGCTTGCCCACCAAGCTGTGGGCATGCACCCGCGGAGGGTCGCTGTGGGTCACCAGGTCCACCTCGATCCGGGCCATCCCTGCGTAGTTGCAGATCTGGAGGGAGAAGGCAGATGAAAGAAAGGCACAACTCCCCTGCGCTCAGGCAGCATCAAGCTGGCAAGGGCAGGACACTGGAGAGCCCACAGGACTCTCCAAAAGTCCCTGCTACTCCCTCCCCATGGTAGTCACAGCTTCTGCTTCAACCCTCCAATTCCCTAAACACTACAAAATGTACAAAATACTACAAAATGTATATTACAAAATGTAATATACAGATCGTGTTCTTCTTCCAAGGCGTTCCCCCCACCATCACTGCCCACACAAGCCAGCCAAAAGCGCTGCCCCATCTCCTCCCTACAGCAGCTCTCACCTTCACAGTGGGATACGTCTTGCGTCCCTTTTCGCTGGATGCTCCCGGCAGGCCCCCATGCGAGGGACCTTCGCAGCCGTACCGAAATCGGAAACCACGCTGAGGAGGCAGAGCAGGGGATCAGCCCGCCGCCTGTCCCCACGGCCCCTGTGGCCAGAGCTATGGGGCACCAGGTCCGTGGAGGGCAGAGCCGCACCCATACTGCAAGTGCAGCAGGTTACAGCTACACCTGCCACTACCCGAGCGATGTCCTTACCTGCTTTGGCTGCTCAATGATAACGAGGTAGGGACCTTCCGCTGGAGGACAGGGAGGAGAGGCATCAGTGAGAAACACAGGATAACCAAACCCTGCTCCCAGTAATGATGTTAGAGGTGTGAGGATGGCGCTGGAGGTGAAGGGGCCCTGTCTGGCCCGTGTGGGGACCACAGGCCCACAGCAGGACACCCCAGCCTCTCTGCTGTAAGAGCCCATCTGGGAGCAGCAGCCGGAGCCACAGGCTGAGGAGGAAAGGGCCAGGTAGTGCTCTGGCACGAGGAGAGCGGGGAGCCACTGGGGACACGTCTCAGTCTGACCTTAAGTCCCCGGGAGACTGAGCAGTGGGGCCAGGACAGCCCCTGTGCGGGCAGCCCGGGGCAGGGATTCCCAGCCAGGACAGTGGAGACACAGTACTGCGGGGAACCGCTGGGTGTGAGTCAGCCTGCCGGGAAACCCCGCTGGAGCTGGGGACCCCCACAAGAGGCACAACATGGGGCTCCTTACTCGTCTCCATCAGAGGCTCCTTCTGCTCCATCATGTGGGAGCCGAAATTGAAGTCATCATAGTCAATCCCATCCAGGCACTGGGGGCAGGGGAGAAGCTGAGTGTGAGAGCTGCTGGGGCCAGGACCCCCAGCACCCTGGGGGGCAGGCACAGACCCCCATGTTGCATCTACCAGGAGCATGCGCAGACTCTCCCATCTCCCACTTGGGGGGCAGGCACAGACCCCCATATCACATCTACTAGGAACATGCGCAGACTCTCCCATCTCCCACTTGGGGGGCAGGCACAGACCCCACCTCCCAACCCCTAGGAGCCAGCACAGCCCCTCATCTCCTGTACCCCCCAACTCCCACCTGGGGGGCAGGCACAGACCCCCATGTCACTCCCCCTAGGAGCAGGCACAGGCCCCCCATCTCCTGCCCCCCAGCAACAAGCATAGATCCCCCCATCTCCCACTTGAGGGGGCAGGCACAGACCCCCATCTCCCAACCGCTAGGGGTCGGCACAGACCCCAATCTCCTGCTCCCCCAGCGACAGGCACAGACACACCCCAATTCCCACCTGGGGGGCAGGCACAGACCCCCATGTCACTCCCCCTAGGAGCAGGCACAGACCCCCATCTCCTGCCCCCCAGCAACAGGCACCCCCCCCCCCATCTCCCTCGCGAGAAGGGGGCCGGGCTCAGACTCCCACGTCCCACCCGGCGGCAGCGCCGCCGCACTCACGGGCTGGTAGTGCTCCTCCATGTCGGCGCGGGGCCGGCCGGCGGCCTGCGGGCAGAGCGCGGCGCTGAGCGGGGCCGCCGGCGGCGGCAGGAAAGGCCCCGCCGCTCCGGAAAGTCCCTAGAAACCCCGCGGAGCCGGGAAATGACGGCGCCGCGCGTCACCGCCCGCCCCGCCCCGCGCCCCGCCCCGCCCCGCCGCGCCTCGCGCGCGCCGCCAACCGCCGCCAACCGCCGCCAACCGCCGCGCGCTCACCGGGGAGGAGGCGGCTGCTCTCGAGAGCCCGTCCAGGCGCAGCATGGCGGCTGGGACCGCCGGCCCCCGCGGGCAGCGCTCCGGCCGCCCGCCCGGCAGAGCGGCGGGATCAGAGCGGCGCCCCTGGGCACGGCCTCTCTTCCTCCACGCTCCTCCTCATCGCTAAGCGATGGAAAAAGAAAGAGGCATCTGACCCCGCAGGGCCTCATACCATGAATTTCTGAATCAGTGTTTGCTGCAGGCCCCACTCGGGGAATTTTGGGGCCGTGGGGGCAGAGGGGAAGGAAGGGGACTGTTCAGCTCGTGACTCATATTCTTCAGAAGCTGAGGAAAGTAAAAGCCTTTTCAAGGAGATTTTCCAGCCTCTCCCAGTCTCCAGAGGGGCTGCCCCAGGCTTTCCCACCTCGGTGCCATCCCGGCTGTGCTGCAGCAGCCCCTCTCCGAGCGGCCCACGGGGTGCAGCCAAGGCAGGGCTCCGTCGGGGAAGTGGGGCTGAGGGACCTGCAGGCACGGAGGGCTCACGGGAGGGTAGGGCAGGGGACCAGCGTTGCAAAGCGATGGGACGGATCCTGCAGGGGCTTTCAGAAGTCTGGGAGCATGGGCACAACCCAACGCTGGCCAGCGTCACGCCGTCTGGCCGCTGCTAAGCCCACCAGAGCATCCTCAGCCTGCCACAACCAGCCAACTGCTTAATCCATCGGGAGAGATTTCCCAGAGAGGTGAAGGGGGAGACAAGCGTTGTCCTTCCCTCAGCGTGCTGGAACCACCTCTAACCCTACCCTCAGGGTCTGCTCAGGGCTAGTCCAAGCCCAAAGACGCTCCAGAGTATCGGCGCGTGCCCCTCAAACAGAACAACCCTCCCACCCCGCCCCGCTCCACTGCAGTCAGCCCCATCCCTCCTAGAGGGGTTTCCACAGCTCACTCATTGCTGCCCCAGGCACTTCCACTTGTTGCAGCAAACAGTGGTGTGACTAAGGAACGTCATGGGGTCGCTCCTGCCCTCTCCCCAGTGTGTGCAGTAATGTCTCACGCGGGAGTTTTCCGTCCTCATGCGTGCACACTCGCATGGTATGTGCTAGAGGAACGCACCTTGCTTACCGAGCAGAGTCGAAGGGTTATCACCGATTTCCTTGTTCCTGGAAGAGCCCACGGCAACCTCACAGCAGCTCTCACGGTAAGTCCTGCCGCCTGTGCAGAACAGTGTTGCCCTTCAGTCACCCAGAACCAGGAGGGAGACCCTGTTTTTCACCTGGCAGTGCAACACACGTGGCTTTTATCCCCTGCACATCCAGAAGGGCACCCACCCAGCGCAGGGCAGCATCTCTTGGGCTGCTGGTACCCAACACATCTTGCCTGGAGCCCTAGGTGTGCACACACCATCGTGCGTACACACACACATGTGCATGCACACACACACACACGCACACACATACAGAGATGGTTCTTCTTCATCTCCAGTCCTTCCCATGAGTCAGGAAAGGCACTTCCAGGGCTGAGCACTGGCCCTGCTGAGTGCGGGGGAGAGAGCACCAGCCCCACTGCCCAGAGCTGTCCTGAGCAGCACTGGCACCTTGCCCCAGGGCCAGACAGCATCCCAGCCCCCTTCCTGGATGGCCCAGCGAGCTGCTGAGCCAGCCTCCCTCTGCCAACCAGACCGCTGCTGTTAAGGGCCAGCCGCTGGCAAGCAAAGCAGATCAGAGCCGTTGTTTCATGCCTGCAGCTCCTTGAACATGACCTAGCAATGCAGGTGCTATTTTCTTTTCTCCTGTGACAGCGGGCAGAGTTTACACCCTGCAGGTAGGAGGGGAGCATCGCCCCTGCTACATGCATCTTGAGCAGGAGCGTTCAGCAGCCACGAGAAAGGACACCCCAAAAAAGCAGGAGGCAGCATGAGCACAGACCTAGCTCTGAACCACCCTGGTGTACAGCTGACACATTCAGCCATCCAGCTGGCTGCTCCTCCAAAACAGTACTTCGTGTGCGCTTTGTGTCCCCAGGGGCTGCTAAATCCTGCAAATCATGGCCCGAAATTCCCAACCTTGTTTTCTGTGCCTGGCTCCATCCGGAGTCCTGACAGCATCTGACAAGCGTGTGGCCAGCGGAGTCTTGCTGCCAGCCCCTAGTACAGCGTTCGGGACGCTTCGTTCGGACATCGCCCTCACAATCTACTTCCTGACCTGCGAGCGTGGCAGAGAGAAATCCCCCCCTCCCTGCAAGCTGCCTATCCTTTACCTTTCCCATAAAGCCTTAAAATGCCTTTACTCCCATCATGGCTTTCAAGTCGGTTTTGGCAATCCCCAGCCACCCACTGATCAGCTATTTTCCTTCTCTAGGGGCCTCTAAAGCAGCTGCTTTCTTGTTGTGCTATTAGCCATCTGTTCCAGTTGTGCATCCCCGTGCCCTCAGAAAACCCCTTTTAATGCTGGCCGGGCACTTGCCCTCTCCCGCGGCATCGCTGTCGCCTCCGCAGCTGCGGGGAGCAGACCCACCGGAGCTCGGGGACGCACAGCCTCTCACGCAGCCGGCTCGCAGGCGCAGAGCGCAGGCTGCCGCCGTCTTAGCGGGGAGCAGCTGGAGCCCCGGGCCGGGAAGGGCCCCGGGGCAGCGCCAGGCGCGCCTCCCCCCCCTCCGCCTCCTCCTCCTCCCGCCGCCGCCGGTCCCTTACCTCCAGCCCGGTCCGGTCCGGTCCGGTCCGTCGCGGCCCCGGCCCCGGCCCCGGCCCCGGCCCCGGCCCCGGCCCCGCTCCCGGCCGCGCTCGCCCCGCCGCCGCCGGGGCCGCGGGAAAGTCCCGGCGCGGCTCCGCCTCCCGGGGCTTCCCGGCGCCGGCGCCGCCCCCGGCCGGGCGCCCCGGCGGCGAGGCGCGGCGCGGCCGCCTCCGCCGCGGGGCACAGCGCGGCGCGGCCCCTTCACCACCCCGGCTCGAGAACCGGAGACCGCCCCGCGCTCGTGGCCACCAGCCGGGGCCTGCGCGGACCTGCGGGACCCCTCGGCTCTCCCTGGTCCCAAGGCCAGGAGCCGCCTCAGCCCCCAGCAGCAGGCAAGGCTTGCCTGCTTCACACTTGCCGGTTTTCACTTTTATTAAGGCAAATTCACTGCTCTCCCTCTATAAACTTTTAAACATATATTATATATGAAAGTCAGATATGCTTCTCTTTCAACTACATATACTGGTGGATTTATAGGCCAATTTTGAAAAGGTGGGCAAATCAGGAAGCACAACCTGATCAACACGCACAGCAGCAGCAATGCCCCTCTCAAGGGGCAAGGGGATAATTTTTTTATATATATATATATATATATGTAGATTCATATATATACACACATATAAACCAAACTCCACCCTTCATCCTCCCACAACCCGCTGCCAGCCCAGCTCCCTGCCCAGAACATCCTCGGTGGGATGTGGTGGCAGGGGCTGGGCAGGGCTGGGCACCCCTGGGTGCTGGGGCACAAAGCCCAGGAATTGCCACCAGCACGGCACGGTGAGGACCGTGGTGCTGCTGGCTGAGTGCTGCTGGCAGGCGCCGCGCGGGTGCAGGCACCAGAGGAGAGATCCGGTGTCGGAGCCAAGCTGGACGCGGGCTTTGGTTCCCACAGCAGCAGGCGTTCTGCATTTCCATGCCTCCGCTTCCTGGTTGGGAAGGCGCCCGGGTAGGAAACGCAGGATCGCAATGTGCCACCTCGCGGGCTGAAGCGCCCGAGAACGGCGGCGATACAGGCGAGGCCGGCTGCGCTGGGGAGGGGAGATCCCCCCGCCGCGACAACGGGCTCCTGCGACCGCCAGAGCGAGCCTCCCTGACGGCACGGCCCCAGCAAGGAAGAGCTGTCTGCCCGCGGCAGGCGCAGGCAGGCGCCACCAGCACCGACTCACGAGGAAGGGAAAAGGCACTTTTGTTTCAGCTCTGCTGACTTGCTGCTAGCAGCTGGCTAGAAGTCCTGCTGCGAGGCTAACTGCAGCCACCCTGCGGCAGGAGAGGAGGGAGGGAGCGCAGCTGCCCCCTCAGTGAGCACGGCCTGGGTGCTCCGCAGGACCTGGGGTTTCTGCGGTGGGGTGGCAGGAGGGTGAACCTCCTGCCCCCTGGAACGCACCTCCTTAGGAAAGAGGTCCACTTCACGGTTGTCTCTGTGTGACCACCCAAGACTCAGCAAGGGCATTCCCAGAGGCTCCAGGGATGAACCCCACCTCAGCCACACAGCCCGGGGCTGGCAGCACCCGTCACCCCCAGCACCTCCTGCCTAGAACTCCTGGGGGAGCTGCTGCCCTTGCTGGAGGGTGGCACATCCAGAGCTCCCACCCCAGGAGGGGAGGACAGGGCACACACCCACGCACACATGCACACACACCCAGAGGCAATTGGGCTCTCGGGGCCATTCGAGGCAGCAGAATCACTCACAGTCTGATCTCCCGGTCCCTGCTGCAGCCTCAAGGCTGCGGCCCACCCACCAGGGTCAGATCATTGCCAGGCCCTCCGCGTGGCTGTGGATGTGGGCTGTGCTGGACACACTGCTCTCAGCTTTGTAACTTTTTGGAGCCCGGCTGGCTTTCAGGAGGACCAGGAAGGTGTCTGTGGAGATGGCCCCAAACTCAAAGGTGAAGGTGCCGTAGAAGACCAGGACATCAATGATGAACATCCACTCACATAGGGCAGCCACATGCTGCAGCACAAAACTCTCCTGGATGAAGAAGACGCCACCTGAGGGTGTCCAAGTCAAGGAAAGCGCTGCTGGACCCCAAGCACCCCAAGGCACAGCCACAGGAGGTGTGCTCTCTGAAACCATCCCCAGCTCTGCAGGTGCCCTGTGTCCCACAGAGGGTTGCTAGGAACCAGACCCCAGGCTCACCTGGCACCTCGTGGACGAGCAGCAGCTCAGCACCTGCCCTGGTGGCCCCTCGGCTTGCTGGAGCATCGTGAGAGCAGCCTGTTTGCCCTTGCTCTGCACCCCAGGCTGACCAGGCAGGTTGGTGAGAAAGTGTGAGAGGTGCTGAGCTAGCACCGCCACCACCTTTGGGGCGCGCCGATGGGGAGACCCGTGAGCAGTCTGGTAATAAACCCGCAAACTCCTGCCCGGGTCCGGGCAATGCCGACAGCCACCGCAGCGCAGGGCGGGGATCGGACTCTGCCTGCCACAGCGTTAAGCACCGCTTGGCTTGACCTTTTCACAATGAAGGCTGCTGGCAGGAGGGAGAGCTAAGCGTAACCCGTTCCCCCTTCCCGAAATCTCTGATGCCAATTGAAAGTACAACCACTTTGTGCAGCCATTACCCCAGTCCTGTGACACGCCGGTCACCCTGGTCACTCACAGGACTGCCACCAGCTAGGGATTTTCTGAAGACGCTGTGGAAAGGAGGAACTTGGACTGCAGGCACCTCACCCTAGTGCCTGCTGTGTAGGGCAGTCTGCCCAAATACCCCAAACTCCTCTTCCTCAAACTCCAATACTGCCAGTCCTCCTGCTGGACAAACATTCAAAGTCTAAAAATCTCATCAGCCCTTGACCCTGTCGGCAGCGTGGTCTGGGCTGCTGCCTGCCTGCCTGCCCTGCAGCATCTCCCTTCGGCCCCCTGATCCCCTCTGTGCTGCCCCAGGGGTACCCTGGGGAGGGATCGCACTACCTCTCTAGGTCTTCCCAGGTGCTACCCTCCCCAAAACTTTTTTTATGCTCTTCTAGTCCTTGTGTTTTTCCAAGGAAGCCTAAATCCAGACCCACTCTAGGTATGAGAGACAAGGCAGGCACTTTCCAGGCATCTCTCAGCCCTGCGCCAAGCAGCTGGATCAGCCACTTCCTATTTAGTGCACCGTATTAGGAAACCCTTTTCCTGGAGTCAAACGGCTCCCACAAGTTGCAGCTTGCTATTGGAGAGCCAGGATGTGCCAGGTGAAGCCTCCTGCCAGGTGGGATGCAGATCCAGGAGAGACAGCGAGAGGGAGGACCCCGACCTGCGCAGGGCAGGCCGCTCTGCTTGCCCTCTCTAGTTGTTCCAGGAATGGTCGCACACATTTTCCCCACATCCGCCCCCACCGCAGCTTCACATTTTTCCCAATTCCAATCCCAGGTGCCAGCAAGGACAAGCAGCCCTCCAGCCTCTTTGGGACCTGCAGACACTTTGTGCTCTCTCGCATTCCTGCCCGTATAACCACCACCTCGCTTCCCAGATCATCCCTAACCTCAGTTCCAAATAAGTCCCCAGTGCCCTGGCCAGACACCCAGGACTGGGCTTCCAGCGAGCGCTTAGCCTGCTGCCCTGCCCTGCCTCCCTGCTGGCAGACCCAAGCTCTCCGGCATCCTGCTGGGCAGGCCAGCCCCGTGGTTTCCTGGAGCACCTCTCTCCAGCCCCGTGGTTTCCTGGAGCACCCCTCTCCAACAAGACCACGCTGCCCCACGTCCACTGGCGTCTGCACAAAGCACATTTGCACCCTGCTCTCAGTGTTTGCCAGGCGGACCGTCATAGGTGTCTTAGCTGGGTTTGGCACTGCCAAAGGCTCAAAATACTTTTGTCTCATTAATGAACTGGCCACTGTGCTCTGCAGGACGAGAGACAGGGTCTCCCCCAAGCGCCCGCCCCTCCAGAGGGGCCGGCTGTGAGCCCGCACGTGTCAGATTCGAACCTGCAGCCCAGCCTGTTCTGCAGGGCTGCTGTCTTCGAGCAGACGGGAAGCTCTTCGCAGCGGGCCCAGAGCTCTTGCGGGCTGAGCTGGGCTGCAGCTGCTGGCAGGTCCGGCCAGGCCCGGGTCCACCCAGGGCACCTCTCCGTACCAGCTCCTGGTCCACAAGAGGCCCTGGCAGCAAGCGCCAACACCTGGCAGCACGCACATCCCTCCCCTTCCTCCTCGCTCAGCCTCCTCCTCTCCTCCCGCTGCCCGCCTCAGCCCCGCTGCTGCAGCTCCTCCGGTACGTCCACACCGAGCTGCCCACGCCTCGCGCCTCCTGTCAGACCGACGGGTGGGCGACACGCAGCGCGCCACCCCGCACCATGGCCAGCCTCTCGCAGGGCTGCAGCCTCTCGCCAGCCCGCCCCGGCAGACCTGCTCCCCACGCGCTGCTGCGGAAAGGATACTGAAGACCAGGGTGATGAAGGCCATGGCAGTGAGGATGCTGCGCAAGTGGCCGGTCCAGTAATGCCTGCGGGTTTTGGCCATGCGGTAGGTGAGAATGGACTGCAGGAACACGAAGAGCATGCTGGTGGGAAAAGCCACCCCAGCACCGATGTAATGCAGCACCTTGGCGTGATCCACCTGCAGGGGGGAGACCACAGCGCTGGCACCACGGGGCTCCGCTCCTGCAGGGCAAACCCTGCTCCGAGCCATTCCCACGGCTGCAGCTCCCTGGGAGCAGCCGGTGAGCCGAGCCCACGAACCAGCGGGAGCCCCCGGGTGGGCGCTCAACTGAAGGGCGGATTTCGACCCGTCCGCAGCTGCCGGGGTTTCACGGCACGAGCGTTTCCTCGATCCGTGCGATGCCCCAGGGCTCAGAGGGCCGCTGCGCACATGGGCACGGGGCGGGGAGCGCCCTGCACCTCCGTGCCGGCCCGGGGTGGTCCCAGCGCCAGGCAGACCCAGCCCGCCCCTCGCCGAGCTGGCGGAGGCAGGGCAGCGCCAGCTCCCCGTCCCCGCCCCAGCGGCGGCCGGCCCGGCTGCAGGCACAGAAACGCAGCGCCGCCGGAAAGCGGCGGCCGCCCGGACACGTCTCCCGGAGCAAACGCCGCCCTGCACAGGGGGAGCACGGGAAGCACACGCTGACAGCAGGGAGAAACCGCCGCCCCAGTAGCAAAGCCGCAGCGTGGGGCGACGGGCCCCCGCACGCCCAAGGCCCGGCCGCCAGCAGGGAGGCTGGAGCACCTCCGAGGGAGCCGCCCGTCCGCTTGGGCTGGGGGCAGGAGTGCTCATCCCAGCGCAGCCCGCCGCCTAAGTGCTTGACGAGACAAGGGTTAAACCCAAAGTGGCGGCTCAATCTGGATCCCAGCTTAGGGGCACATAAACAAGGAGGATCTCCCGGGAAGTCCTGCAGAGCTCGGAGGAGGTCCGGGCCCTGCCGCGGCGAGGGGCGGGCAGGCGGGAGCGCGGGGCGGGAGAGCTGCCCAGCACGACCTCCCGCCCGCCCCGCCACCGCCTTACCTGGAAGTTGCCGACCATGGTGAGGCCGGCGGCGCAGACCCAGCCGGTCGCCAGCCCCAGGGTGTTGAGCAGCGAGGGCCCGCAGCGCTCCAAGACGTGGGCGTACCGCAGCAGCCCCACCAGGATCACTGCGGGACGGAGACGGGGTGCCGGTCGCACGCCGCCTCGCGCCCCGCAGGGTGCCCGGCTCCCGGCCCGGCGCGCCTCTCGGCACCACACACTCACCCATGAAGGAGCCCACGCTGCAGATGAGGCTGAAGAAGCAGCTCTCGGGAGGCAGGGTGCCGCACTTGCTGCGGGCAGAAGGCGAGGCGCGGGCGGCCCTCAGGGCATGGCACGGCGCGGCGCTCCCGGGCGCCCCGCGAAGCCCCAGCCCGGCCCGCGCGCTCCCACCGCGCAGCTCCTCACCTGACCAGGGGGATGCGATCCAGCGTGCAGCAGGAGCCGGGGCCGTCCGCGCCGCACGACTGGTTGTAATTCCTGCGGGGAGCCGAGGAAGCGCTGGGGAGCGGGCACCCCCTCGCTGCCTCCGTGCACCCGGCCGCCAGGCAGCCCGGGGCAAACCTTAAACCGCCCTCCAGAGCCACCGGGCTGGGGAAGCACTGGGGCTGGGGCGATGCGGGGCGGGCGCCAAGCCCAGCTGAGGCCGTGCGGGCCCTGCGCGCCCCGGGGTGCTCTGCCCAGCAGAGGGCTGGGCTGGCCTCCGGTGCTGCTACGGCCCGCTGAAACCCAAGTGAGGCGGGCAGCCCCCCGGGTCCTCCGCGGCGGCTCTTGCTTGGGCTGCTGTTTGCTTTGGGAGTTTCTCTCTTTTTTTGCCATTTTTTTTTTTTTTTAATAGCAAGCGGCCCAGAGTTCGGAAACATTATTCATCATTAGCGTCTGTTTATGCCCTGGAGACAACGCCGACAAACACATTCTTCCCAAGGCAGAATAAGCTATCAGACAGGAAATGGCAGAGGGTTTTTTTTTCCTCTCTCTCTCCTTCAAACACTCCAGCAAGAATTAAACTAACATGGATTTTCTGGGCACATTTTTTAGGAGACGCAACAAGCCAAAAACTGCTCTGAACAAAATGCCAAGGGAGCGGGCCAGCCTCTCCCCAGCCCTCGCCTCTCCCGCGGCTCGTCCGCCCGTGCCGGAGCGCTGTGCCCGCAGCCGGGCCGCCCGCGACAGTGCCCCAGGGGCAGAGGGGTGGCCAGACTCGCCCTAAAGCAAGCGAGGCTCAACCCTTTCCACGGAGACACACGGCCCTCTGTAATTCCCTAACCGCTTATTTTCATACTTTTTCCATACTGGGATTTTTTCTTTTTCCTCTTTTTTTTTTTTCCTCCCAATAGCCTGCTTCTCCCCTTGCGCTTGGGACCTGGCTCGCACCGTGCAGCGGAGCCGCCGCAGCCACGCTCAAGCCTGCGCAGGGCTTCACACAGCCCCGCTTGGCCCCGAATCCCCCAGGACCCGGCTGTGTGGGGCCGTCCTGCTGGCAGGCAGCGCCCGGCGTCCCCCGGGTTTCCTGGCCGCCGGCTGCCAGGCGGCCCGAGCCGAGCCGAGCCGAGCCGAGCGCAGCCCCGCTCCTCACCAGTTGTGCACGGGGCAGATGTGGTTGTTGGAGAGCGCCATGGCGTACCTGGGGGAGAGGAAACAAGGCGGCGTGAGGGCGCCCGGCCAGCAGCTCCCCGGCTCTTCCCAGCGGCTCCAACGCCTCGCTGGGCGCAAGTGCGGCCCCGTGTGACACCGGCCCTCGAGGCTGGCGGGACGCGGCATGGGGGCGGCCCGCACCGGCGAAGGGAGCCCTCGTTTGCGGGCTCCACCGACCCTGCCTTTAGGGGTGCTGGTCCCGGGGAGCAGAGCCGGGCAGGATCCGGCCTCGCCAGCGAGCCGGCCGCTCCTTGAAGGCAGAGCCGCACTCGCTCCGGTGGGGACAGCGGCCCCGCGGCTGCGCCGGCCCCTGGGGGGGGGGGGCTACGGCCAGGACCCCACCGCTTACCCCAGCCTAAATCGGGACGAGCAGAGGCGAGCAACGGCCGAGTGTCGCCGGGCCGAGCGCAGGCAGCCGGGGCTTCGCCGCGAGGGCCGCGACCCGCCGAGCGGGCGGTGGGGCCCGGCGGGACCCCCGGCCGCCGGCCCGGCCCGGCCCGGCGCGGCCCGGCGGGACCGCGCTTCGGGGCCCCGCGAAGCGAGGGACACGGGGCGCCCGGCCCGTCGGGGGCCGCCGCGCGCCTCGGCCTCGGGCGGGGGCTGGGAAGCGCCGTCGGTGCCGCCTCGGGCGCGGCGGCCCCCGGGGGCGGCGGGGGAAGGCGCGGCGGCGGCTCGGGGGGACCCGGCCGGCGGGGGCACTCACACGATCCACATGCCGGTGATGGTGAAGGCGGGCAGCGTGACGGGCAGGATCCCCCAGGCGGGCATTTTGGAGCGGGCATGCCCCGCCGGGCTACGGGCGAGCGGCGCCGTCCCGCCGCCTCCTGCTGCCGCGGCGCCGCCGGGCCGCGCTCCCCATGGGCCGGGGCCGGGGCCGGGGCCGCGCCGGGGCCGGGGCCGGGGCCGGGGCCGGGCGCGGCGCTGCGGGCCCGGCGGGCGGAGCGAGGTGCCCGGGCCGGAGAGCCCGGCCCGCCCCGGCCCGCCCGCGGTGCCGCTCGGCGGCAGGACCCGCCCCGTCCGGCGCGGCCGCGGCCCGGGCCCGGCGGCGGGGGCGGCCCCGGCGCCACGTGGCGGCCGCGGGAGGGCTCGGGGCAGGGCCGAGGCGCTGCCCCCGCCGGGGCGGGCGAGGGGGAGCCGGGCCCGGGGCCGCCCTGCTCCGTCCTGGAGCTCAGCGGCGGCTCGGGGCGGGGAGGCTGGCCGGCCCCCAGGCAGCCCTCGGGGCAGCGGCCCCGGAGCGGCCGAGCCCCAGGGCAGCGCCCGGCTGCGGGGCGCTGGGGACCCCGCCGCCGCCCCGACCGCCTTGCACCCGCGGGCGCCCGGCAGCCGCCACCTTCGGCGGGCAGCTCTCGGCCTCGCTGGCCTCCTGCGCCGGCCGGGCCAGGGGCTTTACTGGGGGAACGGCATCGGCAGCAGCGCTCCGCGTGCCCTACTGCCGGGGCT
The DNA here is from genome assembly GCF_028389875.1 of Rhea pennata. Taxonomy (NCBI): domain Eukaryota; kingdom Metazoa; phylum Chordata; class Aves; order Rheiformes; family Rheidae; genus Rhea; species Rhea pennata. Next base: position 22,236,560 of record NC_084669.1, read on the forward strand.
CATTTCGGGCTTCTCCCACACGGCTAGCGGTCACCGCAGCTACGTAACGGCATAAGCTACCGGCCGCGCACAAGCTCTCCTCGTTTAGCTTGACCTCTCCTGTCCCCAACGCTCTCTGCAGATTGCTCAACTGGTTACTATGGTCAGCAGCTGCCCACCAACCCCGCTGCCTGAAGAAGTTTCCCATTTTCTCAGTGGAAAACTGAAAACAGGAGAGGAAGCGTGACTTCCCCTGGCAGAGCAGCAAGTCCGTGCCAAGGGAGCAGAAGGCACAATTCCCTGCCTGCAGCTCGGCACCAGGCTGCTGCCCGCGGGCACGCGCCCCGGCAGGGCGGCGCGTAGCCCCGGGCCCCGCAGAGGCACAGCTTCGGCGGCCGGCGCTCGCGAAGCCCGCAGCTTTTTATGTCCCTTTGGCCGATACGAGCCGGCCCGGGCAGTCACCCGCCTCGGCCTGCGCCGAGGAGCGCGGCCCCGGGCACAGCGCTGCCGCCCCGCTGCTGCCCACCGCCTCGGCCTCCCGCCGGCGGCGGCTCCTGCAGTAGGCTGCACGCTGGGACTTGTAGTCTCTGGGGAATCGCCTCTGCCTGCAAGCGAACCGCAGCCTCGGCTGCTTTTCAAGGCCCCGGGTTTTCCCTCGCTCTGCAGCGCATCCAGGCTCCAGCCCTTTCCCAGACCATTTGCTATGGGAGTTTGCGCTGTTGCACTGCTGGAGGTGCCTTCTGCGTTCCTCCCGGCTGTGGTCGGGGGCCCGACCCTCCCTCTCCCGCAGCCCCCCGGCCAGGCGCGCGCCAGCAGCCCGCGCCGGCACTGCCACGGCAGCAGCCTTTGCTGCTTTGGGACAAGCAGTGCAAAGCCAAGAAGCTGCTTTGCACGCGGGGGCGGTGGGAAAGAGGAGGGGGGCACATCTTCAGGAGATTTTAAGCTCCTTTTCCAAAGGAGTTTCAACTGCTGGCATTTCTAGGAACTTCCTCTAGTTTAGGTCTTCTGTGCACACTCAGCAGACAGGTCGTTTTGGTTTTGTTTTAAATCAAATCTCACTAAAATGAGCTTTGCTTCAGCTTCTGCATTTACTCCCAGATTCCAGTGTCAAGCCTGTTTACAGTCTGGACTTATTTTTTAATAGATCTTTCTTCTAATTGAAAGCTTCCTGCCCATAAGGAAAACACCAGTTCCACAATAAACTGTCATACTGACACATTCATATCCCTGATAATTATTTCTATTCGGTTTCGGTTGCAGAAGTTCTGGATGTAATTTAGAGCAAGAGGAAAGTGAACCCAAACTACTGTGACATCTGGCCAGTGTCCTCGTTTGGAACAACGGTGAGTCAGACCTATACAAGTGAAAGAGAAATCCACGTCTAGAAAAAGTATATGCTGAGACAACATTAAAGGGCAGTGCTGTGAACGTGTGAACACCAGCCGTCGTTGACCCTATGATTGCCTTTTAGGCAGTTTGCTACAAATAGAGTTTGAGAGATTTGACACAATAAAATTACATTACAGCACTCACCACCTTTCAGTTGATCCCATCATCTCCTTTGAGGAGCTTGCACCAAAAAGAGTATGTTCCTATTTTTTTCTGTAGCAGCACATGAAACCTCTTTATTCCAAAATCCAAACACCAATGTAGAAATGAATTTGTCATTTTTTTCAATCCACTCCTGATTGCAGTTGTTTAGTGAAAACCATTTAAAGTGCAATTCTGCCTGTATATCCATTCGACATTCTTTCCATTCCAGCCTCCTTTCCTGCAGTTTCCTCTACTAGCTTTTGCTTTGCACCATATTTGCCTGATTTAAGATGTAGCGCTCCAAGAAGGGAGCGTGTTTGTAAACACAATTTAAAAAATGTAGCATCCCCCAAACAACCAGGCAGCTGGAAAAACTGAGCCATTAGCTGACAGGACTCCAAACAGTCAAAGGACTGTCCCCGGGATCAGAGGGCAGCAGTGCTGCCATGAAAGCAGTTTTCAGTTGAGCAATGGTTTTGGAGTTAATCAGCTAAAGTGGACAAGGTTTCAGCAAGCAGTTTGGAGACAACTTAGAAAAACAGGAGTGTAAATAGAAGTCAAGCCTTAGAAATACAAACCAGAGATATGGGCTGGATGGAAAAGGGCAATGGGCAGGCACTGGAAGGATTCATATACATGGATGAAAATGTCTAAGGACATTGGAAGGAGACTGATTTTGGAAGCAGTGGAAGGTGAGGAAGAAAGAGCAACAGCAGCAAAAGCATTCAAGAAATGATGAAGTGTACATAAGTAATAGCAGGATACGGTAAAAGAACTAGGACTTGTTAATGGGACTTTCCTACCCCGAGCATCACGCTGCCATTACGCAACAGTTAGACTTTTTGTTTACACAATTCAGACAAACTCCAAGTTTTTAAACACTCGTTCCCCTTATCAAGCCAGTAGGAGCCTTCTGGAATCGCAGAGCTAGGGATGGCGTTGGTGTCTCATACACCCCTGAGGCCACCCCGGGTGCCCCAGCCCTCGGGGTGGCCATGGGACCCTCAATGCTGCCCTTGGTGCCCCAGGGGCAGGGAGAGGCTCGCAGGACCCCCAGTGCCTCTCCTGGCACCTCAGCCCTGGGGGTGGCTTGCAGGACCTGGAGAATGCCCCAGGCACTTCAGCCCGGGGTGCAGCTCACAGATGCTCAGCACCACGCCAGGTGCCCCAGTCCTGGCACTGCCCCAGGGCCTCAGCCCGGGCGGTACCTAAACACACCAGCCCTAGCGATAGGCATTGATACCCCTTGATTTCAAGAGGCACTTGTAGCTTCTGCTCTAGGAGCGATTTTCCCCTCAGTAAGCATTTACTGCTGTTGGCATCCATACCTCTCGACAGGCATTGATGCCTATTGGTTTCCATACCTATTATCAATCCCTATCGACAGGTATCGATACCTCGCAATCTTGACTGGTATCTGTAGCTTCCCCTCTCGGACTGATTTTGCTCCTAGTACACACTAAGAACTACCAACGCTGACCGTCCTCAAAATCAGGAGGCTTCAACACGTGTCGACTGCCAGAGGTATCGCTAGGGAACGGCAGCTATACGTAACCAGCCCTGTTGATGGGTATCAATGGCCTCTCGATCTCAAGAGGCGCCTGCAGCTTTTGCTCTCTGTGTGGAACTCGTCAGAAGACGAAGCAGAAAAAATCAGGAGGGAAGTGCGTGTGGTTGTCTGTAGCCACAGCTAGGATTAGTCCTGGAGGAGTCCACAAGGTGTTATGCCCTTCCCATGTTTGATTCCGGCCAGTGGCAATGAGGATTTCTTCCTCATCAGACAGAAAATGCTCCTTTTTCTGAAGTCAGCCGGGTTGCCCCGAGTTCTGCAGGTGGCACGTGCACTCCGGCTGCCCAAGCACTGTGCGCTCTGATGCCACAGGGCATCATTGACTCCTCCCTGCTGGTTGCTGCCCTCAGTCTCGGCTAAGCATGAGTACGCACCAGTGTAACACCAGGAACTTTAGAGCCGACACTAGATTCTTGCCAAAAATAGGGCAATCTAATTATGCCACAGCTCCACTTTGCCTACAACAGGAACCGTTTCTGTTTAGCTTCTTAATGGCCAGCCTCCACTGTAGTCCTGTAGATGAGTTGACTATTTGTTAGGGCAAGTCCTCTGTGCTGCCCTCACGTTCAGAGCACATTGCTGGAGTATGCTGGTACATCGAGCCGGGGCTGGCAGAAGGGCAGAGCACCTTGGCAGTTAAACTCGCCACTCTTCCTAAAGCTCTGAGTTGCAGAACAGAAGAGGTGCGCAACACTGGAACGTTCATTTACAGGATGTATTTATTACACTGTAAAAAGTCCATTGGATTTGTAGCCATTTACTCTATGTACACTGGCTCTACTCCCACCCCAACCTTAGGTTCTTCTCAGAACAGTACATACCAGCTTGAAGTCATGCCCAATGCCCCTCCCAGTCACCAGTGGGATTTCTGAGATTGGTATTATTGAGGATTTAGCCAACTAATTCAGAGAGGACAAGGAACTGAAATGCAGTGCTTGCCAGGCTGCCAGCTCTGCTCTGGGCACGAGGGGGTGGAAGAAGAGGACATCCCTGTAGCAAGGGAGAAGCAAAGGAAAGACAATCAGGGCTTCAGCTCCAGGCTGTGGGAGCATTCTAGGTAGAGAAAGACGTGGGCTCCCAAAACCTAGAAGATGCAGAAGGGTGCTAGTCCTGCATGAGCTCCCAAGAGAAAGGCCATTCCTCAGCACAGCAGAGCTTGCCAGGCATCCATTAGCCAGTGCCCCAGATCCCAGCACCTTCCCAAGGTAAAGAGGAATATAAGATCTCCTGAGAACTGAAAACAGCCCTGGCGTGGGACACCCCAATGTAGCATGGTGTGAACAACACAGTACTGTTGTGCAACACAGGGAGAGTAGCTCCCACGTGCTGTTTGAGAGATAGCCACAGTGCTCTGCTCTCAGGTCTCTGCACCTTTTCACCTGCTTAACTAGGCAGAGATGTCTGAATCTGACCCTTCCATCCAGAAAGCTGTAGTATGTTCACAGGAGAAGGCAGGAGGGCAGCACTGCCCCTGCGAGGCTTCCCTGCCCCGCATCTCGCTACTGGATTGCTGATGCATGTCCCAGAAGGAAAGCATACAACTACAGCAGACAAGAAGTCCTACATAGCAAGTTGGGAGCTGGACTGTAACTGATCCATATTTATAGGCAAAATTCTCACCCTGCTGAACCCAGGCATGCCCAGAGCTCAAACAAAGCCGTGCGATCAGAAGCATGGGCAGAAAAGCTTAGGAATAGTCTAGGAACTGGACTGATTAATCAGAGAGGCAGTCTGTACTGTAGCCCATCTCTGATGTTACATCAAAGAGTTTCCTCTCCTCACCAGATGAAGTGGTGGTGGCTTGGTCCCAGGCTGCTGAGTGTGGTACTGCCTGGCCCCTGAGATTGTGAAGGCAAGGAAGAGACTGGTAAGTGGAACTGGGCAAGCCTCTGAGAAGACAGCAGCCAGGGATTTCTGGGCAATTGCCTGAAGAAGGGAGCAGAACCTGATATGCTTCAAGGGGATTGAAGCAACTGCCCTTTTGCTCATGTCAACATCATCTTCTAAAACACGCCCACTACTACAGAACATTTGGCCAGCATCCTTCACCACAGAGCTTCCTTAGCAGAGAGTTCTCAGACACCTCAAACTAATTGACTTCAGAGGTTGTCATGGGGTCAGTGGGCCGTGGAGTAGCTAAGAGTGGAACAGGAGAGGTGGCCTCTATTAGTGCTGGGTTCAGAATGATCGGCAGAGACATAGGTGGCACCCCAACTTGCAGAGGAGAGGCAAGAGGCTGCAGGATGAGTGGCGGCTGTGCTGTCGTAGGAGGTATGTCTGTAACTGGGCTTGTCTTCGTTGGAGCTGATGCTGAGAAAGAAGGAGAGGCAGGGGTGCTGACGCTGGGTGAACTGGGTGCAGCGGCTCTCTCAGACTCTGGAAAAATACAGAGAACAAAGCAGATCCTTACACAGGCCATGATAAAGTCACCTTTCAGCTCTGAGCTAAGCAGGGCTGAAGACCAGCTCAAGAGCCTTACTCTGTTTCTCCCCTTCCACATACCTTCATACGAGGCCTCAAGAAGCAGGTGCCGATCAGGCATTCTGCTCTAGCCTCTGCCCACCCAGCTAACATCAGCGAGAAAGACAGAACCTGTTCATTTGCAAGCACAACAGTTCCACAAGAAAACAGACCTGGTCCCTGTAGATCATGCTAAACCAAGGAAAAGCAGATCCACACCACTCTGCTAGGATCACGATACCATAAAGAAGAAAATGGAACTCACCACTGGCACCCACTTCACATGACTTCTCCAAAGGTGCCATGTGGGCAGTTGGTCTCACATCCCCTGCAGGAGAAGGGGGCAAGGCAGATACTATTGATTTCTGAGGATGTTGCTCCACTGCTACACTGGGGACAGTATCTAGACAAATGAAACAACTAGTCAGCCCATGCAGCAGTTTGTTCACCCTTTTTCCCCACTCTTAGTTTGCCCTTTTCACACCAAACTCTGAGGGCCTCCTGCACCTATCATCTCACCAATATTCAGGTACTACTTCAGCTGGGTGGTAGAGGAAGTACAAGCACCGGGCCCAAAACCTGGTTCTCTTGGGGTTCTTTACCCCTCCGTACCCTGGATAACTGTCTGTTTGAAGAGCTCATCCCGCAGCCTAGGTAAGAAGCAGTCAATTCGCTCCCAGGTGATTTCCCAAAGATCTGAGTATCCTGTCCGTGAGTCAGCACTGTGGAATATCCCAGCTGTATCCATTACAAGTAGCATATTCTTCAGAGATTCTGGAATGGCCTCCAGCTGTAATCAGAGACACTCCTCAGGACACAGAGAGGGGACATATAGCAATGAATAAGTGCTCAAAACAGGTAAGTGATCTTGGGAACAGAAGCCAAAGCAACAGACCATGGAACAAGGGGGTTTTGGAAGGGAAGGGATACCTCCCCCCAAAAAAATCCAAAACAAAAACAAAACAAAACCACATCCCAAGAACAGTTGTTAAAGGCACTGCAGCATCACTTTCAGCTGGAAACTGACAGGCACTTACCAGTAAGTCACTGGAGCCAGCATGCATATATTTGTCCATGAAGTCCAGGATTGTCAGCCACAGGGCAGCAAAGGTGGTCAGTGAGAGCAGTGGGGAGAGATGCTGCAAGAACACCTACAAAAGAGCACAAGTACTGTCAAACAGTAGCATCAGGGCTGCTACCTATAGCTCAACAGCCAGTCTTGCAAATCTAGAATTCACCTTCCTTGTGACAACCTAGAAGTATGCACAGGCCCAGCTGGAGATGGCAGATGCTGCCACTCCTCTGAGTTATACATGCAGGAGTGGATCTCATCTCCTTTGCATGAGACCACTCAGGTCTGTATCACCACTTCTTCCAATCCTTTAAGGTTTAGGGCTGTACTACAAGCTTCTGACTTGCCTCATATCACCACTAGAACCAACCATCCCCAACTAATGCTGGGTGAAATAATCATCTCCCAGAATCATAGAATTGGTAAGGTTGGAAGGGACCTCTGGATACCATCTAGTCCAACCCTCCTGCTCAAGCAGGGTCACCTAGAGCATGTTAGACAGGGTTGCATCCAGGCAGGCTTTGGATATCTCCAGAGAAGGAGACTCCACAACCTCTCTGGGCAACCTGTTCCAGTGCATCTCCATCCTTCAAAAGTCACAAACTCCGTACTGACAGCATTTCTGCAAGCCAGGATCAGGGAGACAGTTCTGGAAAGAAGGCATGTCCTGGCAGCAGAAGGCAGTGGAGAAGCCCAGCACTGAGGTCAGTTAGGCTAGCAAACTGACACCTACATGGATCAGAGCTGCCAAGAAGCTAATACAGCAAACACAGTATGGTCGTCTTGATGCACATGGTCTCCCCCGAGCTTTCAGGCAACAGGTCCATGCTTACCTTGGAAAGCAGAGTTGAAGCTCTCATCCTGGTCTCTTCCATCCCTCCAACATCAGCTGGGCTGATGTTCTCAAGGAGCTTGGTTAGCAGAGGGAACAGCACCTGTTGGACCATTGACACGGATGTTTCATGGTAATGATATTTACAAAGGCAACATTACAGGAAGGAGTTGACTTTTGGAACTTGTTTCTAGACAGAGATGCGAGAAGCAGTGTCAAGTCAAAATAAGTGGATTCATTTCAATCCTCCAAGAGGTTCTGTCAGAGGCCTAACCAGAGAGAAGCTTTTCATGGGAACAGAGCTGGCAAAGCTTTGTCTCTTGTGGTAAAACAGGAAGCTGCCCAAGAAGGCAGTGCTGCATTAGGACACCATTCTGCCACTCCCGTGTTACAACATTGCTCTTCAGGACACTGCTGTCCACATGTCCAGCTCAACCAGGAAGTTACCTTGTTGAAGCAGGACTCCCACTCCAGGGCATCCAGTGCTTGCAGGTCATGAACCAGGAGGGCTCGCTGCAAGTAAGTGAGAGCCTGCATCCGCACTTGGCGTCGGGCATCACAGCACAGCCAGGCAATACCTGCAAGAGAGGGATTCAGGGCAGAGCCCACAAGGGAGGTGCACATCCCCACTGCCCCAGGAAAGTGTCACCTGATATTACAACCACCACAATGCTCCCAGCCTAGGATGAAGAGGCTAATAAAGACCAAATACTCTGCATGGAGGGAAAAAAAGAAAAAAAGAAAAGGAAAAAAAAAATTATACTTGTTCAAGGCCACAGATTGGGAACCTGCTGTCAGGTCCAGGAGTAATCTGGTAGCTAACTCATGCTAAAGACACCTTTCTGGATCAGACCCAAGTCCCTTTTCAATGACAGCAGACCCTAAAAACAACCTCCTTCTGCTTTCTGCAGTTAGTCTTTGGCTCCTCAACTGTCCTCAGTGCTGCCTTATCCTGACTCTCATCACAAGGGGTGGCTTTACCCTGTAACAAAGGACACCAGCAGTTGGACCACAAAGTTCGGGAATCTGCTTCGATTTTCCTCCCTGCAGGCTCTAGATGGCGTTGCTCCTCTGCCCAGGAGCTGTAGATGGTGGCTGCTCGAGTGTGCAAGGTGTGCATGAGGTCCAGGAGCTGCAAGTCAAGCATCACATTAAGCAACACACAGAACCCGAGCCCTTGAAGCAAACCTGGTCTCTGCTCTCCCCCAAACAAAGGCTAGAAGGTTCCCAGTACTTCAACCATGCTTTTCTCACGTGCATGCATAGCTATGAGGATGCTGTTAGGTCCTGCTGCCTGTGTGCTCCCTAAGTGGAGGAGTGCCAGGCACCTTCAGTGACATCTGCTTCAGGTAGTAGCTTTGTCAATCCCATCTCAAAGAAACAGCATCAGGGGCTGCTGAGTGAGAAAAACTGGAACCATTCCCTGCACAGACCATTGACTCTCCCAGGCCGAGGGAGAAAACCAGTGATTCGGCTATGCTGTCCAGGGACAACTTCCCCTGCATTCCCCCCCCCCCCCCCCAAATTAAAGCGTGAAGCACAGGCAAAGCTATCTCAGCATAGCTCTGTGCAAATAAACAGCAACGTTCTAGTAACTTCACTACTGAATTGAGCCCAACAGCCTGATACTCAGCAAGCCTGGGCCCACAACCTCAAGACGACCCAACTGGAGAGAAGTGACGCCATCATCCTGATCCTCTGTACTTGAAATCCGTATGTCCCAGCCCACAGGGCTCTCCCCTCTCCATAAACTCATATGCTCCCAAAGCAGCCACTGACACCAGACCCACCCTTTGCCACCCAGCAGCCACTAACCCAGGATGCAACCTCCCCTCTCTACCATGGAGAATTTCAATGAATGCTCCCTAGCCAGGCCCTGAGTATGGGAAAGGAAAGGAGGAAATCCTTGCTATACTTACGTCCTGACTAACCTGTAAAGACACAGTGTGGTAGCTGGCAGGGACGCTCTCATCCTCTTCCTCATCACTGTGTGCATGGGCCTGGTGCTGGCTCGAGGCCCGTGATCGCCGCATGGAGCTCTCCTTGGGCTTTTTTTTTAACCGGTTGGATTTACTGTCATACCTGTGGCTCTTCCCCCTCTTCTCCTGGGACTTGTAGCCTAGGAATTCAAAGGCGGCAACTATCACGTACATGCCCCACCACAAAATGTTTTGTCTTTCAGTCCACATAGCAATCACCTTCTGATATGCTCAATAGAAGCCTTGTCCTGTAAAGTGAAAGCTACCCACTTGAAGATGTAACCAGAACCCCTCAGGACCAGCCTTCCGCAAAAACAGGAAATCATGATCCCTGCTGATACTGCTTCCTCCATGTAGACATGTGTCAACCACAGGCCTCCCCTCCATCCCAGAGACAGGGATAAGAATAAGGTCCCTCCTGCTAGCAGGAGCCAGAAAATTATTCTCACAGGGGACCATCTTCCAGAAATGGAGAATTTATTCTCTGGCAGTGTACTTCACACATCCCTGCTTACTGCCTGGCCTACCCCAAGTCTAATCTTAACTGTGAAACTAAGGACCACCTCACCCCCATTCAAGCTCGCCTCCACAAAGATGCGGATGGTTTTGACACAGAGCTCGAAGTTCTCAGGTGTCACATGGGCAGCATCTCGCACGATGAAGGACAGGGACTCCACGCACTTCATGAGAGACTTTGTATCATGAGGGCCCAAGTCCAGTCCCACAGTCAGGCTGTACTGATTGACGAGAGGAGATGGCCCCAGCCTGTTGAGCCCAGCACTGGGTCTGGAGGTGTCAATGTCATCCTTCCCCACCTGCAAGGCACAGCAAGAGGGCAGCAGGAGAGGAAAATGTAACAAGTATCACATCATGCGCATGCTGGAGAGCCTTTATTCTGAAACCAACATGTGATACTGCTTTATCAGGATTCATTTCTTTTTCTTCCACACTTGCCTCCTAAACCTACTGCTCTCCATTTGCATCTCTTCCCCATTCTCCATTTACATTGTCAATTCATCTTAGTTCTCTTTTTTGTTGTCTTTTTTCTTCTTTCTCTACTGCATCCTCTTCCTACATTCACACTAGGAATAGTCTATTTCAGGCACCAAAGGCCCATCCGTTACTCACCACTAGCCAGCCACTGTTCATCATATCCACATCTGTCACTGAGCGATGCATCTTGCCTTGCTTCCCATGGTCTGTGTAAACCTCAGAATCAGAGGTGTAGCCACGGTCCAGGCTTGTATCACTTGGGTGGTAGGAAGAGGAGACCTCACTGTCTGACTGAGCACCTTCAAGACACAAGGCAAGGGTTTAAGACCAAAGCCAAATCAAGAACTCCAGTGAAGAGCTGCAGGAATAATGGAGAACCAATACAGATCACTCTGATCAGAGTCAGCTGAGAACTACCAGTTGGTACTGGAAGCAACTGGGCCAGGCCTCTCCTATTGGGAGAGGAAGGATAACTATCACAGCAGCACGCATAGAAAATGGCAAGAATGTTTCTTCCCATTAGGTATATTTGGCTTTCCCGTTTAGGGGGAGGGGACATACAGTCCTCTGCCATGTTACTTGTCCCTGACTGTAGCTTTTAAATAGCAGAAAGTCCAACGTTTTCACTCTGGCAGAAGAATCAGATGTACTATGCACTTTAGGACCTCCAGTAGTTCCTAGGCTGAACCAGGGCAACTCCAGAAGTGCAACGTAGAATGATATGAACTAGATGGGGCCTCTGAGGTCACTTAGAGGACTTCACACTAATACTGATAAAGTTCTTCTCATGGATAGCAATCAACATTAGCATGTTTCACATCTGTCAGATCTCCTTTCCCTGAACTTCAGGGTAACCTTAAATTTCACATATGGCAAGCAGAGAAATCTCTTCAAGGGCCAAATTTAAGCCACTGACACAATTTGATTTAGAAGCAACAAATTTATTTTCTCCATGATTCAACAATATCTAGAAATTCATGAGGAAAAAAGACTTGCTGTAAGCACAGCACATTAAACATTTTCTGAAAGAGATAGCGAGAAATAATGTTTTGATTCTGCAAGGTGCCACAGTCAAGTAGTTTGCTCAAGCAGCAAAGATAAAAACAGTAAAGAGCAGAGAGAAAACAGCCCAGCATTAGCCCCAAAAAGGCAAAGGCCATATGGGTTTGACCTTCCTAGTTTCGCAAGGTTAGGTTTCCCCAAGCTAGCCAGCACAAAGCCCCAGGACCTAGCGAGCTGGGTCTAGAAAAGTAGAGAGAAAAATGAAATCCTCTAGAAAAGTTTTCAGTGTTTCCTTTAGAAGTCTGAGGCTGTCAACCTCAAACACACTGCCAGCTGAAGGGGAACACAAACAGACTTTGCTGAAAGGACAGTCTTTAATACAGTCAAGAGAAGTGGGAAACAGTGGGTTGGTCGTGGGACAATGGCTCGGGCACTCTAAACACAAACGGATTTGAAAAGTTTAAAAGACAACTCTCTGTGCAAGATCCTTAAAAAGGAGATCGAAAGGAGTCAGTCTCACAAGAGAAACAAGCATGACGGAAACAACAGCTGGGTTTACATTACACACCCAGACGAGAGATTAAGGCTGTATTACCCATGGCACCAGACCACAACTACCAGAAAATAGTCTTTCGGCAGAGCAAAGACTTTCTTCAGCTGCTACAACTGATATCAGTTTTCCTCCCACTGCTCCCCCAGGGACTAGCACCTGGATTGCTGCTCAGGGAGTAGGAAGAGATGGCAGAGTAGAGACAGGGACAGACTGTGGAGTACGAATGAACAGCAGGTGCTGGTCTTTAATCCTGCTAATGTAGTTTAATATCAGCTTTGTTTTCTTGCAGTGCCCTTTGCTAATTGAAAAGCTTGAAGAAGCAGCTGCTTATCTGGCAGGCAGGGCATCAGATTTCCTAGCAAAAGCTGGCCTGTCTTACCTGTGTCATTATCTGCCCTTGCTGTAACCTGCAGGGCTGCAGGCGGCTTCACTCCAGACCCAATACACTCCAGGAGGGTGAAGAGTGTGTACCAGTCATCCCCAGCGTGAATGTTGGCAGCATTGGTCTTCAAGAGTTCATGGAGGCCGTAGGCAACCTCATGGCTAACTCTGGAAAGCACATTTGGCTTCATCATGAGCAAGATACGTAATGAGAGGAGAACCTGGCCAGGGAGGGAGACATCAAGAATAAAAGATCCTATTACTTACACTCCATTCAACAAAGTCCCCTTCATTTGTTAAATAGTATTTACAACTGCTGTTGTCATCTGCAGTACAGAGGTTAAATGTGGTCTGTACAACAGCATTTGGTTTCCTAGGTTACCAAGCGTAGTCACAAACCCAGTGACTGCCCTTCATAAATCCCCTACCTGTGCACTGATTTCTTCCCGACGAAGAAGCCGAATTGCCAGTCTCAGCAGCCCTACCACTGCCCTCTCCACCAGGAAGCAGAACTCCACCGCATTAACGCAGAGATGATAGAGGTGGTCTCGAACAGTCTGCCATACAGAGGTCACACGGTCCCTAGCCACAACAAGGAGAAGGGAAAGGGCAGAATGAAAGGAGATGAGACAAGTCGGATCCAGCTGCCTCTACCAGAACTACAGACAACCTACTATTTCATCACTTCAATGAAAAGCTTGAGCAGAGACATATACTAGCAGTCACAGAAATAACAAGGCCCACGAGCTTCTTTTTATTTACTTCATTATTCATGGAGCAACCAGGTGGGAGAACCCATTCTCCCTCTGGAGTTCAGTTTGTGTTCTCCAAATCTCAGGGTATAAAGCAATAATTCATGGGTGAATAGTCTCTCTGTTTACACATGCTGAAGTGGAATTGCTAAGCCCTGAAATTACAACCACACGCTGCTTAAGCTGGCAAAGCAAGCACATAAGAAACTCAGTCCCTGGACCTAGGCAACAGCTACAGTAAAGGAAAGACGTAACAGGGAATCTGCATGTATTTCAAGGTCTTACCTGTTCTCCAGCACAATCCTCAGAAGCATCTCCAAGCAGAAAGCAGCATCCTCTTCATCATATGTCTCCTCATCAGGAGCCACAGAGATTAGAGCCTAGAAAAGCCAGGAATCATTTGTGACCCACAATCTCCCAAAAGCATCAGTGAGATCCAACAGCATGCTCAGAATTTAAATAAAGCTGCACTCCAGTGCCTGAGAAGGTCATGTGTATCAAAAATGCACTGGAAGCTAGGTGCTAAGCTAAATATATGGAAAATTATACTTTTTTTATTAGACAAACTGCGTTATGAACTTAAGATATTAAACTATGATGAAGTCTCTCTTACGGGGAAGAATCTGGAAGCCCAGCAGCTTCTTGCTAACAAAATGTGAAGAAAAGGCAGACAAATCCAGGAAGAACTACAAATATTGGAAGTGTCCTTCTCAAGCTATCAGCTCACAGATGAAGGGATGCATAACAAGAGTCCCTTGTTATGCAAAATATTCATCCAAAATTGACGTGGCAGGCATGGCATATGCAAACTGAGTCAACACTTCTCCGGGTGGACCAGCAATGTACGGTCTTTGTTTGAGCTAAGTAGCAAGTTCTGGCTTAACTGTTTAAATTAGTCTTCTTCGAGGAAAAATTACTCACCTATAATCTTTATTCTGAAACTCAGTACCTGCTCTTCTGAACCTCTAGAGTAAGCCTTAATAAATAAACCTTTCCTTTGTTTTAGCAAAAGTCTTAACAGTGTCATGGGCCCAGATGAACTGTGATGAAGCCAGTGAACTGAAACTACAAAAGTCTGGAGGGAAAGGTGCTTCAGCTTTGAAGTGCTATGCAATTAGGCAGCACACTGCCAACCCACGCAGCATCACCGACAGGGCTGCTCCGCACTATTGGCTTTTGGAAGTGGTTTCCCTGCAACATGCCAAGAAGCTTCCAGTCAGGCGCTGGCAGATATTCATACCACAGCCTGCAGAATCTCAAACTCCACATCAGCCTGAGGAGCTACCAAGAGCATCAGGTAAGTAACCATCCTACCCCAGGGAGATGAGTTTCTCTAGCCCAGTGAGTCCAACTTTATTATACAGCAGACAAGACAGGTACCACACTACTTCGAAGAACGGGGTCAAATATTTCTGCACTGCTCCTGCATCTAAACTGGCCTTTTCCAATGCCTCATTAGGCATACAGAACACCAGAAAAGGTGAAAAGCACAACTTACAACTTAAGCTCCTACACAGGACTACAAATATTTTCAGACACTTACCCTGACCTCCCTAAGTTAGGATGTGTTCCACAAATTAGTGTTTTTCTCTGCTACTAAAGCAATTGTGGCTTCCTTCACAGAAGCTACATGTAACAGCTGAACTAACGACTAGCTTCAAATACTGAGCAAGTCCAAGACCTCCTATGAGGCAGAGGAGCTAGTGAGCACACAGCACATATCCATGATCACACACAGCATAGCTTTCCCATCACTAGTCCTATCCCTTGCTCAGTATCTCTCACCTTCATGAGCTCCTGGAGGGACTCGAGTTGGAGGAACTTGCTTTCTGTGATCAACTTCTCAGGATCACATTGCTGCAAAAGATAGAAAAGAGGACTGTGTGTTTGGGGGTGGGGAAGGCATACGAACAAATCCCTCCAGAATCACAGCTCGTTTTCAGGAACACGGAGAGTGGCTTCAGCACTCTAACCTGGAGGAAAACTCCTGCCAGCTAGTTCACTCAGTTAGGACCAATTACCCCTACACTGCTAGGCAGATTAACGGATAGCTCCTTGCCCCTTAGAAAGGGCCCGTATGCCTACGGACTGGAGCATATTATCTAAACAGGACTGTTACTATGTACAAAAGCAGATTCTTCTATGGCCTACGCATTACCTTTATGCACTCCATAGCTGTTCGCTTTGCCTCCTGTGTCTCTGTAGATGGCCCTCTCATACCAGATTGCTCTGTGCCACTGAGGGTGAGCCAACTAACAAAACTCAGCACTGTAGATTCTCCACTGCAATTAGAAGACACTAGGATCAGCAAGACCACAAAAAGTCATATATTTTATTCTCCAGTGTTATTATTAAAACAAAATAAAACAAAAAAAAAGAAATCAGAAAACACCTTCCTGGGCCATCTGCACCACTCACCGGTTAGATGGTGTCTCCTCACGCTGCAGAGAGATTTTGCCATTGGGATCCACAAAGTCTTCGACCTTGAAGACAGACCAGAACATGTATATGTTCAACTGCCTACTTCTTTATAACCTGTTTTTGTTGCATTTTGTTACATTTCACTTAATGCTAAAATGCTATACCCCGATTCCCATGCATTTCCAACCAACTCTCTCACACAGGCACGCCCCCTTTAATCAAGCGTGCCTCACGTTCGGCAATGCCTGCGCTGTATTCTAACACTTCATACCTATGTCACATGCCTTTGTGCACAACAGTCAAAATCTGCTAATATAAAACGAATGCTGGCATTTCTCAAACTCAATAAAAGCAAGAAAAAAAATAACCCTGTGAGAGAAGCTGGGGCCTACAGGTAACTCAGGCGTTGAGCCCTTTGCAGGCTTTCTTGCCTTGTACACACTCTACCAAAGCCAGGCCTTTGCCTGAGAACACTCCTCCCCTTTGGACTGGCTCTCTGCAAGGCCAGCTTCCCACTCCCATCTTCAATTAGCCATGAGCTGGCTGTTGTTACCTCCACCATGGCCTTGGGCAGCAGCTCTGCTCGGAAAAGCTGTAACATGGCTTCTATGATGTTTTTCCAGCCCTCCCGCAGAATGTCACCGTGGCTTTGGGCCAAGTGAAACACAGTTTTCGCTGCAATATGGGCCTTGGGATTACTTCCAAAAACAGTGGGCAGGTTCTCAATAGACTGCAGGAAAAAAAAAGAGGTGGCAGTCAGTCAGCAAGAGATGTTTCTTTTTCAGCACAAATTAGGGCAGACTGTTCAGAATTGGTTATGGGAAGGAAAACAACTCTGTGTAAAACGCTGTGGACTCCTTAGTTCATATTCTGCAGAAAAATGAAGACAAGGTGGCTTATGTGATACAAGTTGAATCAGTGAGAGACCCAGACGTAGCTCGCTAAGAATGACAATGATACAGAGCATGCTGAAAGTGCTTGCTGAAAACTCGCTAACACTGATTTATTGTACTATGGGAACTCATTTCAGGATCCAAGCCTTCTACAAAAAGGCTTTATTCAGTATCACAGCTCCTCTAGGAGGCAGCAATTATTCCTTCTCTAATGGTAGTGTGGAAACTATAGCAAAAACTATTAGCGACTTACAAAGCTATTCTCACCACTAATTAACAGTCAGGTTTGAAGCAGAAGTCATGAATCTTGACATACAGTCTCTGGCAACAATTGCTGGACCACAATTCCTCCATAACCTGTTCAATATACCCACAACTATTCAAAATACAAAAAAATCCTAAAAATATTTAAACGAACCAAATACATGCTGCCAAAAAACCTACCCAAAACCAAAAAAATCCCAGCAACTATGTGAACTAGAATCAGACATAATAATAAGCTCCATATTTCTACAGAGTTGCTTAAGCTTATTACAATGCTTCTTTTGGTAAGAGATGGACTTTGCTATTCTCTTGCTTACATGGACAAAAACCATTCCTTCATTAAAAAGAAGATGAGAGAACATAAGATAGGAAGGACTGGATATGTGTCTCTTCAAATCTCCGATCTGAAGACTAGAAAATAGATGTGTCCCATCTGGCAATTCCTTCACTCAACAGCTGTCTTGTAAACTAGTCCTTGCTTCAGCCAAACTGCTGGCAGTGCTAGGATCAAAATGGGTCTTTGATCTAAGGGTGAAATGCATAAGAAGTGCCAGGCTGGAAGCTTGGCAAAAGTGTGACAACCGATTTGTTTTTTTCCTCACTGTTGCTGTGGCAAAATCACATGAACCCATATATCACTGGACTCTTGTCGTGCAAATAGCCATATCCCTAGTTTTGTAGTATGGCAACAAGCTGCAACAACCATCATCAGAACACATAGGGGTTTTGCTACTACTTAGACATAGAATCAATCTGTATCTTAACTGCGAATCAAGAATCAAGACACTTGCTCTTCTTAACCCCCTCCATATTCCTTCCCATTCCTCCCCTTTCAGTTGAGGTGGCCACGCATAACAAGTGTAGTACTCAGAGAGAACGCCTGAACACTAGGATGATCTAACTTGAGAAGGGACTAGCAACTAATGTTCTTTCTTGCTTTCTAGCAGTTGCTCTTTGTTTTGTCTCCTCAGCCCCTGAGGACAGCCCCCCTTCTTCCCTTCCACCATACCGAGTCTCAAATACTTGTTCAGCTGTCATATTCTTGGAGATACCCAAAAGCTGTCTGGATAAGGTCCTGGGCAATGTGCTTTAGGTGACCCTACTTGAGTAAGGGAGGTTGCATTAGATTATCTCCAGTGGTCCCCTTCCAGTCTCAACCGTCCCGTGACTCTGTGATTCCTCTGCTGTCTCCAAGCTTTACAGGAATTCACAGCAGCAGAATGTAATGGGTGTACTTGGAATCCAGCCAAAGATAAGAACTATTCATATCCAGAAGTCCCTGATTCTACATCATCACCAGAGACATACTTGCTTAATTTACACAGACCTAAGGCTGGCTCCAGAGTCCAGTCTCACAACTAGATGGGATGCAGCTGGCAATAGGTGGTGCCTCTGAGAGCTTAGTCTAGTTGTTTGACACAGATTTATAGAGAAGAAGCATTTGTTTCATGGCAGACATTCTTCTGCTTGTATTATCTTTTGGAAGTCTCAAGGTCTGCTATGCCTGGAGAAGATCAAGTATTTTATCTTTACTGTTGTAAGCTGCAGAGGAAGAGGGAATCTAAAGTAATCCCATCATTTGGGATTTCTTTGTCTTTTAATAGCCAGACAGGTACTCTTTCACTGCTACCAGTGCCAGGATGCAAGTGACATAAAACATCCAGTCCAGATAGAATTAGGCTACTCTGAAAACAAAATTCTTTTATAAGGAAATTTAACTGTTAACTGAATTAATCCACAGAATCATTTCTCTCTTCCTTCTATCCTTTTAAGGAATTTCAAAAATCACTTCTCTTGATCTTTTTACTCCCACGCTTTAAGTCTTGAATGATTGTTTCCCTTTTTGTATGTCTGCATGCTATTCTGTTCATTATGGGTCTTGTGTAGTTTCTCAAAACAATGCTGTGCATTTCTTTGCAACTTCCGCCCTTTTAAAGGGGTTACTTTTTTCTTCCTAGCATGCAGCTTGACCTGCTACTATCTATCAAACACTTTGGATAAAACAGGCTGATACTACACTACATAAACGACTTCGGGGAAAAAAAAGCTTACATCAATGACCCTATGATGAATTTATTCTCACAGTACAATTCACACAAACAGTCTTCAGTGTTTGGCAAAAGTTGGGCCAACTCTGCTGATCTTATTACCAGACTCCAGACTCTGGACAACAAGTGACTATCCAGAGCTAGTTTTATGTTAGGTAGATGCACAGCCTTCACACTTTGGAAAATTCTGTCACAAAACAGTTCCTCTTGACATTGTACAAGCCCTATAATTAAATATCTAATAACTGAAATGCATAAACTTGCTTGAGATTGTGGATGACTACTACCTTGATCACTGTGAGATTTAAGTTTCCTGAGACCAAGTAGATAAAATACACATTTATACATCATGGTATTCTGTTCTGCACAAACTGGCACCTATGCAACAAGTACAAGGAAACTGATGTATTTAAGTCTGTATTATGGAAGCCCTACTTTACCTCCCTCCTAAAACTCTGGGCAGGGGAATAGATATCTACAGATACTGCAGTAACTAAAAAACCAACAAAAAAACAACAACAACAACAAACCACTGCGTAACAGACAGAGCAAGCTCCAACATGCTAGGAGCTAAGCTTCTTTCCCCTCCTTGCAATCTTACCTCGCTGCTGAGGGCTGTAAACTTGCAGAGAGAAATTATGAGGTTGTCAAACACATCACTCAGGCCATAGCGAGCAGAAATCGTTGCACATTTCCTGGGGGGCGCACAAGAAACAATGTTACAACATAGCACAGGCACTTTTCTCTGCAGAACAGCAAGTCAGATAACCTCTTCACCTTAAGATCTCAGACCTTCCTCTCCACTCACTTATAATGAATGTTAATGTACAGCAGTCTCCCTCAGGAAATCAAAATCCCCATCATCAGGTCCACTGAGATCCCAGGACCTTAATAATTTCCTGTGCTGATTCAGGGATCACTTCCAGAAGGAAAGTCCAAACAGACAGGCCTCCCGCAGCTGAGATACCCCTAATTTCATGTCTTGACATAAAGGAGAGTTTCTAAGATTGGCAGTAGTGTTGAAGTTCTAGTTTCCAAGAGATCCTGGCTACTGTAGTATATTAACAGACCTTTAAAGCTATGCTTAAAGGCATGTTCTGGTTTGAATTCAAGTGTGACCAAAGATCATTCTAATGGGGTTTTTAATAGATAGCAAGATTTCTGAATACCGATAGTACAAAAAAACATCCCCATCCCATTCAGTCACAGCTATGGCTCCATTCATGAGAGATTTTGCTGATATACAGGGATTCTGCCAGCATCACTGCGCCAGTTAGGAGTGGCTAAACAGTCAGTGCCACCAAGAGAGGCCTAGATGAAATGAATCACTAGAAATACTTGAACAAAATCAGAGGACTGTAGGTCACAAGAAAATGCCCTTCAACTGTAGGAAAAAGTAATGGTTAATATTCACTGCGATCTTTGTAGCAGACAGACATGATACACTAGCCAGACTGAAATCTTTCTGAGCCTCATCAGTGTGAGAGTTACCTGAAACCAGAGATAGCCTTCTGGATGATTGTTTCTTCTAAGCTCTTGTCAAAAACATAGGATAGGGCTGCAATGGTTGGTCCCCATGTCATGGTGAAGAGATCATGGTCATAGCTTCCAGGAGGCACATGGAGAAATATTCCCTCATCAGTGGCACCACGATGCAGCAGGACATTCCAGATATAGTTTTCCTTCACCAGGCCTGTCTGTTCTTCTGGCATCACTATCTCATCATTTCTACAAGAGAGTAATGCAGGAAGATTAGATTTCTCATTCTGAGCCAAACTTAACATTTAGACCCTTTCACAAGATGGTCCGAAAGTGTAAGCAATACTTGCTCTGGAGTCACTTCGCCAGGTCCTAAAACATTCTACCTTCCATGGCCTGCTTGTTACCACACCCCCTTATAGGGCTGGAAGCTAATCTGAGGGAAAGTGGCACATGACTGCCCTCTTAGTATTTTCCAGAGCTCTTACACACCAAACAGCTCTGGCTTGCTCTCTGCACACAAAGGAAACAATGACAGGTTGAATCTTACTTGATGGCATGGTACATGTCTTCCAATATGTCCTGTTCAAAGTCTTTGCCTCCATTCACACCCTTCAGGTTCTTCCGAAACTCCTGAAAATATTAAAATCAACACCAAGGTAACTTTTTTAACATCTGCCACTTTAAGTGCTTGGCTCCAGTCAGTATTCCACTTGCTTTCACAGGGTCCAGAAGCAGATTTTCCTGTGTTCCTCACTGTACAGCTTTAGAGCTCAAGGACCATAAATGCTATTGTTAGTGGCACAGCAGTATGCAGTAGTCCTTCTTTTTGCTCATAGGGAAAGAACGGAGGTAACGCTACACATGCTTAGCTGAGGCTGGACATTAGAATAACATCTCCGTACCAGTGCATGAATACTGGCAGGGCTTGAACTCAAACCGGTTCAAAGTGCTTCAACAACTCTTCTTTTATTGATCCATCTTCTCACTCCTACTACGATTTATGATCTGGTTTGTTCACACATTCAAGCCTCTTGGCTAACTTGGCAAGTTATCTGCTAGTTTGCATTTCTTCAGACTGCCCCTTTCCCTCATTCCTCCTCTCCAACTGTATTCAACTCCATTACTGCACACCAACTTATTGTATTCAAGAGTGATGAATGACAGGAAAAAGCAAGAGAAATAGTCACTAATATAAAAAGCAAATACTATCACTACCAAAACTAGAGAAGAAAAGTGCCCATGCTCGTAATACCCACCTCCAGAGTCATTGGAACATTCTGCTTGCGGACATTATGGTTGTGCTGGTCAGTGTTCAGCATAATAACTGCATAAGCCAGGGCAAAGCAGGCATCGCTGTTAGCAAATGGGGATCCATTTGATTTCTGAAAAGCAAATGGGGACACAATTCAGTCCTACAGGAACAAAGACATCAGTGACCCAAGAGAATCACTTTCCTCCTGCACTACTGAATCATCTCTTCGACCAACCAAAAAAAAAAAAACAAAAAAAACAGGCTTCCGCTCCAGTTTTCAAAAAGCATGCGCTGCCTCCTACAAAACAGCTGCTGCCTGCAGGACCCTGCAAGCTTATACTGGCAGTTTGATCTGACAGGTCCATCACAGCAAGCAGATGCACAACCCAATGTTTGAGCCAGTCTTCCCACCAAGTACACACCCGCCAATGCTCTGTAAAGGCTTCCAAAAGCCTCTGGATTACAGGGGCCTCTCCTGGTAACCTAAAGGCCTCTAGATAAAGTCGTAAAGCTTCATCCAGTCTTAAACCTTGGAAGCTGAAAGTCCTGCAAGAAGAACGAAAAAGCAATGAGAATCAAACAGGATGGGAAAGGTACGATAAACATACTGACTGCAGTCTTGCCTGGTTCACTATCAGAATGCCAGATTTCACAGACAGCAGACAGTAAAGACACGTGGGTGAGGAAAAAGAAATATATCATGGGTAACAGGTAGAAGCGATAAAACAAAGCCAACAGTCATACAATTGATGATGTCTGTAATCATCTCTGCAGCCTTCACAGAGACTATAACTACAGAAAGAAGTTTGGATATCTAAGGTGCTAACCATATGCAAGAGATCACAGTATTAAGGTATGCTGGTACACAGAGAAACAAGCAATATAGATTCCATGGCTCCAGCAGCTGCTGTTCTATTTCCTTTTAATGCATCACTAAACTTTTGCACTTGCATCCCTTTCTGATTAAAGGGAAACAGAAAGATACTCACCCCACAAAGCTCTCCAGCAAGTCTATGTTTTTACGGTCACTCACAAATTCCCCGATCATCTTCTTGTCCAGGCGAGGATTTTCTCGTAGCCATCTGGCCACCTCGTTGTTGTCAATAGGGGTGGCAAGAAGTTTCTTCTCCTGCAGAAACTGTATCCCTTTCTTTGGCTTTTGGTTGAACTGCTCTGTGCCAGTTATCAGGAGCTGAAGGAGACATTCTGATAATTAGAATTTCGAAAAGGGGCATATAAGATTGCTTTTGGCATTTGAATCAAAAGCACAATAGAAAATAAATTAACTTTAACATGATCAAACTTATTGTACTGTGTGATCCAGTAAGAAGGCTAACTAAGGTTAGAAAACCTGTAGTCATCACAGGGAATCCATATTAAATCATACAGAACAGAGCAAGCATGAGCCACCAACTTTGAAAAGCTCTGAAGTTTCACTCAGTGATTAGCTCTGCTACTCAAAATGCCCCATCTGCTCTATTACATAAATAGAGTACAGGAAGGTCTCTGATGAACCCCAAACATGTGGCAAGGAGACTAGCAGTTACAACAGCAGCACTGCTCCATGCGTTCCTCAGCCGCCTTTTACTCTCATACTTTACCTCACTGCCAGGAGATAAACAGTAAGACTCCTCAGCACTTATTCAGCAGGTGCAAGGAAGAAACACTGTGAAAGTCTAAGCTAAGAACTAGAAAACGTTCTGCAGGTAAGACATGCTCCCCAGAACAGCTGGTGCTTCAGCATGACAGTTATCAGTGGTCTGGGAAGAACAGGTGCATTTTTGGTTTTGAAGAGAAGTCAGCTACTCCGTTTTGCTGATTCTTATTTTAAGAAACAGGACTGTACCACAGCCACAGTGTAAGAAAACAACTGACCGAGAAAGGGTTAACTGAAGGTTCTGCTGGTGTTCAGAAAAAACAAAAGCACAAACAACTGTATGAACTTTACTAAGGCACCAGAATAAATGTCAGTTCCCTGTTAGCTCCTATTACCATCAAACTGCTAGTGATGACCTACTGAACTAAATTCGTGACCACCATGATTACTAGCTCCCCTGGAGTCTCATATCTCAGAAGCCACCATCCCTCCCTCTTTGCTCCCCTGCAAGCAGGCCTGTGTGAACATCCTTAAGCTGCAGTGAAATACCTAACAGCATGGAGTGCAGAGACGCAATGAGCGCGTAACAATAAACATGTGCTGCCCCAGTACGACAGGACTGAAAAGACTGTATATCTATTCAGCAATAAAGTCTGTAACACAAACCCTAGGGTAGTCTGCAGATCTGTTATACTTCTCAAGAGCATCTGAGAATGAGACCAGACTGCTGGCAGTTCACACTGCATTAATCATGTCAGTACCATGCTTCAGGGCTTTTGTTCATTGCCTTTGGAATCACAAAGAAATCTTTTCCTTTGATGCATAATTTGGTTTTTGTTTTTATTTAGCTTTTTTTTTTTTTCCTTAACCCTTCCAGCTGTGACAATTTTTGGTATTTGAGAGTTAAAGGAAATAGAACATGCTGGTGCCATGTTAGCATCAACAATTCTTAAGTTGCTGTTTTGTGCGCCTTGTTCACATACTTGGGATGAAATCATTACTAAATTTACGGTCAGGGAAGAATCTTTCCCAGGCAGTCTAACAAAGACTTTTGGATTTCCTTCTGCTCCTCTGCTGTAGTGTGAGGCCATTTACTTTTTCTGCCACCTGTAATTTTATGAAAAATCGCACCTATTGCAGGGATCAGCCACTGGCAACGCTCTTGAATTCTCCTAGCCTTGTTTTCCAGCACAGGAAAACTGGAGTCTGTTACTAGAGATCTTCAGTTAAAGCAGTGGAAGTACTACACAAGCTACCTTCTCAGCAATGGACTATCATGTAAAATCCATTAGCAAAACCTAGATCTAATGCAAGACAAAGGCTTGCATACAAAGTAGTAACTGCGTCAATACTAATTTCTTAGAAATTAGTTAATGCCAAAACTCAGTGGTTCATTTGAAGACTGTGCTGCCAAGCACCTTCCCCCCTCCTTGCAGCTAAGGCAGTCAACGCTGCCCATTACCCGCCACAGCATTACATTGCTGGGAAGAAACTAAGTTCTTCAGTACTGTAGCAGACTGAGAGAAACCAATCCTTTAGACTACATTCAGATCCACAAGCAGCCACAGTGGATCACAGAGCACAGACTAGCATGCTAGTAGCCAGAGATTTCTTGCAGTTCTTAAACTTACATAAACAAAAACACTGAAGGAAAACATGACCACCCGTCCCTTACAATAATGTAGAACACTGTCACCTACTTTGGAGAGAGAAGCTGGAAGTCTTTCAGTCAGATACCATCAAAAAACTGTCTCTTTACCACCAATGAATCATTCAAACAAAGACATACATCTGTTTTTCAATGTATTGTCAGGCTCCTTTACCTCCTACTTGCCAATGCCACTCACATTTCTCTCCAGAATAAATTTGTCATTGTCATATTGAAACTTAGTAACATCTCACTTAATAACCTTCTAACTAGCTTACATATGTTGAATGAAGAAAACCAAATCTATACATGAGCATCTGTGAACAAAAAAAAATTGTCCCATGTTACTCATAAAGACTTTACACAAATTCATCCGCTGCTTCCTGAGGTGAACAAGCATGCCATACTTAAGGTTTGACACAAGACAGCAGATAAATCCAAACCCACCAGCATAGAGTACCTTTACCAACAGCATACTTGGACTAGAAGCAGCTCAGGTAATAGGAAAGTTGCACAGAATTTACATTGTAACTTGGATTACCGAGATTCAAAGAAACGACATGCAGACAAAGAATGGCTTTGCCATAACCAAGCCATAATCTTTTCAGTCATCTTCATGATAAAACAATGATGAGAATAAACAAAATATAGTTGGCTAAACCGTCACTTCTACTACTGGTCTCTTGATATGCTCCCCACTAACAGGTTTGATAAGAGTAGGCAACCTCTCATTTTTGATGGAGGTGCCTGATTATCACCATATAGTGCAAATGAGATCCAGCAACTTTCCCAGACAGAAGTCAGGTGGATCTAGCTCACAAATTATGCCATGAAATTTCCTCAACACCTCTTTTAACTTAGCACAGCCAAATAACCAGAACAGGTAACAATCACTCATATCTCTGCAGTGTAGTAGAATTTTCAATGAGCGACTGTAATTCATATCAACAGACTGGAACTCAAAAATTTCTAGTCATGCAAAATCCACATGGCAGAGGAAATAAGGAGAACATTCAGAGATATATTTGTAGTACATTCCAAATCATACCTTCTTTTTGTTCTTAATCTGCATAAGCTCCTGAGGGCTTGGAAGGACACATGAAAAGCGAGTAGGCTTCCTGGAGACACTTTTCTCAACTAGAAGGATAAAGGGTCATTACAGCCAAACCTATTTCCACAGTGGCACTCAGCCCACTGTAGTACCCAACTCATAACTTTCAGTCAGAGTCTTGCTCCAATGCATTGCCCTGCAAATGGTAGTCACGATTCCCCTACTATCCAACCACTACATTCCTCCCCCCAAATTTTATGCACAATAATTGTACAGTACCTTCTTGGCCTGACAATTTCATACAGCCACAAGATTTAATTTTCTGGCTATTGTGACTATTTACATTACTGATCCTTCGGACAGCCCTTGATTACCTTAAAAACATTAGCCTAAGGATGAATTTTACACACTCTGCCCCAAAGTGGCCCACCAAACCCAATCCCCTTCCAGTAGAAATTTAACTATAGCAGGCATATATCACACATATAGCTAATGAGTACTCACAACATACCTCCTTCTAATCTAATTATAAGCATGTAATAGCTATAGGGGTTTATGATACACTAAAACCAGAGAGCAAATATCAGGACCATTCTCAGCAGATTCAGTAGCAGTCAGCATTCTGCATAGACTATTACCTGCCTCAC
Organism: Rhea pennata; assembly: GCF_028389875.1. Taxonomy (NCBI): domain Eukaryota; kingdom Metazoa; phylum Chordata; class Aves; order Rheiformes; family Rheidae; genus Rhea; species Rhea pennata. The sequence goes on from NC_084669.1 coordinate 22,262,969, forward strand.
TTCCTCCTTCCAGTGCCATGCATCCGTGCTTCATCTGGTCAGCCATAAGACATCCACTGGTGGGAGGACATGTCCCAGCTGGCTCAGCAACTGCACCAGAACATTTTCCCTCACTGAGCACTCTCTCGTTATCTGTAGAAGTTAAAACAAAAAATACATAGACAGACTCATAAGCCAGGGAAAAAAGCTTCTAAAAGAAAAAGAGAAAAGTGACCACTCCGAATTGAGTATGTGCTTATTCAAAGGACTGAGTTATATTCCCTGCAGTAATGGTGGTGATTCCTCAGTATTTTGTCTACCTGAACTCCACAGCATATCATCCTTCTGTTGGGCCTCTCAGTCTTGAAATGACATTTAAATGAAGCTTCACATGAGAGGTACATTTTATTATCTGTAGATTTTACTTCCACCATATTGTACATTCAAATGAACAGGTAGGGAATGAGTGCTAAGTAGAGGTTTAGCCCAAAAACTAGATACCGCACTCTTTCTGTGCAATGGGTGAAAGATGAGTTAGTTTGATTTTTATCATCACTGTGATGCACAGCAAAGCAGGAAACATGGCAGTCATTCATCTCACTTCACAAATAATACAAATGAAGTAAGGGCATGAATGACTCTGCCCATTAATGCTCAAATAGATGCAAATAAATCTTGGTTGCAGAAGTTGCTGGTCAAAAGAGTCCAGTCTTATCCACAAGCACATAACAAGGTAGTTTCTTCCTCTAAGAAAGAGAATGTGTTGACTTGGACAAAGTAAGACTCAGAACAACAATCAAAACAAGATTAAAATTGCATATTCCTTTTTTTCAAGTTAACAAAAAAGTGAATGTTCTTGTGCTTAAGGTTGTTAGGAGTATTCCACCCCTAAGAAATCTCTAGGTCCTCTAACATGTGGAGTCTGAAAAGGAAAAGAGGCATGATATCATTTTGGAACAGTGGACAGCATCTCTCTGATATTCACACAGGGACCAGGCCTTTCTGGGGCCCTGCTCTGACAGCCATGCTATAAATATAAGTGTGTAGTCATAAAACATGCAAATGGAAGACCAAAACCATATATTTAAGAAGCTTATTATGTGAGCTACCAAAATGAGATTTGCAGGATTAGCACAAGACTGAGTTAATATCAAAATATCAAAGTAAGGGGTCTTACTATTGCTTGTTTCTTTGGTGCTGTTCACAGCTTCTGTGTTAGGTTTGGCAACTTCCTTCTCTTGCTGATGGGTGCTGCTCAGCACTTTGCCCTGGCAACGTGCCTCTGTGCTATCTATCACTGTCAACAATGCTTCCAGAGACAGCAGATGGACAGTATAGAGCTGTCCAGAAACAGGAAAGGCATTCTGGGAAATAAAATAAATAAATATTAGACAACTTTCATGCCTCTCCATGATGGACGAAGGGAGTTTCCCTCATTGCCCAGGAAACCCAAGAGCACACAACAGAACATCCAAAACTTTCCAAACAAGGCTTTCGAGCATACACTTAATAGTTTAAATCTCTTCTCTTCTATCTCCAAATGTTAAATGCATTTTTCATCTCTGCAACCTATTCATCCCAAATCTTCCAACCACTCCCAAGTTCTGCTTCTGTGCTTAACTCTGTTCTGACTCAGCAGCCTCCCTTTCTATATCCCTCCTACCCTGGCAGCCCAGGCCGATGGGGTAGCACAAGGCTGGCCCATTCAGCACCTTGGAGAGCAGCTTGGTGAGCTCCTCGAAGAGGTTGGCGCAGTAGTAGTCACAGTCATAGTTAATGTAGAGCTCAGTAGCAAAACTGGGAATCCGCCACAGGTGAACTATGGCTTCCAAAGCCATCTCCTTCATTTCATAGGGCATCTTTGGGTTTTCCACAGTGATTATTTCCATCAACTTCTTGACATACATCTGGTAAAAACACAGCACAGCTCAGTTTAGGAAAATGAAAGCAGGACAGTGAATAGCTTTGAGGGCTACAGAAAGAGATCTGAGCTTCATCTTTCCACATAATATGACTCCATATTTAATGGTAGTTCATTCTGCAGGAGGTTGTAAAATAGGTTTCACACGGTTCTACTATTCGGTGAACCTGGATTCCTGGATTTACCATTCTAAAGAATGGTAGGAGAAAGGCTGTATAGTATATCAGTTTCAAAGACATTTTATTATCTCAACAAGAAAAGGCTTACACAGCCCGCCCATAAACCACTGAGGCATTTATACATAGGTAAACTGGTACTTAGGCTGCATCTTATTGCCTTGGCAGCATGCATTTGTCTGAAGAACTATTACCAGGCCCTCGGTGATACTCAAAAACTTACCTCCAGCTGGAATTTCAGATGCTCTCTCATGCTCTCAAAGAGAAGAAAGCATACCCTGAGGGAGGTTGCATACAGATTGAGCCGTTCAACACTCAGTAGCTGAACAAGAAAAAAAATCCCCCCCAAAGAACAACATGTTATCAGTAGTGACATGGTCCCTCCCCCAAATCCCCCCATGGCTTCACATAGCAATGGTATTTCAGAAAATAATCCCTTATTTAACCTCTTGGTCCTTCTGTGAAAGAGGATGAATGTACTTACTTCCCTACTGCTTACAAGTAGCACTGATTTCATATTACAGCTTTGTTCTTTTGGTAAGCCCACAGATCCCTTTACTGGTGAAATAACTCAAGAGGAGAGCTGCCTTCAAGATGGTCCTTCTGCAATTAATAGCTAGTAACTAAGCTGGTAACCACAATTATCTCAAGCCTGCAACACAGGTTACTCATACGTACTCTCAAGACCACTGTTCCACTGATGCAATTCAGAACTCTCACTGCAATGTAGCAGAGAGCTCATTTGAGGACTGAGACCTACCAAACCTCAGCATACTAAATTCCAATAGACTGTTTAATCCAAATCATTATTTAAATAGTCAGTGCCATGTCCCATGCTAGCATAAGCCAGACTCACTTGAAACAGGTGCCGGCACAACTCTTCCTTCACAAGTCCCAAGAGGGACTGGCAGTTTGCAATGGGAGCCGACTCCAGAGCAACAGTTAGCAGCTGCAGCCCCATATGGATCATCACATCAGAGTTGTGGCGGTCATTAGGGTTAGTGAGTGAGATAAGAAAGCGGAATAATTCTCTAATACATGGTAGTCCATAGGGGACCAGTGCTGCTCCTGAGGGAAAATAAGAGACATTAGCACTCTAACAACTTTGTTTATGCTTTTTCGTGCTGTCTAACAAGTGGTACAAATCAAATCATTATAGACCAGTTCAGGAACAGGAGTTTAACACCCTGTTAGCGGAGGGTGGCACAGATTAGTGGAAAGCACAGAATCACAGAACAGTTAAGGTTGCAAGGGACCTTAGGAGATCATCTAGTCCAATCCCCCTTCTCAAGCAGGGTCACCTAGAGCACGTTGCTCAAGTGTCCGATGTCCAGGTGGCTTTTGAATACATCCAAGGATGGAGACTCTGGTATCCCTCTGGGCAACTTGTTCTGTCACCCTCACAGTAAAGTTTTTCCTTAGGTTCAGAGGGAACTTCTTGCATTTCATTTTGTGCCCATTGCCTCTTGTTCTGTCATTAGACCTGACTGAGTAGTCAGGCATCCACCTTTTGACATTCTCTCTCCTGATATTTATACACATTGATAAGAGCCCCCCTCAGTCTTTTCTCCAGGCTGAATAGGCCCAGCTCTCTCAGTCTTTCCTCACATGAGAGATGCTCCAGTCCCTTAATCATCTTAGTAGTCCTCTGCTGGACTTGCTCCATTAGCTCCTTGTCTCTCTTGTACTGGGAAGCCAGGAGCTGGACACAGTACTTGAGGTGTAACCTCACCAGGGCTGAGTAGAGAGGAAAGATCACCTCCTTTGACCTGCTGGCCATGCTCTGCCTAACACAGCCCAGGATACCATGGCTTTCCCTGCCACAAGGGCACATTCCTGGCTCTTGGTCAACTTGTTGTCCACCAGGATTCCTAGGTCCTTCTCCACAGAGGTGCTCTCCAGCAGGTCAGTCCCCAGCCTGTACTGGTGTATTCCTCCCTAGATGCAAGACCATGCACTTGCCTTTATTGAACTTCATGAGGTTCCTCTCTGCCAATTTCTCCAGTATGTTGAAGTCTCTCTGAATGGCAGCACAGCCCTCTGCTGTATTACCCACTCCTCCCAGTTTTGTATCAGCAGCAAACTTGCTGAGGGTGCACTCTCTCTCTTCATCCAGGTCATTGATGACCAAGTTGAACAGGATTGCACCCGGTACTAACTTCTGAGGGACACAGCTAGCTACTGGCCTCCAACTAGACTTTGTGCCACTGATTACAACCCTCTGACCTTTGCTATTCAGTCAATCCAGCAGAAAGAACTTAAGCAATACTGCCCACCTCTTACCTTCTTTTTGGGAAGACTGAGTAAAACGTACTCCATGGGGATTTACATAATCCATGTCATGAACAGAGGCAGAGTCAGAATGTTCTGCTATGGACGTACACTCCTCTAGTACCTCAGGGATAGACTCAACAGAGGCTGACTGGATCTTCTCCTCCCTCAGACTTTCATTCTTCATTGATAATAGTCATTTGAAAAGAAAAAAAGAAAAAGCAAAATAAGTGTTAACAGCCACAAGGAGGAAGAGGGAAGAGAATGAATAATATGCTAAATCCACAATTAGTTAGACTGGGAGTTGGAACTTTTCTCCTCAAGTTATCCACATACCTGGAGTTCAGGCTGATTTTGGTGTTCAGCGACTTTGGCCTCACTAGAAAGCATTCCTGCATTAAGTCCCAAAGAAGTCACCTGGTCCAAGTCTGTCAGGTCTTCCTTGGAGGCAGTCTGTGAGGACAACTCCAAGCCACTGTCTGTAGCAGGGCTGACTGCAGATGAGACATTTTCTGAGCTTCCAGATGAGCTGGGAGAAGGAGCATCTATGAAAGCAACTCCACTTGCTGATGAGAAAAAAAAAAAAAGGGGGGCAAAAAAGACTGGTGTAATTCTGTCCCTCAACGCTGAATACGGTAAAAAAGGATTGCTTTAATCACTACATCACACCACAAATGATCTCAGTTACACATTAAAGAAGAACACACAGATAAATCAAGTTCTCTTTTACCAGATATTAAATGAACTAAACAGATGAATAGGTAAGACGCTAACAGTTTTCCAGACTAAAACAAACTAGTTAGATTCTAACAGACTTGAAAAAGAATATAATTCAGTTAACTAAAGAGGCAGGACATTCATAAAAGGAAAGGGAGCAGAATTGATGAAACTGAAACAAGACTTTAATGACAGTCTCTCAAAACACACAAAACCCAACCTCACAGAAGTTCTTTAATGTTTGGTTCTTCAAGAAGCAGAACAGTGTGCTGACAGAACAATTATCAAAATGAAGCTTTCATATTCAGCTTGCTCTGTTGGATTTACACTCACACATTTCCAAAAACCTTAGGAGTTTTTGGTTTTAACATTTACATTTTCCAAACTATGCTTCTCATGATGAAGGATGCACCATCAACGGATAGAAGTCAGGGTGAAATAAATCAGCAGTGTGCATCAGTAAGCAAGGCACGCCATCCTTCCTCATTACTTCCTTTCTTTTTAATGTTTAGCAGTATGTATGTTAAGTATCCTGGCATCCTTAGCTATTCAATCAAGAACTAAAATGTATTTGTTACAATAATATACTTATTACTACACTAAATCAGCACAGTAAGTCCCATTATCACCAAGTGACCGACAGGACTCAGCAAATACACAACGTGAGTACGTAAAAACAAAACTAACCACAGTTCTGATCCATTGGACTGAAGGCCGTTATCATTCTTGAATCCAAGTAACATTAAGTCAAAAAACGCTTTTCACAAAGGCTTGAAAAATTTGGCTCTTCACTTTGGTAACTTTTCAGTATTTCTGAACTAAGAGATGTTTGCATTGCAAGGTAAGAGGGAGCATGTAGGGTTTCTACAATCAAAATGCAACTGAAAAATAGCCTGAAAGGCATACTTTACACTTTGATACAATGGGACAACCATTTTAAAGATCTGCATCAAGAATAAGTCATTCCTAGTCAATACCTATTTCTTTAATTCTCCTTAAAGAAGCAGAATTACAATGGAATCCAAATGAATTAAAAAAAAAAAAAAAAAAAAAGGATCAGTGAATACTCTTATTATTTCTAAATGTGAAATGATACTCCAAGAATCAAAATTTCTCTTTAAGAACAACCCATGCATTTGCAGGACTCAGTTCTGAGGAAAACTTAAAAGATTTTAAAACAAATATTAAAAAAGAGGAGATACAACACAGGGAACAGCAATAAAAGAAACGCACAAACCAGAGGTATATTATGAATTTACATGAGAAATCTGTATGGTTTTAGACAGTGGTATGTTTTGTTGTTGACTTGATTTTTGAAAATTTCTTAAAGAAGTAGCAGGAATTCACTTGATTTTTAAGAAATGAATGGAACAAATCAATTTTGTATTCTTTATCCTCACTTGCTAAGCCACAATTCTAGCACAAAAACAAAAGTTATTTTATCACCTAGTATTACAAGGTCAGAGTTAATGCCACACTTTCTAATACAGTTCAGCTTTCTCTCCAAAGTGCTACAGGAGTTATAACACTGTTTAATGGAATTTAATACCTATTCTAAGAATTAAGTATAACAATAATTTATGTGGGGGTAAGCTCCCCAATCTGGATGTCTGTTTTGAGCTGTACGTAATTTGTTTTCATTTATTATTTTCTTAGTTTTCATGAACTGTGCTGTTGTGTAGAAACATATCTGGAATCGTCCACACTACACTGAATACTTTCCTGTGATGGAGTAAGTGTCACAGCTATGTATTTCACACAGTTATTGTTGCAATCTTCCTGTCTGCTTCCTTTCACTGTTAGGGTTTATGTCTGACTTGTCAGAGTTCAGAGCACACAAGACAAAATACTTTGCAGTCAAAGGGACTCATCTAACCAGAGAAAATATTAAAAATGGTTATAACTATTTAGTTTATTCCTATACAACCACAGGATATACAAGTTCCCCAACTCAATGTTCTTGAGCTCATAGCACTAGTCATATTTCCTATCAATTCCATGGGCTGAGTTGAAGCACATACAGAAGCGTTCCTGTGCACTCCCCGTAGTTTCTTGGACACAAATCTTTTTCAGGTGCTTTATGCTGCTCCCTGTACTTTCATTCTACAAAACTCTTGATGTCTTCCTAACATACAATGGCTTCTACTCTTCTCACAATAGTTTTAAGTACACTCCATCTTTCCCTGTCCCTTACTGTGTGTAGGCCCATAGCTTTTATTAAAATTTCATGGAGCACACTTCCATCCTTAATGTCTGTACGAGAGATGTGTGCACCTGTCTATCCTCAATACCTATATCTCTGCACATCCCTCAGTTCCTCCTGTCTATCTTCCCCAGAATATCACTTTGCTCTTCTCTCAGTATCACCACTCCCACCACCCCCTTTAGCATTCTACTTCAGGAAAATAGGAAAAATAAATAACTTAAGTCAGCAATTTTCTGTTACAGGCAACCATAATGCAATCCTTTAGCCACTACCTGCTCCCCACCTCGTCCCCTTAGCCCTCCTCTTGCCACTGTTTATTCTCAATCTCTGCCATGTACCTGCTGCACCCTCCACCTCCTCCCCACCATATGGCCTCCGCTGCACATATAACCTCACTCAGCCACATCTCCGTGTCCCCATTCCATTCTCTGCAAGTCATCCCTCTAAGGCACACTGAAGACAGAGAAATGCTGTCAAGTTAGCCACAGGACTATGCTTTGGTCCACCAGCAAGTATTTCATCTTCTCCAAACTCTTCTCCAATCTATGACCTGTTTATTGCAACAGTCACTGAGAACTAAAAAAAAAAAAAAAAAAAAAAAAACCCTAAAGCAGAACAGTTTAATTGAAATAATATTAAGCTAAAGATTAAAAGAAAAACCAAATTGGGGGAAAAAAAAAACAATAGAAAACCCTAGAATAGATGGCGTCTGGTCTCTGGAAACACATTTTAACCTACCTGTGATGTTACTACCATTGGTTATTGGTTGTTCTGTTCCAGGAGAAACTTTAGTTACATGACGAGGAGGCCTTGGTGATCTCTTCTGCTTTTTCCATTTTGATGAATCGCTCATTCCTCCAGCTCTCATTTTCAACTGAAAACCGTAAGTCATTAGGAATATCAGTATGGCAAAACCACATAGCAAAATAGATCACACAAGCCAATCAAAAAAAGGCTGTCTCAAAACCATGAAAGTCAGGCGACAGCAATCAAATATATCATACAAATTAATCAGCACCTCAGAATCATGCAGATCAGTCCATGACTCCTCCTTGTCCACTTATTAGCCAGCAACTCCATGCCTGAATCAAGGGACAATCTGCTGCAGCTACTCTACTACAACATATACTTACAGTTCAAGTAACACAGCACTCCCTCTTCCCTATCCATGCCTCCTAGTTTTAGCTTAGGATGAAAAGACATTAGGCCATCATACATATCTTGAATCTTGTGGGTTTGGCCAATATTCCCAGAGTTCTACAGGGCAACATTTAAAGAACATGTACATGTCCTAATAAGGCTTGACATTTAATTAAATCTTTTACCATTTATATATGAAGGCTGCAAATGAAGCCTGAGCATTCAGTCCAACTTTGGACAACCTGCAGCTTTGTCAACTATCTCTAACCTCAATTTACTCTTCATCTCTGAAGCAATGCCCTCTTCACTCTCCTCTAGGAATCTCTTTCACTATTAAACAGTGTTTCCATAACATCTCCCTTACTCCTGGTGCATGATACATTGCAAACATTGTCCTAGCGGCTTAAAAATGTGTTCTGCCTTCACCTGCCTTCTGTCATTTTTCCTCTTCAGTTCTACATCTAACTTAACTGTTGACTTCTTTGTTGACCAGGATACTCTTCCTAGTTCTTACGTGAATCTTCAACTGGGCAGACAAGAACCATGGCAGGACTAAGACACACTGCATGGCCCTTTGCTACAGTACAGTTATTTGCAGGCATGCACATCATTTCAGAACTTCCTAACAGCAACATGGTATTTAGTCATACTGACAATGGCAATAGCAGGCCTAGAAACAGCTTCTTTCTAAAATATTTCCATGTAAGTGCAGGATTGCCTGCTTTTCACTCTCATCTGACAGCTGCTTTTTCTGATCCTGTCAGATCTCTTCAGTTTGGGATGAAGGTTAAACACTGTGAACAGGTACCCTGTGCGTACTGGAAACTATTAAGCAAGTCTCAGTACAAATTTCTACTTGGTATTTTTATTTGTGAAGTTATTTATTGCAGTCAACTTATATTTTAAGCTCATTTTAATATTCCTGTCTTACTTCTTTCTTCAGGTATTCTTACTTCTTGTATCAGTAGTATCAGATTCAAATTCTCTAGAAGAGAGCTATTTTCTTCAATCTCTTCATTTTCTACCTTCAGTACAATTCTTTAACTTCCCTCCTGCCAGCTACTACTCTTAAATGTCAGTCAACCTTACAGGTTCCACTACTGTTTTTCCAACTCTTTCTCTCTTCCATCTAGAATTCTAACTCACTGTACATGGCATAATTTTTCTCATTTAAACAAAGCCTGTGAAAATGTAATGTCCCAGTGCAGTAAACCATTTATGTAACTTTTCTTTGCACCACAAATTGTATTTATTTAACTATTAATCTCTAAGTTTTAGCTATGCTACAGTTTCTTTCAGCTAGTTAATTAAGAACAGATTTAGAACTGCTTTGTCTCTTGCCATTTCTTCAAAATTTTGAAGGAGGAATGTTTTCTTCTTCTAACAAACATTGCATGACAAACACACAGCTATAATGTAAAATTTTAAAAGGTTTCAAATGTTTTCAGAAGCCTACAGGTTGTAATCCTTTCACATAAGAATTTTGTTAGCTATCTTGTCTTTCCTATGCCCCAGTTCATGCAGCTATAAAATACTTGTTACCTTTCATTCTTGTTAATCCCTAATATTTCATCTCTGTTAGTTTCACTTTCATTTAAAAAATCTCTTTGAGTCTCAAATATTACAAATAGATTTATGCCTTGAAGGCTTATGCAGTGAATTGGACCACATTGTTTTATTTTACCCGCTAACTGGACCACATGCCATATTTAAATTTTTTCTCCTTTTTATTACAGTACCAAAAAAAAAAAAAAAAAAAAAAAAAAAAAAAAAAAAAAAAGGCTTTTACTGTCCACTTCATGAAGTTGCTGGAAACACGAAGGAAACCTGAAAACCTTGTGTGTTAAAATCCAAAAAAGTTTATTCCACAGAATTCCAGAATTACCGACTTTGCTTCTGGATACTATATTCTGTTTCTGTTACCATGATTTGCCAGGTAAAGAGTCATTCACCAATAAAAATGAAAAACAAAAAAAAGAATCAACAAAACAGATCTAAGATCTTGTTAGAAACTAACCATGTTGGTGCCACTGCTTTTACTGTCAGCAATGCTCCTGAGAAACAACTAACTTTTGAAACATCCTATCAGAAGCTCCAAGCAGACAGTTTGGTTAGTATTTCCGACCTCCACTTTCACACAATACCAAACTCTATTTCAGACAACATCAGCCCTCATGAAAAAGATACAAGGGATCAAACAAAGAAGTAAAACTCCCTCAGACAATACCCATTTTCAGTGATTGTGTTGTGCTTTGCACTGACTACCAGATTTTTCTTCCTACTGTTCTGAAGAACTACCTGCATGTCTGCCATTATTTCGGCCAAGCTATGCCATCTTTCAGAGACTCCTCAAAGCAGTATCACAAGGACAGTAAAACATCACCTCAGACATATTTTTTCATAATTTATCCTGAACATTTAATCAAAGTATAAAGATTCAGACAAGCATCTAAGGTTATTTACTTCTTTTGGACAATTTAACAGACAAGTGAGATTATCCAGTTGGTCTTTTACCATCCAGTATTCTATGTTCTACACAATCAGGAATCATTTTATTAGGAAATCTCCCCAAAATAAGAGATATGCAATTATCATTGTGGCTTGCTAACTTAAAAAGACATTTGTTTAATCTCTGCCAAGTGGCCATACGTTGTTTAAACAAACAAACTCTACGTTTAAGATACGAAAGGATAGCAAAAGTAGCATCTTTTTTCATTCTGCATTTTGTACTGAATTAAAATGTAACAAGTCCATGAATTCCTTACTTTTTAATGGTAGCATAAAGGTGACAAAACATTTCCACAATTCCTCATTGATAAAAGGAGCTATTGCTAATGTTTGTTTTACCTACAGTACCAGGATATTTTCTGACTTTGCTAGAAAGATTGGTTGCATGTTAACAGGCCGAGATTTTAAACCTAGAATTTCCTTCCTAGCTAAATGCTGCATGCAGTGGCATTTAATTTATCATTTTAAAAATCCTGAATTTTAAACATCTAACACTCTCCTTCCCTCTCTAATACTCAGTGACATTAGAGTTGCATTATTTTCCTAGTTATCAGCATTCTTCAGATAGAATTTAGCTTGTACTGTCAATATAGCTTGCACTGTCAATACTTTTGTCAATACTCCTTACAAATCAAAGAAGAAAGGAAGCTCAGAGCTACTCCTTCTCCATCTTAGAAGTCAGTACAGAATCCATTACATTTATCCAATTACCTTGCATAAAGAAATGTGCGCACAAAACAGTAGAAGTAAGAAATGAGAAGACCTCTAATGCTTCTTTTGAAAGATGTGGCTGTAATAATAAAATACCAGCTCAAGGCTAGGAAAGCGAAGAAAAATCTAATACTACAAGGTTCTTTCTAAAGGGTCCAGAAGACCCCATTTTTCCACAAGCCACCTTACCTGTACTCGTTTGTTTTTCCATAAGATACTGTAAGCCTCAAGAAAAAAGGGCAGGGGCCAATGATTAGTAACTAAAGCAATGGTACTAAAACATGAGCTTGTTCTAGATGCAGCATGGAACTGGTCAGCACACCCAGTGGCGTTCAAGACAATAGCATGCAGAGAGAATGCAGTCCATGATTCATGTCCTGGAGACACTGAGGCGGTCCCACCTTCTCACTCACCTACCTGCCTGTTCTGCAGCAACTAATGAATTATGTTTGTGAAACATATTCACATATCTTAGGCAACTATGAACATAATTTACTCCTCCAATCTGTGGAAATACAGATTTGGGTTCCTGATTCCCACCTCAAAACCCAGTGTTTAGCTGCAATACTTCCTACTGTTAAGGGAAACATTTCTTAGCCTCCTTTACTGTGCAACTCTGACTGAGTTTGGTCTTTCCAAACTATCCTGACCACAGGCCAAAGAAATAAGAAAGGCATCTCTAAACGTTCATTTCAGACTATCAGGACCAAACGGCATAAAAGGCAGACAAGAACTAAACCTGGATTGAGTTTATGCACCAACATGGAAAACCAAGGGAGGTTTGGATAGAATCAAAGGGTTCTATCTAAACTAGTTTCTCATGGCTTTTGTGATCATTCCAAAAGTAACAGGCTACAGGCTTATCACACTTCTTTAAATCTATTTTGTAGGCAAACTGGTAGGTCCTAACATGTTTCTTTATTCATTTTGGCCCCATTCCTCTCGTATTAGCAAATGCTGTGATGGGAACTATATTTTAGTTCTGTAGAAATGTGGCTAAAAACATGGAAAATGTACAGCAATCTGTTTCAAAAAATTTGAGTACTGAACTCTGGGCGCCTGTACCAAGCAACAAAGCTCAGAGAATTGCCTTGAGTAATACTGTCTATTACATTAATGCTGGGTCAAGAGACTCTTCAGGAATGCTACTACTTCTATAACTAACATCAATAGCTAGGGCATACAACACTTGGTCTTCAGGGAAGTAATCTACATTTAATACATTTCTTCAGTATTTCACTGTCACAAACAACTTGATCTTTGCCCACACCCTCCCACTCCTTCCTGCAGAGGACTCTGTGATGGTGTCTTAGATGCCACTTACCAAGACACTGAATGGTACAGTAAAACAAGGCTGTCTCCCTCCCAAACCTGCCCCAGCTGGAGCCACAACACTGCAAAGCAACCACGGCATGCATTCTCCCCAAAAGCCATGCTGTGTCAAATGAGTGGAGGGAGATTTGCTACACACAACGTAACTGTCTCCCACATGGTGTTTACAAAAGAAGGGTGTGAGGGAAGAAGCTAGAGAGAGAGAGACCTTCAGGTTCTTAAAGAGCAGTACCCTCTCTAACTGGTTCAGGGCTTTGGGCTGTTCCCCACTACTTAGTTCCAGTGTGTTGAAGAGACAGGAAGAGATCTGTGAAAGATAGGCAAATGTATGGTTTAAACAAAGCAAATTAAACCCAAAGAGAAGAATAATCTGGCAGAGCGTAAGGCTCCAGGGGAGACTCCTGGCATGCACAGCAAACAGATAGTATAAGATAACTGCATAGATCAGACATGAGACACAACATCACTTTACTGAGCTGGGAGCAGCCATCACTTGATAAGGGAAGGCTTCCTGAATTTAAATTCACTTTCACATTATGTCTTCTTACAGACAAGGTCAAATTCTGGCATCTGCAATAAGTCACCCTGTTCTTTTTAGTCTTCCTTAGGCCAACCTACAAGCAACACAATCTTGCCACCTTCCTCTACAGCAAGGGAAACAAGCAATCACGACATCACTAGGTTACTACAGAAGATTTAAAGCCCCAAACTAGTTTCAGATTCCTAAAAATAAGCATATTCAATCTTCCAAAACACTGCTGTACTGGCTCTGAAATGTAAATTTATCCAACTTTGTCACTTTTCTCATGCCACTTAGAAAGAGTAGAAGTTGCATGGTATAAACAGCAAGTTCAACATAAGCTCAGAGGTAGCTCTCTCTTCTCTAGCACTCTTCCCCACTCTGCTACTCTCAATACTAGAATCCTGTATTTTTACCAACATTCTTTATACTCCTGATGGAGTTCCTCAGGTGGGCTTGCCTCCACTTAAGCTAATAATCATTTGAGGTCACATTCATGGTATTTACCCTACTGCATCCAGCTGCTAACAATTCAGTGGAAAGAGTGAGATGGTGCTGGTGAACAAAACCTGGACCTTTCACCCTTGAAGGCTGTGTGGAAAAGGAGAAAGAAAAAGTAGGCTACTCTGGTTTGGCTGCTAACAACAGAGATGGGACTGCCCCTCGGAACTAAGGTTTTCACTATAGAATTGCTATCCCTTCTAAAAGTCAAAGCTTTTCCTACAATAGCCCAATTTCATAATGCTTTCATAGCTATCTTACCAGCCTCAAAAAAAAAAAAAATCCTTTCTACTTAAGAAAAACCGGAATGTCTTGAAAGCAGTTTTAGACTTGCAGTGAATAGAGAAAGATAAGAAAGAAGCTGGAGAGACAGTAGAAGACAGCAGAAGTTTGGAAGACACTACCATCAGGTCCCAAGACTTGTTGGGGCTTTGTTGCCCACAGCAGCTGATGGCTGTTCCCAGAATCCAGTCTGACTCACCTAGGCAACAGCATCACTGACAAGATTCACTGCTGGACTATGTGAGCATAATTCCACAGAATTAATGAAGTTATGTCCATTTATGCTGTTAAACATGCTCCTTCAGTGAACTAAAGACTTGCAGAAATGAAGAAACAAAAGTATGAAAGCAAACAGTATAGAGATAAGCGCAAGTCCGAGACAAGAGCAGAACAGCCAATACAATATGGAGCCTTACCTTCTTCATATTAGTTCCCATGTAGCTTTTAGGCTCTTCTTTAAACTGAGGCAATCTGAAAGACAAAGTACAAGCCAAAATTCACAAGCTTCTTTGGGTTAATAGAAAAGATTTTTTTAAAAACAAACAAACAAACAAAAAAAAAGTCAGAATGCAGATAACAGAAAATTAAAGTTAGGGTTTTCTTTGTAAAGGGGAACTCTCCTCGGTTCCTATCTTGCCAGAAAGTGCATAGAAAAACATAATCTAGATGGGAGGCTCTTTGCAAACCATTCACCATTACTTCTAATGAAAGTTCCACTATATTGATCGTTAGTGCTAATGGTCATGCAAGTACAGTTTCTCTTCCTTCACTGTATGTTTTCAGCACTAGACTAATTATATTAGTTCAAAACAGGTTTCATTAATGCTGCTATAAACAGTTGCTGAGCCAGTGTCATCCATACCAGGACTCTTACAGTTTCAGCATTGCTAGTCATGGCAGCTCTTTTCACTAACTTATCTAGAAATGCTAGTGGTTATCCTCCATCCTGAACCATACGAACAGAATTACTGTGCAAACTGGACCTAAGTTTAAGCTGAACGCTTTGAGTTAAGCAGTCCCTCTCTTACAAATAAAGGAGGTAGACAGCTCTCACCTGTGCTACCGAATGATCTCCAGAACAAACATTTACACCTCTACAACTCCATACACCCTGCTCTCCCCTCTGTTTCCTTACTACATTGCTATCTTCACTTGCTGAAGGGATGCAAGCTTGCAGCACAGCTTTGGCTGTTCCTCTTTCTGAAAAGCAAGATGACAATACTCAAAAAATAAACAGGGAGCCAAACCATCCCCACAGCTGCTGCCTCTGCCTTGCTTTGATACCCAAATGTCCAAGGCACTGCTAACTTTAGCTACTATTTTGCCATCTTTCCTGAAAAGAAGTTTGTCTCCAAGCCATACCAGAAGAGATGATGCACAACAACAAGTGCTATGCCAAATTTACTTATGTATTTGCAGAAAAAGAAAGTGATGCTGTCTCTCGCCTTTAGTAATACTTGCTTCTAACTCTGCCCTACATTCATCCAGGGTTCTACATAACAAGATGCACAAAGGAAACGAATCTTGAGAACTCACTGGAGCTGAGTGTGATAACAGAAGAAAGTGATGACATTTATTACAATCCCTTCCTACTGAAAGTATTTCTGTAGCTGCACATACCTTTCTTACAAAACTCAGAAAATCTACGATTACTTCACAGGTCTGGAGAAACAGTTTTGAAGTTAAATAACTTGTTCGAGTTTAAAAAGGAGGGGCAACCTTAATAATTACCTGAAAGGTGGTGGAAAGGGCAGAACATTTATCCACAAGACATATGATCTCAAGAGCTTAGAATTCTCTTCAATATGTGAGGTCAAAGCTCTCAGCTTGAATTCAACATGTAACTATTCAACACTATTTCTATTCTCTCTTCTAAAGAAAACTATACTTTTTTAAAGCACTGGTTTTTGAAGTGAAGTTCACATTATCTGTCCTTGAAGAACTGGTTTCTTATCCTAAAGCTCTTCATTACCTGGCTGTCCATCTCTCCTCGAAGGACACCTTAAACTATACAACTTTGCCTACCTCATTCTCCCCACAGTCTGAAAGGGTCAGCCCAAGAGAAAAGGGCCAAATCCTTCATCCCCTTCCACCTCTAAATAATGGCCATTTCAGATGATTTTTCTGAGGCCCTTAAGTGGAAGTGTGGAATCCTTCTGTCCTTAGAGGGCCATCTCAGCAATGCTGAGGCAAACACAAGCAGGTTTACCTTGTGAAGAGCAGCTGCACCATGTCGACTAGAGTGTGCTCTGCAGATTTTCTCAATAACTCTGTGAAGACAAAAACAAATAACACAGGTGTCATTACTCAGTGTGATATTATCAAGAGGCTTCTTCAAGCAGACTCCCCTCCAAGCCTTGTTTACAGAGATTACAGCAAATTTATTAAAACCAGCTCCAAGACTGCATTACTGCAAAAGGGCATATAATCACAAGGTGGCGCCACAAAGCTGAGGAAAAAAAGGAGTCAGTCAAAAGTTGTACAATGAACTCTTTAACACCTAACAAGTTTTACATTAAGTTGTAGAGAGACACAGTAATACAAAGCTCAGTAGGTTTCCATGGCTGCATTTTCTATAATGGAACCAGTCAACTAATGCTGAAGAGACTAGACCATTTCTTAGAAGTAACCATTGAAGAAACACGAGCAAACCTACCGCTAAGTCTCATTTCAAAGCATATGCGGAAACAGGACTGCATTATCTCACACACAGATTCATTGGTGAGGTGGGCTCCCACTGGAGTAAGCAGCAATGTTCTCAAAACCTGTAAAGAACAGTGTACGTATATCACATAGTACCAATGCCATTCATACGCATATCCAAGAGAAGGCTGGCTCTCTCAAGAAGACATCCCTGGAATTACTGCCTTGAGCAGAAAGAGTTTCCCAGAAGTCATTTCAATCTTAATGCTGTGCTCAAGAACAGAAAGATTAAAAGTCAAGAATGATCTCCCAACCCACTTCTAAAAGAGACGTGATATGATGCATGCCACCCAACACTTAAATTCAGTAACTAGTTCTCTGCCCAAAAGTAAACAGGCCAGAATTGTATCATAGGTTTGTCTCTACAAAGAATTTTTCTCAAAATAAGTTTGTGAGCTCCATATTCTTACCTTCCCCCACTCCAGCAGAGACCACGCACAAGGTGGGATTATCAAGGCCACCACGTTTCAAGCCCTTGATTTAAAATCATTTCATTTAAGCTTTTAATTATTTTCATTTGGAAGGGCTTTTACCACAGGTATATGAGCCATCTGTTTAAAAATAAAGTCTGTCACTAAGCTCCTGCAGAGTCAAAACACTGCTCCCTCCTCCTCAGCTCCATGTAACAGGATATGGTCCACAATGGGCAGCAGCCATTACGGTAATTACCATTTCTCTCCACTTACCTGTAGGATTTTCATCAGGACAACCTCATCGCTTGCATGATCTGTGCCCACAAATCGGGCATGAGTGACAGCATCTGCCATATTCTCCATTCCCTCAGCTGTGCCCTCATGGCTAGGATCTGAGCAACAGAATAAAAACACATGTCAGGGAAAGGCTACCTACAGCTTGTCACCTCTGCGGGGAGACATCCACACAGATATACTTTGCTTCCATCTGCTACCCTAATTTGTGTGACTCAGACTAAGCAGACTGTACAAGAGAAACTCACCTCCCACTAACAGAAAGATTTTTTAGTATTGGGAGCTTTCAGCAAGACTATCAAAAATCTGTTTACATCTTCAGAACAATGCGACTTAATAAACCACAGTAAGAGAAAAGAATTACAATTCAGTTTGTTACTGGCGCTACACTTTTTTAGATGTTAATGTCTTCTCCCTTATAGTATAGCAGTCAGCTGTTAAATACATTCTTTTTTTTCCCCTGTAGTGGAGAAAAAAAAAAAAAAACAACATTTTTAAGCATACAGAACCATAAACTTACTCCCACAAGGACAAACTGCCAGTTTCCACTAGCTTGAGAAGGAAATTGCCTCTCATTCTACATCCCTCCCAAGGAATAGGATCTGGTTAAGGAATGGACCAGTAGTTTTCCCCAGAGAAAACAGTAGATGGACACTATCCTGGTTTAGATATCAGAGTTGCAGGCCTCCCACTTCAATCATTCATCAAGGCTCCTCTCTCCATTTCAGTCTTCTGTAGCTACAAACAATGGTGCATTTGAGAGAATGTTTGGGACAAGATTGTTGCTAGTAACTGTATCTTGTGCTACATTACAGTGGCTTCAGAAAAGCTGCCTCCGGCTTTGATTTCATTCTCACTTAAACAACACTGCACCGAGCAAGAATCTTGTTACCTTCCTACCTAAACAGTCATTAGGAAAGAAAGAAGACAACCTAAACACCAAATAATTCCTCATTAGTTGGTTATGGGGCCACTTGAACTCCAGCAAGAATAAAGCTGATGGAAGAACCAAGCAAGGCTTTGTACACTTCGTAGA
The DNA here is from genome assembly GCF_028389875.1 of Rhea pennata. NCBI lineage: Eukaryota > Metazoa > Chordata > Aves > Rheiformes > Rheidae > Rhea > Rhea pennata. Next base: position 22,281,679 of record NC_084669.1, read on the forward strand.
GAAGTCTTTGCAGGCTCCCTCTTTGACTCTAGCTGTGTTCACACCTAAGAGACAAACCCTAGGCATTAAAGAAAACCATCCTTATTGTGGTCCATGTTCCAAAGAAAGCAGCATCCACCATACTGGGTAGATTCTGAAGAGCTGCAGGTTAAGAAACTTTGTAGCTGAACAAAACTGAAATGACATCAGCGCACATGAGAATCCCATTAGTTTGCGCAAGAATACCACCTCTCCCTTTTCCCTTCTCTCACATGTGTGAGAGGTCTGCCCTACTGAGAGCAGACCTTGCCTACTTTTGACATGTCTTTCTCTCTCTCACACAAACCTTAAAAAGTTCAGAGTGAATTCTTCTCCTGAGTTGCTAGTGAAGCCTCACTGAGCCTTCAGGGAGTCCATTCAAAGACTGACCTGTCATTTTTACCTGCTTCATTGGCACTACTCAACAGCACATCAAACTGTGACACTGAGACGCATCAGCTGAGAGGCCTCGCTGAAAGCCACTTCTCTCTGTACCATCGACAAGCACTTACTCTCCAGTTAGAAGCTACCACTCTTCTACACTAGAGGTAATAAAATTAAGACATACATTGGTGCTCCAGTGCACCCTGATTCACAATTGAGCATATTAACTTAAACCGTCAGTAGCGATGTGAGATTATCCCAAGCTGCTCAATTAAATCAGCAGACCAGTGTAGTTACAATGCCAGCAGCTACCTTAAGATCAACCTTAATACTACAGTAGAAAGAAGCTAAAAGAGCATCAAGAGGAAAAAAAAAACACTTGCTGCAGAAAAAGCTTCAAAATGTAGAGCAAGCAGGTTCATTTCATTGCCACCTCTTACAGTAGGTCTGATTTGCTCTGGGATTGGGGACATATTTAGCAGTGGTAATGGATAAGTAGTCCATGTGAAAAGAAAATGCAAGCAGGATGTGTAAGTGCTTCTTTAACAGATCTGTGACTGCTGCTTCAATGTTCTATCCCCTACTTTCAACACTAATAAACACACCTCTCCCCCAACACAAATCACGCCTGGCTACTTCAGTCCTGGGTCCCTAGAACAGCTCCACAAATTTGTCTCAATTTATAAAGCCTCTTGAGTTCAATTAAAAGCACAGATATTTCTACTTTGCAGAAACAAGATAGAGAGAAGATCAACATGCTTCTTTGTTCCCTGGTGAGAAAATCAGTACGGAAAGATGTGTCAATACCTGCTCAGAATTGCTAATAAAAGGAAGTTTTTGTGAAGTAAAATTCAGACTTGAAGACTGGCACCTGTGATGCAAAGATTTGGAGACCTCCATCTAGACTTACACATTTCATAGGGGGTACACTCCCGCAACAGGCAGGCAAAGCAAAAAGCGGAAAGCAGAAAAGCGAGGCTCTTAACCTTCAGAGAAATCCAGAAAAGCCAGAGGCCTGCTCAGTAAGACCTTTAAAGGAACTGAAATAAATCACCAAGGAGATCAAGAAGGTAGAGGGGAGAGAACATGCTTTTAACTCTCCTAATGACAAGTCTCTTGTTGGAAGCTGAGCAACAGCTACCCACCTACAGATTCACAGTTTCCAGGTGATCAGAGAAAGTTAACTTCAGAAACAGAGATCCAGAAAACTGCTATGGATACACTGTGACAATAAAGCAATCGCAGTAAAAGCAAATATTTTTTTCTGAAGAAAATATAACAAATTTTTGAAATTCAACCATTAGTCTTCCTATAGCTCAGGTCTGAGCTCATCAGAAAGACTGACATCTAGCTGTAACGCATAACTGATAAATACAGAAATAACTAATCCAATGGATTAAAAAAAAACAATTAATTTAGAATTAACACAAAGTTTTCTTGTGCTTTAAAAATTACTATTGCATTTTTCAAATACCACTCTCGAAACAACAGTGCTTATTTCAGAACAGAGGACCATCTCTGTAATGCTAACTGTTGCTATCAAACTGTATGTATGATGGACATTAAGCCATTTTATCCAACTGAGTTGCTGACTGCATGCTATACCATTAGTCAGCCGCAAAACACAGCCAACTTAGAACAGATCTTTGCAATTCAGACTATTAGAGATCAAAAGTATTAAGGTTACTCAAGAATTTTTCTTTTCTAACCAGTTTAAAAACATACTCCTCAGCAATACCAACCAAAAAAGTAGGACATACAACTGTCTGATGACATGAGAGAGAGTAAGGAAAAAAAAAAAAGTGAGAGCACAAAGATTAGCCATGAAATGCTTTGAAAACAGGAAAAAAAGGGCATTTTAAATAGACGCTTCTCAGAAGCATTTGGCCCTTTCACTGCCCACTTGTTTTAGACTGCAGAAGCAGTCTTCTCACAAAATAGACACAGCTAATGACACTTTTGAGAAGAGCTCTGGTTTCACCTGTCAGTTATGCACCAAAAGGCACCACAAACATCAGCCACATCGTATTTTCCCCACTGTGATTATGCTGGAGTCATTCCTTTCTTGCTCTGCACAATTTGAAAAGGGCTTGCATGATAAAGACAGTTTTAAGCTTTTCCTGTCTTTAGGCAGATAGTCTTTAAACTATCTTTAGTCTCACATTACAGAGAGAAATGTAAGACCAGAAAGCTTTAATTTAACAACACAACCCTAGCCAGATGTTCAGTCAGCACCGTTAATCCCAGCCTCACCGGTATCTAGAGCAGCAGCAAAGACAAGGCCTCATGTGAATGTCACCTAAAGCAGGAACTGAGGTCTTTGATTACAGGTTCTGCTCCTCAAGAAAATCCAGGCAGAGGGTCTTTTCTGCTGGAGCACAAGGACACACGTCCATGCACAGCTACAGGGATGCACTCTTCCGGAGGTGATCTAATTAATATTTTAAAGAACAGGTAGCTAAAAAAAGTCTAAACATTCTTAACCACTTTTTTTTCTGTTTCTCTGAGAAACAGAAACAGAGAAACAGAAATACTCAGATTAAGTATTCGTAGCCAGTTGCATATGCAGATATTTGCCTGGAGATACGAAATCAGTCTCAAATTCTGATCCCATTCAGACCATAAAAGCCCAAAAGAGGAGTCCATGTTCTCATTCCAATTTGTAACGGACATGTTTTGCATTATTGCTTACTCCTTCAGGGAGATATGTTAAAGACTTATTTACTCAGATTTTTTTATTTTCCTGCAAAATAACATTAATACTTCATCATTTTAGATTTTTTTGCCACTTATTTATACCCAACACTGCCCACTAACTGATGCTTTGACACACAAAGTTCTCATCAAAACTCTTTAAAACTCTTTCCTGCAAGTCTCTGCTTTTGTTCTTTTTAATTTTGAGGCTTGCCCACATCACTGTGGTCTGCATCTGCAAACACCTTCAAAACCTTTTTTCCTCCAACTTCCATCATTCTTACTCCAAAAAACAAAATCTTTAAAAGAACAGTGCCAAAAATTCAACTGTGTTCACCTGGCAGTGTAAGGAAGGAAAAGGACTAAGAGAACTGAGCTGGGACAGGAGAGAGAAAAGAGGGAAGAAATTTTTTCCAAGTAAGACTAAGCATAAACAAGCATATATATAAAGTTTGTCATTCACACAGGTATTATCAGAAAGGACTAACAGACTTTACACAGCAAAATCAAGTACCACTAATAACAGGATGCCACCATGTGAAGGCAGACAAAAAGCAAGCCAATGAGTCACTACATGTCAGCTGAGCCATAGTAACTACCACATGTGGATTATTAGACTTTCTCAGCCAGAGAAAAATACACACATTTAAAAATCAACAGAAAAATTAAATGAATGTATTTTACCTCATACTGAGGCAAAGAATATGCACAGAGAAACTAAAATAGTTCAGCTGATGCACTGATACTTGACTACATTTCAGTACTAATATGTATCCCAAAGATAACAAAATGCTATCATGTGTTCATGTTTCCCTAACACATCCCCTTTTTGCATCTTTAATTTTTACCTGAGCAAAAAGAGAGGACTACGGCCATTTGCCTGAGGCTGCTACTACTGAGCTTTCAAAAGTTCAATACGTCTGCACGCATTCTAGAGCTACTCTGCATATAAGCAACTAAGTTATGCAATGCATTAGCTCAGTGCAGGCACATTACAAAACATTTGCACAAAAGCTTTCTTCCAGAAAAGCTTCCAAAGTGTTGAAAATTTCTTCCAAGTAAGGAGAAAATTCACATTTGGTCATATTTGCTCTTGTTATTCTGAGGCTTTATTTCTTGTGAAGCTGCAGTGAAAATTACAGGAAGTCTAAGGCACAACATACTCCTGGTTAGCTTTATTTAAAAAGGAGCTGCCATTTAGCAGCAGATTCCAGCTGCAGGATGAGACTCAAGGGTTTCCTCATTCTCCTCAATATACCATTACACATCCAAGTCAGTGCTGGAAAGACTCCTCCAACTTTTATCTATTCTCTATTCAGATGTATTTCCAACCTCTCCACCTCTTCACTACAGGTAGTGGCTTCTGAACACCCTGCAGCAATGCAGATCCGACCCAGCTCTGCCCAAGGCCACACACTGACCCCACACAGGGACAGCACAGGGGATCACTCGAAGCTAGTATTTCTGCTGAGACCTGAGCTCCCATATATGGTGGATGTGAAGATTCCTGTATTTAAATTGGACTGTTTCCACTTTTCCCTTAAAGTATTAGCTATCTGCATAGATAAACAGGCAACTGCAAAACTGTTACGGCAACTGTGAGATGTCAAAAGCAATAGCACACTAGAGGACAGCGTCCTTCACCATGCAAAAAATGCCCTCACTCTAGAAAGAAACATTAGTCCACAAAAATAAATAAAAAATCTACCGTGTATGTATCTTGCAACATTATAATTCCCGCTGGTATTTTCTCCCCACTGGCCCTTTTCCTCAGACTGCATTTGAAAACATTTGATGAACACCACAATTCAAAAACAGGCCGTAAGCACATGCAGCAGTCAGGGAAGACTGGCAGCTTTGGCTCCATTTCCCACCACTGTTGTGGTAGGGCTGTGAAAGAGCATCAGGAATGATACTAAGAAACTGTAGATGCCTATTTACCCAGTAATACTGACACTTTTCTTATTTCCCCAAACTCCTCATTTAGGCTGCAAGCCTGCATCCTGACCAAAGACACTGCTCAAGGAGAAGCATTTGGCTGGCATTTTGGTAAATCCCAGGAAGTTGCACAACATACCTATTAGTGCATATGAGAGAAACTTATTCACAGACGTGAGGGCCAATCCAGTGATGGGGCCTGTAGTGTCTTCAGAGCGTATTACTTCCAGGAAAGGCCGAAGAAAGACATTGGGTTCAATTTCAGAAAGCTCTATGAAAAAAAAAAAAAAAAAGGAAAGAAAAAGTGTTATTAGACTCATTACATTAGACTTCCATTCATTAGGCTTCATTTCATTTTCCGTTTAAGAACTTAGAGCAAGCTGGTGAAAGAGGTCTTGCAAAAGATTTGTTTCACAAAATTGGTGGGAAAGTCTGGGTTGCATGCACGCATGCCTGTATGTGTCTGTATGTGTCTGTGTGCATCAGTGCATGTGTATAAACAAACAAACTAGAGAAGAAGAAAAAGGTACTTTTGTCTGTTTGCTGCTTTGGACAGCAAGTATTCACTCTAAAGCTGCTAAAAAAGAAGGCAGAGCTCTCAAGCTAGATTAAAAAAAAAAAAAAAAAAAAAAGGAAAAGCAACAATCTTTCTAAACTTTTCAAGACCATCCATGCCTAGAAGTTTCAGGAATGAAACACAAAAAAGAACAGCTAGAACTTGGGAAAGTGACAAAGAATGACAATTCAAGGAATCAAGGCAGGAGAAATCCTGAGGATGCTCTAGGAGAAAAAGCATTGAAAAGCAGGTGAAGGCAATAACCAGACAACAAGTAGGCAGGCACAGAAGAGTATTTTAAAATTAACTTGGATAATACTGAGATCAGAGTCTCAGTAATACAAATCTCTCCTTCATATTTAAATACAGATGAACTTTGTAAAACCTACATTTTATTCCTAATAAAAGTTAACATGCCTAATGGCTAATATTGTCACAGAAACACTGACATTTATGTTCTCGATGATCCAATACCTCATTTATCTGTAATATGAACCTTTTTGGGGTGGGAAAGAAAAGGTCTGTGATTCCTGAATCCTTACACAAGCTGCTGTTTTTCTATTTGCCACAAAATTCAAAATTGTTTTCTCAAAACAATAGAACTACCCCCAAACTCCTGACTCTAAGACAGGTAAGCAAAATGCCATTCAATCATAGTTCCTATTGAAAGGTTACATGTATGAAAGGAGAAAAAGCCTATCAGAAAGCAAGCTAACATACTTGTGAAAACTTACAGGGAAGACGCAAAGGAGGAAGAATAATGCATTTTTTTTAAATGCTCAAGTTCAGAGACCAATATCAAAGTTCAATAATTTTGTTGTCACCTAAAGCAAAACTATAATTAAAAAAAGAAGTTATCTGTGCGAATTACTAAATCACCCACAGCCTTTTACCTTACAGCTACTAGTTCAAATCAGGCCAACACAGTTAACTTGTGAGAGGTTAAAAGAAACGTGATGATTCAATTTTTTGGCTTAAGGACAACTCCCCCGACTTGTCAGAAAATATTCTGGTGTTACATTACAATATTGTCACCTCTCAATAGCTCATGGAAATGCAGCGGATCATAAGACACGCTTTCATCAATGTTTATTTAAGTGTGCTTTATAGAACACTTATCTGTGGTTACAAGCATTTGGACAACATTGAATATAATAAGACTATTACTGATCAACACTCAAACTCGCCCCAAAGCTGACCCTGCCTATAAATCAGTCACCACCTAATCAACTCATCATAATTTTGCTGAAAAAGCTGCATCTTGAACAGTAACAAAACTGGACTTCAGCTGACATATGGATTAATAGTTCCAGCACTGAGTACTCCACATAGAGTAAGCTCAACAGACCTAATCTGCTTCCTTTCAAACCAGGACTCGGTCATTCAACTGTTTCTGTTGATTTTTGTTTTACAAACACGATGTACGGTAAACCCTAAGAGAACATGCTTCACATCACCAGGGTTTATCCTGCTGCTCCATTTCATTAGTGTGGAGACAAAACAGTGTTACTCAAGAAAACTTACAAGCTAACATAAAAGCCAAACCAGGAATAATAATCATGTGCACCCTACCAGTCAAGGGGACTTGTGTAAGACATTGATGTTTCTTTCCCTAAGCCACAAACATCTCCATAATACTTCTGTTAAGCTGTAAAGCATAATACAACTGCATCAAGGCAAAAGGAAGATATGCCAGATATCATACTGAATACACAATAGCTTGTCCCACAGTAACCCTACCAAATACGCACATAACTGCACAGGTGGAATGAGATGATGAAGCCATATTTGCTAGCATAGGATACACAGCACGCCATAATCCTCTTTCCATTAATTCATTTCTGGATAGCAGCTAGAACTTCTCTTCAAAAGAAAGGGAAGAGGTTGTAGGGTCATTTCCCCCTCCCCCCAATTACAAATCTACTGAAGATAAGGTAGTCATAAGACTAAGTGAATTAACTGAAGATTAGATTCCTATACAGTCTAACTCAAATTCCCAGCTTACACAAAAATCACAAAATGGTTTTGTCTTCAAAATGTTTTTATTAGGCTTTACATTAATTACAGTATTTTACATTAAGACGTTAATAAATGTTTTCATTAGCATTTAACTTAGGCACAGACTATTGATCATAGAGCAACTCTGACCAGCCTGCCAGATATCCAGAGACTCTGGGTTTTAGCATAACAGCATTTTACATTAAACTCTTTGAAACTCTGCATGCTATAAAACTGTTTCAAATTGATGGTGGGTTATCAAGAAAAATTAAGAATACACTAAACAAGGAGAAGAGAGCATTTTCAGTGCAAAACTTACTGAATGAAGACTACCTTCTGAGAGAGATCTAAATTTTAGTGAAATATCAAAAACACTGCAGATTGCATCTGAGAAATTTCTACCTGAACACTAGAATAATTTCCTCTTACCAGCAGCCTTTGCAGACATTAAGGACTTAGGGGAGTCACCAGCTCATCTCTCCACTTCAAAAGTTCTCTTGAAAACAGAGCTCTATCTCAGTAACAGTGCTTGCTTCAACAGTAACACTTCCAAGAAGGAAAAAAAAAAATCATTCTGTAGTTATTCTTGCTATACTTTGTCTTGAAGCAGATACTTCCCATTGCCTGGAAGGTCTTATCCGCATCTGAAAGAGGTACTAGGCTACCTGGAAGTTTTGAAACTAAATAAAAATTTTGTAAACAATTCAGTAAGGCAAAGATGATCAACCACACTCTTTTACCTCAATCCTGTTGAACTCTGCAAAGTTATTTTAGAAGCTCTCACTGAAAGGTTTTCACAGCATTATACTCCATGAGGTTGAATGTGGAACATCCAGAAACAACCTACCAGCACCTTCAAACTAGTTACTGCAACTGCAAGGCACTCTCCTGTTTAACTTTTGCTACCAAGGTTAGTCTACAGCACAGAACAATAGGCACTGAATAATGCTCATTTCACATGACTTTGGTTGAAACTAGCTTTCTTTTGAAAGTAGGATCACAACATTCAAAAGCTGTTCTGCCCAACAAGCTAAAACTTCACAGAAGATACACTAAAAGGCATGAAAAAACAAGCCATTAGATTACACAAACTCTTAATCTTTCTTGGTCCCCTAACTGAAAAAAAGCAGTAATATGCTTGTCCTAAAAATCTAAGAACCTCAAAAAGGACACTAAAATCAATTATAACTTTAACAGTTCCTTTCCCAAAGGAACTATTATAAATATATAAGGTAAATAATGAATATCTGTTAAGCCAAACTGGGGCTCAAAAAAAAGTTCTGATTTCTCATCCCTTTGATTCTTGCTCTGCTCAGTTCAGGCGTTCAGGCATTGCAAGTGAGGAAACCATAGCCAGCGAGAGACTTGAGAAATGCTGATAGAGATATTTCTCCAACTGTATTTCCCAGCAGGAGACATTTCTCAATGTCTAAACTTGAAAATGGGGGAAGTTTCTCTGCTTAGGTAACTACTTTCAACTACACTACAGAAAGACCACAAGCTTGACCTCAGCCTAATGCATTATAACAGGAAAAACTGAACAAGTGTCAAAAAGGAGATCAAAACGTCACTAAGGATTTGTACAAGCAGCCTACCTTTTCAAACTGCTCAGAGCCTGGGAAAACTACATTAAAATAGAACTTGGTCTACATGAAGAGCCTGGGATGATTTAGAGACCAGCCGGCGAGCACTTTCCATTCCAAAAAGAATGGCCCATGGGTTCTGTCCCTTCAATGAAATTTCAGGAAAGCAGAGATCAGCACCAGTACTGCGCAGCTAGTCCAAAACAGCACATGGGGACTGAAAAGTAGGGAAAAACTACTTTAAATCAGTATCATATCAGAAAGCTAGCTTTTCAGGCTGGCAATTTTAGTATGAACATGGAAATCTTCAGAGACCACAGTAATTTCCCTTCATACGCTATGGACAATTCACATTTAGACAAACACATCTATAAAGATATTTAAACAATAATTCATGTTTAAGCATCTAATTCACATTTCGGCAATCCCATCCAGCCATTCTGGCACCTCAGCAAGCAAGCTGCATCAGTACAGGAGCAGGTTCCCCTCGCAAGAGGTTTCTTATTGTTAATACACTGTTGGCACATTCCTGATCTAAAACGCTCACATAAGCTGCTTTCCCCAGCAGTTAAACTCTTCACTCCTGAATGACTCTTATCAGGATCGGCTATGCGTTCCGAATCAGATTAAATGAACAAGAAAAAATTGTTTATGACAAGTTATTTCAACATCATTTGTCCCCAGGACAGGCAACTGCAACCCAAACCACATGACCTGGACTCCTCTTATGCAGCAGCTGTTGGCCTTTGACGCTCAACCTTCAGAAAGGCTGTTTAAATTTTATCCCACGCACCTCTCTAATGCAAACCAGCTCAGACAGGAGCAATGTTTCAAGCATGTGCTATTATCTTCCCCACTTACGCACTAAACTTATGAACAGCCATTCCCTTTTCTTGTTAAAAGTTAGGGGAAAAACAATAACAGCAACAACATTGGTAACAGACCAGAAATCCAGGTCTACAGGACTCCTGCTACAGGAGTTCAGTTTATGACACCGAAAATTGAGGCACCCTCAAGCACATCCTGGCTCACCATCAAGAATACTTTCTGCAAACATGCCTTTCTGGCCTACACAATGTTACGTGAGCCTTGCCAAACAGCACATTTGCTCTTTTCATACAAGGGTGGGAACTTCCTGCAGTCTCTCTCCAGCAAGGTAAGGACAGAAGAAGAGTTACAAGAAAGGTACTTACCTTTTTAAATTATGTAAAGGTATTCAGGAGCCATACTTAGTATTCAATATACTCTCCCATTTTTTAAAAAAACATTTCTGAAGTATAACTGCCGGAACAAGCAGTGGCTTAACTTCACGCAGGCTAAACTACAGAATCATAGAGGAAGGAGAAATTCTTTTGAGTTAGCCCCATGATTAGCTATCGGTTAATTTAGAGAATAACAAAAGTAGCAAATGGAACTACAGTAACGTATAGCTCTCTAAAACTGTGCATAGCTTGATTTTGCTTCTTATGCTTATAACAGCCATAGAACAGTACATGTATACTGGTTCTAGGTCCCTCAGTTCCCCAGCTGATGAATCGAGGCAGCACATGTTTCATCAATCCGAAAACAAGTTCTCCAGATTGACTAAAACACGTGCCATTCTGCACCTGCAATGAAAGACATGCCCCTGACTGGCTAGAAAGTTTAGTCAGACATTAAGCTCAAATTCACTAGTGGCCAATTAACTCTAGGTAACAACTATAAAAGAAGTTAAGCTGGATGATCCACATTCATCTGTTCCTAGACTTATGTTCCCCTCCACATAGACCTGGTATAGTCTACTAGTTCTCAAGTGAAAAGAGCGCATCACCACCACCAGCACCACCCTCCTGCTAACAAAGACTCTCTTCTTTAATTTTGATCTTGTTTTTCTTGCAGTGTCTAGACTAGCCACTGCAACATGATGTTTAAATTAGGAGGTAGCAATTTTCTAGAGAATTTCTCATCTGAAAACAGAACAGACTGCTACTTACATAGTCTGAATCAGCAGCTAATTTGATCATAGAATCCTATAATTCTAATTACCTGAAAACAACACAGGCAAGGTTACTACACTCAAAACACAGTAAGAGGACATCAAAAAACCCACAGTAACCTGATGTTTCCTACAAATTCCCCAGAACATCATCTTCTTCCCCCAGAATAAACTCTTAATAGATGGCAAGGACTGGATTCTACATCTACCTAGGCAGACAGCACAAGAGAAGCTGAGGAGCTGGGAGCTTACATCCTAGTGTCTAGGAGGTATAAATCTTGCCAATTATTTTGAAAGACTGCTGGGATGGCACAGCATAGCATACAAACTCACCAAGGGGATCTGTGGAAGCAAGTTTTGTATGTCTCTGGAATCAATACTTTGCTATAATAAATGTTAACAGACAAGAAAGTTTACATATAATAGAAGTAAACAGAAATCCACAATTAAGGATATTCACACCAGTGAAGAAGAACTGAGAACTAATTGCAATCCTTTTCTGTATGCCTGTAAAATAAGCTAATTCCCTGTGAATTAAAGCAGACATTCAGGGGCCCAGGCCCACCACACCAAGAGGAAAACAGTGCCATTCACAGCCACACATGCATGCAAGGCTAGAATTACAAATGCAGTTTGACAGGGGAAACCCAGAGCTGTCAAGCCTGTTCTGTTTGCCTAATTTCATTACAATGGTACAAATGCTTTCATTTGTCACACTGCAGCTTCATGTGTTTATCTCCTTTTCATTAAACATGACTTTAACAAATGATTGTTCCATAGTGTCAAGATCTCAAGAGCCTCTCAGAATTGAGATTTTATTTTGGGGAAGGATGACAGAATGCACACTGAGCATTTGATGCTCTTGATATCCTCTGGTCAGGGCAGTATTAGCTCAATTGAAACCTTGTCTCCTACAGGAATTATTTACATCTACCAGCAAAACAGTACCACTGACAATCCCACCGGTGTTAGCCATTAGTTACCGGGTTTTCATCTGATGCCATGCTTCAGCTTCAGCTGTTCTGCCCTCACATTAAAAATCCCTGGACATTTTTCATAAGCAGGTACTTGCTCTAGTATCTTCAGCCAAAATTACACTGAAAAACTCCAGCTGTGTCTCCAATTTTATTCCAAGTGCTTTTTACCCAGCCATAGTATTCTATTCCAGAGGGAGATATGCTTCAGTGATATTACGAAAAGTAGAAGATATTCACTGCATTCACAAGGAAAAGAAATGCTATCAACAGGAAGTCTGGAGCTACACAAATCACAAGTTTTCATGGTTTCTATCCAGATGGACTTAAAGTACAGGAGAAGAAAAAGATCCGGGATGCATTCTCAGCCCAACTACTTTCCTTTTTTTTTTTTTTTTTTTAAACATAAGCTATGATGGTGTATTAGTCATAGACATTGCTGACTGCAAAAAAAAAAAAAAAATGTTGCACTAAGAATTTCTTCCAACTTTAGCTTTTGAAATAATAATTTGTTTAATTCTGCTCTCATTTCTTAGCACTGAGAAGACAATGATTGGAACTGTATTTTCCAAAACTTTTTCCTGAGTTATAGTTGATATGTAATTAGTCAGAGATTATACTCAAAAGCCTCTGCTCCAATAACATAGCTCTAGAAATGACTGGAGTGGTGACTTGACATAGTGAGGTTGATGGTCACTGGGAGAAGACCTGCTATGGATCCTACGATGTTACCTCTTTGCCCTGTGACCTGATACCTCTGCAAGAATCATGGCTATTCAGAGGAAAGGCAACAAATCTATTACTGTACACTGCACAGTAAAAGCCTACCATTTCTATCTTGGTCTCCCACAAGGGTGTTCAGAGCCAGCGTGAATGGCAATACCTATCTACCTTGTAGTATAATTTAAATGCTTATCCATACTTGTTTTCTAGAAACTCTTCCTCTTATGTTTATGAAGAGGATGAGCACTAAAGTAACACCTAATTTCACTAGGACATTTCAGGAAAAGATTACATCAGGACTCAAGGTTTGTAAATCCACAGATGCAAATTCATAATTACTTAAACAAATTTTGATCTCAACTGTAGAGAGACTGATTGCTTTCAGGCAAAGGAGAGGGGTGGAATCCAGCTGAGCTGAGCCCCTGACAGGTTCAGAGACACAAGACTAGTTCTGTGGCTTTTTCAAAGACACAGGCAAGCTCTAAATTGTTTGTGCCTCTTGTAGTGGCACTTAAAACTTGCAGAAGTCTCCACAGCTGGAAATAATTAGCACAATCTTCCAGCTTCACCAACAGGCACATACATTTTGATGGCCTGACAATGTTTGAAAAGGAGTATGTGTTTTTTTCTTTTAAAAAAAAGAAAAAGAAAAAAGAAAAAAGACAATACAAGCGTGGATGCAAAGGAAAGCTTCCTCCACAAGCTTCATTCCTTCAGCAGGACTAGCAAAGACATAGTGAATCAGTACTTCTCATTCGTTGTAGACAATTTAAGTGAATTATAAAATGACTTACGTCCTTACACATCATCAAAATGGAAGCAACCATGTTTATGAACTTGTACTTAACTCAAATATTTCAGTGTTGAAATACATCAGAAAGCACTGAATTTAAAGCTAGTTTGCTTAGGACTTTGTGGCTACTAATCTTTCTGAAGTATGAAAATGACCAAATCATTAGTTATTCCATTGCTAAATAGAAATCAATGATTCACATCGACAAAGTTGATGCATTTAAGAAACCCTGTCTTCTGGTATAGAAAACAGCCATCTTTACGACTGCTCCAAGGCTCAAAGTTACTGAACCTAGTCCAGAGTAGCCTTCTGCTAGCTGCTTATATACATCTTCTCTAAAAAAAATTTCCTACTGCTTCTCCTGAAAACAGTCAGTATTTATCACTAGGTCAGCAGCTCCCATCACTGATTACTGGATTGGGGTGTAAAAAATGATTAAAAAAAGAAAGAAAGAAAGAAAAAGCAGCACTGTTTTAAGATCTGTAACAAAAACGTCCATATAATCTAATTAAAGTGCACCAGTAAAATGCAGATGCATTTCCTTTTTGTCTCTGTTCAGAGGCAGCAGAAATTGTTTCAGAAGATTTCTTACAGAAAATAAACACACAGAGGACAACAGCTAGTCCCTGTGACGAACCTCCACCAGCTCTGAGTTTCAGTACTCATGGGCAGTCCTCTGAGGCAGCGACAATCAACTTCAAATGAGATTACTAAATAAAGCTAAATCAAAGCAAAAAGCAGCCACCCCATGACAAATTCATCTGCCCTTGACCAAACACTGAGAGTTATTGATCTTGCTGCTGTTGCGAATTAGGGCCAGGTTTCCCAAGGTTCCCTCCTAATACAAGGAGGAAAGTACGGCCACTCTAACAAGGCCGACTAGGCTAAATGAAACCTATGGGGAATTGCATTGCACACTGCCAAGTCCAGAAGACGGACTGATCCGTCCATCTTACTGACAGCACAAGTTTGATGTATGTCAAGTTTAAGCACTCTTCTTCCCTAAAAGAAATTGGCACATGTCGAAGAAAGAGCAATTAGTTTGTGACACTCTACAGAACTCTATTCAGTCACTCTACTTGTTCCACTACGGTATTTTATACACGTCTTGCATGGTACCAGGCCCAAACTAAGTAGGCAATTTAAAAGCCCAAGAGAAATTAAAACTTCTTCTCTGGTATTTTAAAGCACTGTAATTCTCCACAGCTTTGTAAGTCTACCACACTATGAATAGCTCTCTTATTGGAAATTCACCACATTGTCAAAAGGAAAGTTTTACTATTTCTAAGAGGTTAGGAAAAGAAAGAATTACAGTTTAATCATCAATTAGCTGTATGGATGTTACCCATTCTGTTTACTCCTTCCTCGAGGGAAGCCCATGAATGCCAAAGGGAAAAACCGAAAGGAAAAGAAAAAAAAATCTCCCCCCAAACAAGACATTTCTTTTGTTACTAAAGAATTTAAAAACATCAGTAAGATGGAAAAATCCAAAGAGTAGAATGAAGAAAAATCTCATGACCCACAAGGGAAGAGAACCTTTTAATGACAAATATATTTCAGCCACCATTCTTCTCAAAGGCTCCATGCACCCTGAAGTTATGACTTGCACAAATTCCTCTATCCAACCTGAAACTAAGAAACTTTGTGCTTCACCACATTATTACCAGAAAGCAAAAGTTCCTAGTCCTAATGGCAAAGCATAATTACCCAGAGCTCCAGTTTCAGTACACTACGTTACCACAGATGCAAAATGGGAGCCTCAAGAGAGGGTGTGCGTGCAAAACATCTTTGGAATATCAGCTTCAAACTAACTCCCCAACTAAACTCCTACTAAGGGGTGGAAATGGTTTATCAGAGAACAAAATCAAAGGGAAGAAAGACTGGCCTGGTGGCAATCAATCCAACTGGTGCCTTAAGACATTGCGAAAATGAAAATGTTTAGCAAAAAGAAAGAAACAAAAAAACAAAACAAAAAAACCCCAAAACAGTAATAATTGAGAAAAGCAGCAGAGATGCACACAAAAGTTCTCAGAAATCTAAACAGATGGCCTCCATTAAAAGGCAACTAGATTTCTAGAGTCATGAAAATATTATGTTCTTGAAACTCAACTATGGAAAGAAATGAATTTCCCTATACTGCTATGTGCCACAATGATCTACTGGCGGAAGGTGCTGACATACAAAACTGGCATATGAAAGGAAGCAGCAGACCAAAATTTGACCCATATTCACTGGTTTTGAAATGGAGAAAATCTCTGAACACAATTCAACTTCAGTGGGCACCCTAACTAGGATATATCAGAAGAGAAGCATGCCTATATCATTTAAACAAGAATTACATCAGTCCCCAACCCCATTAAATACATTTTTTCCTCTATCTGCTGGAGTCAGGCCTCAGAAGACAGCAATAGAACAATAACATGCCTGCAAAGTGACCTAAAATCTATGTTAAGAAATGAAAGGATTCCATGTATTCATAAACTGTAAGATGCCCTTACTGCAGCCTAGACAGAGAACTCCATCGGTAAGCAAATACATTCTGTACCAGGTGGGGCCTATGCGTTATACTTTGGCATATCTGAACACAAACACAATCATTCAGTAGGCATTAACAATACCCATAGATTACTAAGATCATAGCACCATCCCAAAGGAAAAGGCACACTTGCCAAACAGATGAAAGGTGAAAAAGTATTTTTAGATTCCTATTCTATCTGCTCCTCTAGACTCAGAGGCTTCATATACCTCATTAAATAGAAATTATGTGCCTTCAGTAGAAAAAAGAAATCATATCTCAGGTAGTTCAGAATGATTCCTCTTCCAAGCAGGCAGACTTTAGTGCTGCCTGGGATTCAGCCTGAAGTAACTATGCTCCAGCCAAAAGGTGACCTCTCCTGGTGAGGTCTACAATACACATTTCTTAAGTCAAAGATAGGATTGTTTTGTTCAAGAAAAAACACCTGGCAAGTCTGTTTTTCTGTTTTGTTTTAAATAGCCTGCAAGGTTAAATACTATATATTTTGTTTTTCTTACATTGTCTGAAGAGATTGATGTGACCAGAATTTCACATACTGTGCTCCATCCAGCTCCACAAACTTATCCAGAATCTTGATTTCCATCAAGAGATCTAACAATAGTAGAAATCCTGTTTATGCTACTATTTCAGAAAGTGCACAAATACAGGTAACCCATGAATGCAACTGTTTCCATGAAGCAACATGGTACTCTGAAGCATTAAACTGAGTCGAAACTCCCCCTGCAACACCTTTGCCAACGATCAGCTGCAACCTAGGACAAGATTTT
The DNA here is from genome assembly GCF_028389875.1 of Rhea pennata. Lineage (NCBI taxonomy): Eukaryota > Metazoa > Chordata > Aves > Rheiformes > Rheidae > Rhea > Rhea pennata. Next base: position 22,298,618 of record NC_084669.1, read on the forward strand.
TCTACTCAAACCCTTAACACTTCCAAATTCGACCAAAATCTTTTCAGAGCAAAAAAGAGCCCATATGTATACTGATAGTCTGTCTCTCTCCTGGGAGCATTCCAAACACCTAGTAACAATTCAGGTACCATACAGCGTAATGTAAGTGATTGCATAGTCTTGCCCCCTATTGTATATCAATATTGTATTTAATATGTTTAATGCATTCATTCAACAGCTGACAAATAACCAGTATCCCTGAGCAGCAGGGTTTGGTTAATGAGTACGAGCAACACTGGCATACAGGATACTGGCAGTATATCCTGGAAAGAGAATATTGGCCAGTTGCTAGGAAAACATCAAATACATCTATTACCACCTAAAGTTTGTGGCTCAGTATATGCCATGACAGAAGAAACCTGAGGCATTCTGAATGACTCTGTCCTAGCTTCATTAAGATAGTCACTGACTGCAAGTTATCTAGCAAGAACAATCTAAAAGTGACAGCACAGCACAAAACTTTATTTCACACAGATAAATAGGACCTGTTCGTTCAAGCCAACCCTCAGTTCACACACTTATGTAGGCTTCTTCAATACTTGTCTCCTTCCCTTAGGGCACAAAGCAGCCAGGCTCTCCAAGTGAAATATAAAACACACATTTAACAGATCAGCGGACACAACTCTGCTTTAACCTCTCACCCCTAACATTTCTGCTATCACAACCTTTGGGACGGAATCATTAAACTTCAGCTGCATTTGTTCCCAATACTTGGTAAAGGCAAAGTCAGAAGAATTTCCTTTAGATTTTTAAGCCTAGACCTGATAGAATTTGCTCCGACAGGATTTAAGCACATACACAAACAAAACCGAGCATCAGATGGTACCAAGGTCCTTGATCACAGACAGGGAAACTAGCTCTATTCTCAGTCCCCGCCACTTGTCTCCCCTTCATGCTCTTGGACATGTCACTTTTTCTCTGCTTCAATTCCTCATATGGAAAGTGGAGACATTTGGCCTTTGCAAGTACTGTGTCATTACTTTACCTGAGAATAATTAAAAAAAAAACAATTTACAGTAACATTAATCCAATAAAAGCTTCCTGTCCTATCACCCCACTTCCTCCCCCCCCCCAACCTAAAGTAAGACTCTCAGTGAAGGAAGTTATTTTTTAAGTTCACATTTAAATTAGGCAAACATGCCAGGTTAAGATCAAAATTATCTTAATGATTTATCACATAGAGCACCAGTATCTCAGAGTTCAGTTTGTCCTGTGTCAAGGAAATTAAACAGGACATATTAGAATCACATCTAGAAACAACTTGGCAATATTTGACCATTTACTCTTGTGATGTCAGTGTTGAGAAATATTGAAAAAAAGCTAACTTACTGGGAAGCTAATGAATGAGGAGAAAATGTACATTTATTGAACAGCAATAGTTAAACAGTTAGCAAATCCTCATGGCCTTGTCAGAATGCAACCACTTGCCACAGAGCAGTATTTCGTATAGCTTGGAGGCCATTACTTAAAAACAGAAAGTGACTCTAGGTAACAGAAGGATTTTGCAGACTCTTCCAAAAACTTGGGATGAAATCCCAAAGCTCTGGGAGAGCAAGGCGAGCACCTGTTTTCTTGAACAGTCGATTTTTTTTTATGCTGCATACTTTACACAGAAGCTACATTATTCTGGCAAAGCTGCATTCCAGCCAAAAGTGCACAGTTAATGTTTTTTGCAGCCCCCAGCCTCCAGTGATGGATGATCATTTTATAATGAAATACTTTATGCTCAATCAACTTACAAATAATGGATGTTTTATCACACTGAATTTAAAAAAATGTTTTTTGGAAAAAAGAGCAACAGACGAGAAGATTAGCGATGAGTGGAAGCAAAAGTTATTGCTGTTAAGGATGCAAAAGTTATTCCTGTTAAGTGGTTAAAGGAGGACAAAAATCCAAGTGCTGTTTCACTTAACTCTTTCACTGCTCTTCATTAACAAATGGAAATTATGCATGAGCTAGTATTTCTTTTGAAAACATCTACACATAAATTGTGGTCCAAAATATTTGAAATACAGGTAGACCAAGTATTTCAAACTTCTACAAAAGGCTTTGATCTATAACATCTCAAGTAGGTGTCCAAAAAGCTAAGGCTAATAAGTAAGCACTGTCAAACAAAAGGCCTTTGAAAATACTGTGATCTTTCATGCCCTCTTAACAATTCAGAATTAAAAAAAAAAAAAAAAAAAAAAAAAATCCTCAAACAACCCCTGATCAGCTGTGATGTTTTCCTCTCCCAGTTCTGCTTCCACCTCTCTGATGGGGAAGTTGCATTCCAAGACTGCTGCCATTTCTAGATCAAGATCTTGAACTAAACACTCAAATTAAATATGTACAAGATACAGTCCTTGCTGTTACAAAACAACTGTTACTGTTATTACACATTATAGGTCAAGAAACCTCATAGTTTACAAGGCCATATTTTAAATCAACATCAGGCCTTGAAAAAGTCTTTAATCTAGTCCGACCATGGCAGAATGTTTCTTAACATTCTCCTTAAAATTTTAGGAGGATCTCTTGTAATAGCAAACAAGCAATGGAAGAATATAGAAAAGTGTAAGACACAACAGAAACAAGTTGCAACTAGGGAAATTGCAATCAGGTATTAGGAAACAAATTTTTGAAACAAGTGTGTTCAAAAAACCAAAACAGTTTGCCCAGAGAGGCTGTGAGATCTTCATCTTTGGATGTACTCAGATTTCAACTGGCTCTAAACCTAAAGATTTAATCTCTCTTCCAAGCTAGCCCTGCTCTGAGCAGAGGACTGGAGCAGATGACCTAAAGGTCTCTTCTACCTAAATTATTCCAATTTTGGTTTCAGAGTGAGTACAGGTCAGAAAAGTTTCTTGATGTTTTGCATTATGAATGCACCTATTCTAACATTTAATTGAATGAAGAGTTTCATTTCTCAGGCCCTCTACTGGTTATCATCATCAGCAATTAAATACAAACAAGAAGCTCTTTCCAGAACTATCCCTAGAAAACATTCATAATTTTCTAAACCAGCCTTCTAAACAGAAAATGCAGACTCAGGCTGTGACTGAACTGAAAAACACATGGGTAGATTACCAAATTTGGGAACTTCCTGAAAACCAGAATAGAAATGGAGAATATTGGTCCAATCTTCTCTTCTAGAGATTTACTATAGCTGCAGATACCAAGATCCTCAAACAAACTGCACCTTGGTCCCAGGTCGCACTTGTCGCACTTCCAGACGCAGAAGAATTCCACCAGTTGCACTGCACCGCCCTGAGCTCCATGAAGTTCAGAATTAATTTATGAACCTTTTATTCTACTGTTTGAAGCACTGCAAATATTAATGAGGCTAAGATTTTAGTGACAAAAACAGCCCTCCTCCCCTCCCCATTCCTCAGCTGAAGGCTGGCACTCAATGAATCAGACCAAAGGGAGAATAGGGTTTCCAGCACCTGCTTCTGTTTTCAAGTGTCCAGTAGAAACTGCTGTGATCTGGCAGCAGGCAGCCTGAAAATGTCGTTTTCTTGCTCTATGAAGGACTGAATCAGAGCACAAAAAGAATCCAGATAGAGAAATGAGTGAAAAGAGCAGCAGCAGACAAAGGAAGCCATATCTTAACTTAATATGGCCCAAAAGAAAACGCAGCTGAAGACAGTATGTTAAAGTACCATGTCCTCCCCACAAGCAAACACACTATTCACCCTCTGTCTAATGCCGATTACTAGGGACACTGCTGAATATGCATTATTTTTCACATTAGCAATAACATCTTTTCAAAGAAGGGGGTAAAATCTGACTCCACACTGTTGTTTGCTTTAGAATTACACTGCTACTGAGACATTATAGACTAAGGGTGTCTTCCCCAGTAACGACAGGTTTTTAAATCTGGAAATATAAAATACATTCCGTCTTAAAAGACGAAACTCAGGAAATACAGCCAGCTTGTTCATTTTATACTAGCATGTTCATGGGAAGCTTCCTTACTACATAAAGAATGCACAACTTGGGGGAAAAAAAATGCTTTCTTCATGCAGAGAAATAAATAAGTTGAATACATTTATTCCTCATAACAGAGTTCTTAACAAGTAATCTCAAACTTGAAAGAAAAGCAAGAGTATACCTACAAGCAAATTCCTTCCACAAACAAGGGAAAAAAATCCTTGCACAATAGGCAATACTATACACACGCGCGCACACACCACAGAGAGAAGAGAAAAAAAGAAAGAAAAGCATATTCTCTAGATCCGGTCAACACAGAGCATTTATAGCATTTCCCTCAAGAATCTAATTTAAGCCTAAGAGTTACAGTGGCAAAACTCCTAACTCAAATGCAGTTTTACCAGGATAAGCACCTTCACAACAGCATAGCAGCATCCACAGTAGGTAGTCTGCACTTACAGACTGTTGTTCAATTTGAGTTTAGATTTGCCACCAAAATGGAGGGGTATCAGGATCACATACTACGCTTGCAAAAATACACACTTCTCAATCATATTAAAGAAGCTAAAAACCTCCTACATACATTTCACTAACTTCCAATCATATTTAAAAGATTAAATTCCCTTCCCCAAAATGCTCATTGAGATCTAAGTCTTCTTCCAGCTCTAAAGGCTTCTCTGGCCACAGAAATTGCTCATTGAAATTTCCCAGAATTTTGGAAACACAGAAAGGGTTAATCCACAGCTGGGAGAAAGCTGCCCCGGAAAATTGGAACACATGCTGTGGCTGTGACTAAATTTCACACTGGTTCTGTTGAGTACAAACATCCACAACTGTGTGCATTTGAGAGAGTCAGAGAAAAAGAAATGCTCCTTATATACTAGCTTCACCTGCTAGGTTCCTTCAAATGGATAATGACACGCTCCAGGGAACAGCAGAACTCTTCAGATTCACTTCACTTTTCAAGCTGAGATGAGATGCCAAAGCAAAGAATAAGGAAAAATAAAATAAAATAAAGAATAAATGGAAGGAAAAAGACCTTCCCTTTCCTGCTCTCACATTTTTTGCAACATACTAAAAACTCAAGCTTATGGTCTGGAAGAGTTGATTCCACTGTTTAAAATTAGATATGTCAACACAAAAGCCACCTATCCTGAAATTTAAGACACACCTGTTCCATCCAAATACATTAAAAGAGAAATTGCACAGAGGGAAAAAGGAAGTGTCTAAGATTTTATATATATATATATATATATATATATATATATATATATATATATATATACACACATACACACACACACACGCATATATATAGTGAAAGATTAAGGATGGTCTAGATCAGGTAAGCACAGAATCACAGATAGTTTCACACTGGAAGAGATCTCTGGAGGTCACTTAGTCCAACCTCTTGCTCAAAGAAAGCAGGGCCAGCTCTGCTGTTGTATCAGATTGGCTCAGGCCGTGTCCAGTCAAACTTTGGAAGTCTCTGAAGATGGAGATTCCAGCACCTCTCTGTTCCCCTGTCCCAGTAATTCTGTCTGGGGAGAATTTTCCCCTATGCCCAACTGGAAATTTTCTTGTTAAAAATCCATGACTATCGCTTCTTGTACTTTTGCTGTGCTTCTGCAGGAAAAAAACGTGGTTCTGTCTTCAACCCTTCTCTACAACCCTCCTTCAGGTAGCAGGAGACTGCAATTAGATCCTCCTTAGCCTTCTCCAGACTAAATGTCTGAGATACAGTTTTGGGGCTGTGCAGATAAGAAAGTGGTTGAACACTGTGGGCACCAAAGAAAAAAGCAAAGCAGACTGTGGTCCTCTGGAGTCACCACTGAAAAACAATGTAATTTTCACGATGTGGCCGATTCTCGTGTAAGATTTAACTGGTTAAGCACATTACAATTATAAAGCAGTTTCTCAGAACAAAAAGAGAGGTAGTGCTTCAGAAGTGACAGGCAACAATCTCTTCTGCTAGTTCATAAAGATGGAGAAAAATGTCACACTTCCTACCCCCATTGCTGTGAAGACTACAGAAAACTGAGAACTATTCTATTGGAGAGCCAGACTGGTACTTTAGGAAATACTTTCATATCTGGAGAAAGTCTAACAGACTGTAATCTAGCAGCTTTTCAGAGAGCATGGATAAAAACAGCAACATTTCTACCTGTAAAAAGGATTTGCATTCAAACCCCAAAATGTTCTATTACAAAATGGCAGGAAAGGGGTTAAAAAGGAAAAAAAAAAAAAAAAAAAAGGAAAAATAAAGGCAAACAAATGCCCCCACCAAATATTTTCAGAGAGAGATCAAGAGAGACTATCAATGCCAAAAGACAGACATAAAGAGGCTAGCATTTATTATACCTTTCTCAGTAAATAATAGTAGATTAAATACAAAATAACATGTTCTCCTCCTCAAAGTAGGTTTCACCAAAGCACACAGGGAGAAGCAGAACGGTGGCAGACAAGCTGGTGGCAGACAAGCTCTCTACAGTAGAAACAAACATAGGATAGTTTCCATCTCCAATGTGCCCAACGCTGTCAGGAATGGACAAAGGAACTTCTACTCCACACTCTTAAAAAGGAGATTATCATGGACTCAAATTAAAGGGGGAGTGAGGGGGCTTATTAACCAGACTATTCTTTACCTGATTCATTGACCATATTCCCCAAACACCCCAAAGTTCTTTCTAGATATGTATAGACCATTTTCTAGCTATGCCTCTTTGACAAGAACTAGTAAATGCACAGAGGGCAGAATAGAGTAAATCAATGTTCAAGTTTTCACTATCAATGTCATCATATAAACTACCTTTAACGGTTACAAAACAATCTCAAAGCAAGGTACTAATCACTTACTGTCACCTGCCTACATAGCAGGTTTTCTAGCTGACCTTGAGTACCAACTTTCTAGCTCAAAATTCCTTTGGTTAATGGGCACACCAACTTTTTTTTAAGCATTCCTCTTTCCCCAGTGCCCTCTGCCAACAAAGTTAGCCATGACTCCTGATAAAACAGACATGATTCATCCCTCAGTCACATCACACCAAAGTAAAAGGACTTTGTGAGCTTATTTTCCTTACCTCAATTACAATCAGCTGTTCATTTATATTCTTGCACATACACTGGCAGTGACTTGTACTTCTGTCCCAACTACCTACCACAGTGCTCACACAAGTGATACATATGTCTATCTAGCCTTTGAATTTCAAAGGCTACAGAACTGACTAGCTGCAGACTCCAGTATCTTACATTTCTTTCTATCTCAGGGAAGAAGGGCCACATACAGTATAACATCACTCTTTATTGGCTAAGAAACTAATTAAAAAAAAACTCTTAAAAAATGTTTGTTTTTAAACACTAAGAAAAACAAATGCCTTATAAGTCCATTAGGTGCCAATCACAAACGTGATTATAACCAGGACACATTGGAGGAAGTCCAAATTCATGAGTGTGGGTGGGTAATTTCCAATAATTCAGTATCTGTTGTTCGACATTGGTGGTGTAGAGAAGCACAGAAAACTCAGGCTTTTAGAGAAGTGGAAATCCACAGAGCATCTCCCCCTGAAAATGGATTCTCCAGGAAACACAAATGTTCCTCTCTGGCTCACTCAGAACTGTGGAAAGCCCAGTTCACAAACCAGGGTGACTTCCAGGCAGGTGTGAAACAAAGATACCAGCTTCCTATAGCTCCACCTTGACACCTACTCTATTACAAACCTTTTCTAAGGCCTCAGCTCGAGAAAGAAACCTGTGTCTCCCAGAGACTTAGTCTTCTGCTAAGTGTTTCTAGCCTTTAGATTTACAGGGCGCCACTTGAAAACACTAAGCCTGAAAAGCTCAGAGCAGAAACTATTTTAAATAACTTTAAAATTAATTATCAAAGATCTCATGACCTAAAGTTTTTACTCATGACTCTTAAAGGTCTGAGGCCAGCAAAAACAGAAACAGAGCTGGAGAGTTCATTCCGCTGTTCTTGTTAGGTACCTCAGATTATGACACACAAGGGGACAAAAATTACTTAATAGCATGTCAAACTCCATAGTCATTATTCCTGCACTATGTACACGAATGATGATCAAAGAGGTGTGGATGCCTAACAAGAAAGGCCTGAGAAGAGGCTAGACACTGACCTATAACTCGAGACGATAAGAGTTAGTAACAACTGTTCCATCTGTGGAAGTTCCAAAAATGTGTTTGATTTGGGAAATTGTGTGTGCATGTACTTTTTTTCTTTTTTTCTTTTTTTAAGGAATAGATAATTTTGTTTGGAAAATACTAAATTGAGGAAATAAAGGTAACTCTTGCAAAGGGGAAGATGGAATTTATCTTAACTATGAAATTAGCTTTTGGATCACTTTTAAATTTTTCTCCTTCGATAAGTACTATTTTCTGGGAAGCAGATCCTTATATTTTCCCATTCTACTTGAAAATGTAAGCAGCTACCTTCCTGAAAAAGGAAACAAAATTCTTCATATTCTATTAAAACAAAACTAGAAAATATATTTTTATCATTATGTTTCTAGACATTGCTTAATTCTAAATCCATTTATTCAAAATGCTATGCATCATTTGGCAACTGAATTTATAGGGCATAGACTTACTTCAAGAAGTTATTACTTTAGGAAATCAAACCCTCACTCTACTTGGCGGTATACAAACTAGCATATGACAACAGTCTGACAGAATTCAGTTGAGAGTTACACCTGTACTGACCTTCTCTTCAGTCACTAAGACAGGCTATCTGCTGCACAGCCAGGGCTGCGTTTCACAAACAGAGCTGTCTGCCTAGCTCTGATCTACAGAGCGCCTGCGACCGCTGAACAAGGATCAGTATATACAAATGCGCAGTATCTGGACAGCAGGCAAATAGGAGAAAACAAAGCACTTTTCACAGACTAATAGAAATCACAACTGTAGCCAAATTAAGGTAATTTTTTCTGAGTTGAGCAACTACTCCAGAAATAATTTATGACTAACATATGAACAACTACTAGACATACTAAGGAAAAAAAAAATCCTCCCTGCCTCCTCATTGTTAAGCTCTTTTAGATTCCACGATCGCATTATCTTGCTCTGCTCCATGTTAAATTCTTAGTTTTCCAGAATAAATCCTTACTTTTTTTTGTTTTGTAGTGTATTTCAGAGTAACAATCAGCTCGGCAATCCAGAATACAGCAGACCTCTGAGATACCAAGATCTTCCTATACCAAATGGAATTTTCACCATCTTCCAGGCAAATCTTCTGCACTGACCTGTTAGTCACAGAAAAGCTGTAGCAGCACTAGGGAGGAGTAAGGGTGAAAAGAAAGTACCTCAAAGTCAGAGAGAAAAAATTAGGAATGCTGGGGATCTACTACTATTAATTGGTAAAATCCAAAAGCCAGATAAAACAAAAAACCAAAAACGGGTAAGTCATTAACTCAACAGCAATTAATTTGACAATTCTGTAATTTTGTATTCGACAATCTTATCTCAGAACCATGACAATACAGGACAATAAAGACCAAAACAGATACTTCAGCAAGCTGCATATTTAGCATATTTTGAATTTCCTTACTACAACCAGATTTATTCTATCAGAAATTTTATATGGTCTCTGAAGAACTAGTGCATGACCTTGCATCTCTTATGAGAAGTCACAGCTGTATTCCCACATTGACTGATAAAGACAACTGAACCGACAAGCAGAGTCTCATCCCCTCTTCAAAACAGGCTAGACATTTTAACTCACCTCACTGAAAAATGATTTGCTGCCATCATAATTAAGCATTTCTGGCTTTCTATTACATGGTTCAAAACTAAACATACCACACCTGAAGTACCAGACAACTTCATACCCTTGATTGCAAGTGACAAGAGGTAAGAAAATACCATGAAGTCTCATTCATCCCCCTTTAAAAGGCTAGCACCCTCCCAAGATGAATCTTAGTGTAGCAGAATTGGCTTAGATCTCAGAAAAAATTCATCACAAAATCAGAAATCTTTGAAGTTGAAAAGAAAGGTCAGGCACAGGAATTAAAAAAGATAAGATAGAGGAGTTGGGGAAGCAGAGTAGCTGGTTAGAAAAAATATCTTAAAGCTGGAGAACCCAAGGGAGCAATGGGGAGTAAAAAGTCTTGTTGGGAGAACTTATGGTTAATATGACCAATAAGCAGACTGATACTTTGAGTAACTGGCTCGATGGCAAATAATCAATAATACATATTTTTTTTTCCATTGTACAGAAAGACTAGTCTTTTAAACATTAGTGTGACACTAAACAGACATTTTCAAAATCTCTACTTAGGCAAGCATTTCAACTTGAAATGCAACTTTCAGTTCTTATTGACACTAAAGAAGTCAGTAGAATACCTCCAAGTCCATCTTCCACAAAGATAATCCCTATTCAGTCCAAGTAGTCTTCAAATATAAGACCTCACTTTTATTTAAGTGAAAAATAAAATCTACTGAGAAACTGCTTCTGAATTCCTGCCAGGTACACCTTAGCAAGCTCCATGCCTCACACCAGGCTCTACCTTTCCAGCCTGCAGCCCTAGCTTAACAATCTGCATGTTAGTACCACCTTCTGGGAAGGATTAATTTGGCCACAGTCAGCTTACTTCCCACCCTATTAATTGCAACTGGCCCAGCCTTGTTGGGTCTGTATTTTCCTTCTTCCTGCAATACATGACCAGCGAGCTACCACTTCTTTTGAGTGGCTTTCCATCTCAAGAGAAGCTTTGCATTAAATCTTTTCAGCTAAAAAGATTTAAAGTGCAAAAAGTGATAGGCACAAAGATTTGAAGTCTTTGCAAAAATATCTTAATCTTTTCTTGCCAGCTTTTGCAGGGCCTCTTCAGCTCACCCTACAGCTTCCTGTAGGGTAAGGGAAAAAACTTGCATTGCCCACAGCACAACATCTTGCAGCCTGTCAGCTTTAATTGGCACTGATTAGACAGAACTTAGATCATTTTCTAAACTCTAATACTCTTCTAGGTTTGGGGTCCTTCCCAATTGCCTCAAAATGGACATGTCACCACTGCTGAGGTCAGAAAGTCTTCTCTTCAGAGCCAGATAGGCAGACACTCTTTGCCTAGACGATAGTTTGGCCTTCCTTGTTTGGTTTCTTTAAACAACCCTTCTTAATCTAAACCAGTAAATAAACCATCAAAAACAGCTCCACAGAGGCATACACTATGCTCACAAGAAAAACCCAGATATTTTTCTAAAGTGTTGGAATTGGAGCCATGGATATTTTTAAATAGCAGGTTAATGCTTATCAGCTTAGGGTTAATTAACTGTCTGCCCACTCTGTAGCTTGAACGTTTGCAGAAGGGATGTTAATTGGCACATTGCATTGGGAGGATCAGAACAGACAACTGGAAGGATCTGCCATTTCCTCACAGCACAGCGAGGAACCTGAGCAATTTCTGCTGCTAAGTGCAATGTATAAATGTATCCATGCTTCATCCAGTCTCTTAATTCATGACATCAGGTATTTTTAAAGACTCATTCAAATGAGGTTACCTCTTGACACATGCTGTGTCCAGCTAGAAAAGTCATTACCACTAATCCACAAAGGTAAAGTCCATTGAACCCTGTGATAAGGATCCCTTCCACGCCTGTTTCTTCCTGGCCTGTCCTGCAATTGTGTCCCAATCTGCCAGCATTAACACAGATACACAGCGGTATTTATTTGATGCCTATTCCACCAAGCTGTATTCACACTAAATCCTCCATGTGTATTTAATAAATCACACTAGTTAGGTGGGCAGGATTAGTTCCAAGTCACCTAATGACTATATCATGAGCTGCAGTATTAAAGGGATTAATATTAATCTTAGCCATTTCAATTCACTGCGAGAGGCCAGCCCCTGCTCCAACAGGAGCCACAGCAGGCAGCACAAGAAATTCTAAACAAGAGCGTGAAGATTAATGAGGGCTTCCTCATTCTGCCCGCGAGTCTTCCCTACCAGGATACAGGGCAGTGAATCCCCAGCAAAGACAGGCTCATAAATAAACACACAACACCACAAATACTTCGAGCAGCTGAGCCCAGCATAGACTTGTTTTCACTCACTATCTGCTTCTCCTGTAACCCACACCTCCGAGCACACTCTGGAATTTGAAAGGCTTGCACAGCGGCTGGTTTGTTTTCTTTAACATAAAAGCACACACCTCATTACTCATAATAAATTACTCATTTTAAATAAGTCTGTTTGTGGAACTAACAGTTAGAATGAGCTGTCTGTGCTCAGAAAGCAGGAACACAGCGGCAGGGATGTGTGAACAGATAACTCTGTGCACTAAGGTTAAAAAGAATCTCAGACTAAGATCTGACCTGCTTTACTTTTGCCAAGAATGACCATTACAAGCAGAAAGAGTTACTAAAAAATGACAGAAAGTCCTTTCCATGGCAATTGTGGTAAATTAAAACCTAAGAATGGACTGACATAACTAAACAAACTGATTTCCCAACAAGAGTGCTGCATTTCACCATACAGCCAGGAAAGATCCCTGACAAAGCAAGGATCCTGGTCTCTGCTTTCACTGATGTGTAAGAGTATCAGCTACAATCATTAAAACAAGAATTCCAGAAATACATCTTGGTCTACTGAAGATTTTGATGCAGTTGAATGCTGAGGAAGCAGTAACCTTTTACAGCTTCACAGTTAACTTAGAAAGGGATGCGTATCACAGAAGCGCCACAAGAAATTCAAACAACTGCATCTTACAGAAGAGCTGAGGGGAAAAAAAGGAGGTGGAAAGGGAAGACTTGAGTTGGCAAGGTTCCTCTCTTTCACTAAAAGGCTCAGACCCTCAAAAAAAGTCAGAGATCAGGTTAAGCTGGAGTGTAGAGCCACCACAAGCCACTAAAGCTCAGCAGGTCCTCCAGGCACAACAGCCGCCTCAAAACCGCAGCGTGAATGTAGCAGAGGCAAATACGGCACATCCACTTGCAAGCAAGTGGCTCGTTAGCAATGGAACAAGAAAGGACCACTACATTAATTAACACAGACTAAAGTCCTGAACTTTTATTACACTAGCATGTAAGTGATATGAGAAACTGGTGCCAATTTATCTGAGTTTATAAACTAAACGCCAAACAGACTTAGAGTGGAACCGCATCGCATGCAGCTGAGCAGATGGGAAAGGATCCACAAAGTGCATTATCCAGCCGTTCCAAAGGCAGAATGAAGCAGAGATGGAGCTGACATTTTCTGTATTTGTAAACAATCTGCTGTTCTTTCAGATGAGAAATATCTGGCAGCAAGGAGGGGCATAGCTCAGATCTTACATCTGATTTTTTTTTCTTTCCTTAAGGAAAGCATAAAGGAGGAAAAGCAAGATGCCAACAAGATGCAAGGCATCTAAGCTTTGCACTCCATTAGCCATCAACAATCAAAGAATTCAAGTCCAAATGCAACTTTAAAAGCTTTGTTAAGGGCTCTGCAGCTAAAACTATTTTAGATGTTTGTTTTGTCAGCCGTGCTATTTTAGAACAAACATAACATTTTACATTCCAAAGGCACATTAAGACATAGGCACTCTTGAATATATTATTCAGAGTAACCAACCAGATAGTCAATAGAGCCACACAAAGGTTTAACAGCTTTCAACTGCTGAACAGCTCATGTAGTACCTGACAAATACTGAGTTTGATACCCAAACCTCCACAAAATTAAAATTTCAATCTCATGATTCTAAATTATTAAAAAAAAAAAGTAAGAGAAGAAGGGGGGGGTGGAATCTGTCCTCAAGTTTGAAGGTTTTAAGAAGTTCATATTAAGCTATTCTTATACACTGTCATAGTTAGTTCAACAGCGAGGTAACATCACCCAACTCTCTCATGCTGCAGGAAGCTAAAGCTCTTCACGCGTTTTCCATCTATGCACGCTCCTAATACTGAGGGTGCCTCAGGCTCCAGGAGGAGCCGAACGAAACAAAGTAGCACGCTCTATGTTGTGCAACCAAAAAGGAGTTCGCCAAGAACAGGGGACCCAGAACGTGAGTCATCTCTTCAAATCCAATCTAGTGCAATTTGAAATACATACTGAAAAAAATGTACCAGCTCACTTAGAAATTCTATTTCAGGATTCTTTTAAATATGACAGCCTTCATTAAATCCACTGTTAGAAGATGAGTTTCAATTGAAGATAACCATCCAGCATGTAGTTTGCCTTTCCAGCAGTGAAAGCTGTAACTCTGGTAATTTAAATGACTGTGAGGAAGAATACCAGTTTTTCCTTTACCTACTGTTTCATTTCTAGAAGTGCTGGTTCTTTTAGGACTGAAAATAGTAAAACAGTTTTTACATACTAAAGGCCTTCTAAGTTGTCTGTTCTCTGGGCTTGTAGAGTTTGAGGGATTTTTTTTTTGTTTGTTTTTTAATGAGGAAAGCAGACATTTAAAATAGAGCCTTCACTCAAACCCCCTTAACACTGATGAAAACAATCTATAACTTTCACTTTATTTTACAAACACAATACAAGCAAACTCTGCTTACAGCTTCTGAAGAGGGGCGGATGGCGGGATATTTATAGCACTTTGGCAGGGACAAAGACAGTCCCTGTACCAGACATTCTTGTACTGCTAACAGGCTGTAAAACCCTCATACGAAAGATGCTATTCAGACCTGTGGACACTGTATAAATATAGGCGTATGTGAGAACTATTTCTGTGCACGATAGCAAATTTTTCCTCCCCATGAAGTGCTCTATAGATGAAACCATTCTGCCTGCTGCTGTGTCCACAGTCCATTCTGCACACAAGGTCAGGCCCATCCAGTGGAGCTGCATCAGTCTCCTGGAATGCTGAAGTCTACATATTTGCCATTCAACATGAAAACTGCTTTTCAAGTTCAATCAGCTATAAATGTTGCTTTGTTTTAATTTTCCACTGAACTTCCTGGAACCTATTATCAGACTGTCAGGGATGTATATTTAGCAATGGCAACACAGCCTCTTTGCCGCTGCCCCACTGATCATGTCACCTCCAATAAACAGAAAAACAATCCCCCAGCAAATGACAATTTTTTGCAGGCTATCTACTGCCAGCATTGGACTGTGGGTGAAATGGGAAATGCAAAAGAAGCCTTCTCTTTTTTTTAAACCAAGTGGTCCCAAACAAGTGGAACATTAATTTACCACTCATTCTTCAGGTCTCATTTACTGCCTGGGGCTGATACAGAGCTGATACCCAAAACGCTTTCAGTCTAAGTAAAAAATATTTGCAGAAAAAAAGCTGACTCAATGAAAATTCTTGCTTATTATACCTGCAATCGTCTAAACTTTTAAGTAGCCATGCATGAAATTACTGCATTTGCATAAATGATTATTCTTTTGCAGCACAGGAGGCAGATCTGCTTGAATGCTAGAACTTGAAAAAAGGAAAACATAAAATGAAGTCCAGTTGCCTTCTCTGTTTAAACACTACCTCTTAGAAAAGGTTCCCGTTCCTATTCTTGAAAAACATATTTAGCAATACAAGCTTCTCTCAAAAGCAACGGGAGACATCACTAACTTTAAAGAGCCCGGGAGAGAGAGACAAATACAGGAGTCAAACAGCTGACTTATTGCAATGTTTCATTAGCAGCCTTTATTATGGCTCTGCGTGTAATTTGCCCCCTAAGAAAAAAATAAAAGTAATTCTAAGCATTTCATATGGAAAAATAAGACCACTTCATGAAATCAGAAAGTCACTAAGTCACCAAGATGCAAGTACTGAAATTTCTTGGTGCAGCTAGCAACAGTATATAACTAACCCTAGGGTGTGAACCATTAGTCTAGCCTTCCATTCTTCTATTTATGGCAATTTTCACCTAAAGCTTGTGATCAAACACTGTTTTAGACCTGTGGAAGTTCATAAAGCCAAGCTCTAAGATCTGAGATTTTACCTTTCTGTAGATGGAGTTACCAGGTTCTGCACAAGAAAAAATTTAAAGGGAATACACATGCCGGTCATTTTTAACTCCAAGCTTGCCTAAATAACTAAGAGTTTAGGAAAGCAAAGACTGAAACGGATTGAATGAAAAATTCCAATCTGCCTTTCTCAAAAAGCTGGTATAGTTTGAACAGTACATTACTTGGACGATAAATCAAAATCTCCATCAACTTTGGGACACTAACCACAGAATTACAGCAATAATTGTTGCATCCTAAAACAAGCTGATTTTTAAATTTATTAATTGACTCTTTCTGCAATAAATTTCCCTTTAATGTGCTTTCATCGGTGCTATGAATACATTTACATTAAAAAGTACATAGTATGGAAGTGCCACCCTGTGCTCTGTAAGCACGAAGAGCATCTTTTCCTTTTCTTCCTACTCAGTTGCTCCATGAGACTTGCTCAAGGATCTTCAGTTAAACCAAGGGGCATTTTCCAGAAAGCTCATACAAAATCACACCTACGACAAATCCTAAGAGAGAGTGCAACAAAGTTGCAACAAAAAAGACACTGTAAGAGAAAATTGGCTGCCCAGCCTTCAGCGTCCTCAGAAACAATCTGTGTGCACAGTAGTTAGCAGCTGTAAAACAGTGATCATCTTAGTTTTCTTTTTCAGCTGCAAAACGTTTCACAACAAAAATACCAGCCAGCACAGCTTCTAGAGTGGCACATTAAAAATCTTTCTCCTGAAGTTCACTTCAAACTAGCAGCACAGTTCCCAGGCAATTGACAGAGTAGCCTTCCACGACAGCATTTAGAGCAACATTTGTATGGCATTTCAATGCATCTAACCATTAAGCAGCTTCTTGACAAACAGTAACATGCAGAAATGAAATAGCCAAAGAACATTTTCATTAAAGTTATCAGTTATTTCACATTTATGCCCATTTTTCAGAGACTGAAATATCATCCCTCTAATTTCTGGCAGAGCTGGTTATAGACAAATAAGCAAAAATTTTTTTTTTTAAAAAAGCAATTATCAACAAACTATTGACTTAGGTCACTTCAATAAACAGAATGGAACCTATCAGACAAGGAAAAAATATTTACAGTTGTGAATTGTATAAAAGTGTCCATTTACCACCTAAAAAGAAGGTTCTCATCATCTAGAGACCATGATAAACATCTACCAGAAGGCCAACTCTTGTGATACTTAGAAGATGCTAGTTAACTCTGTTATACTTGCTTTATATATTTCTTCTTGCAAGACTAGATAACTACTTACTTTTGCTGAGGAAGGAGTCTGAACACTGGGAATATAAAAACTAAAATTCGAGCTGAGGATTGCTGTGGTTAGTAATTGCATTAGCACATGAGCAACTTAGTGCTGAAAATTCCTTACAAGCAGATACCTAACAACAGAGAGGCCAACACAGTCCCACCATCCACCAATCTTCTCAGACAATCTAACTTGGCAAACTTTTCCACTTCTGGAAAGAACCTACGATAGAGAGGATTACTGTAATAAATCTGTGAATGTAACTAAATCTGTGAACGTAACTAACCCAAAAGAATTACATGAAGCGGACCAGTAATATAGAATAATCATAAAAAGCATATACATGAGATTTTTTTCAGAATAAAGGCTATATAATACAAGTTCTTCAGGGCTGGAATTTGTGGCTTTATACAGCACCTAGAACCACCAAGTTTTAATCCTAATTGGGTTCTTTAGATGGTGCAACAAATTAAATACTAGAAACATTCATCAAAAACACATACAACACGGTACAGGAAGAGCCATGTAAACATTCAGACCCAGCACAACCAGATTAGCAAATGGAAATTCTACATGAAATCCAAGTGGAATCTCTTTCCACCTTTCAGATAATTTATAGCTTAATGTCAGCTAAACATAGTAACTAATCCCATTTGTCCACTAAAGTAAATTCTTGGCTGCTCTTCCAACGTCATTGCAGACATTGCTGTCAATCCCCAAACTGTGGCCTGTCCAATCAAAGTGTCAGCACTTACCTGCTGCTCAACACTTCGGACACATGGACTGTCATATCAGTCAGTGACTGATCAGGCACAGAAATCAGATAGAGCCTTCTCTTGACAACCACACTTGATTAGAGTCCAAGCTATGCATCAGTCTCTGAAGCCTAACAAATGCAAGCCCACATGAGCAGAAGGCAGCTTTGCTCTTTAATGACGAAGCTGCTATCATCTTTGCAAACACTTGGTCAGGACAGGCCAGCAAGAACAGAACTAGCTGCAAAAGCCTGAAGCAACTCCCTTCCTCCTTTACGTCTTTACTTAAGTGATTAAGATTGAAAATGCTTAATAACTTGTCCAAGGATCAAAAGTCTTCTGTAGTTTCACAGGGGAAGTAAAAAACATGGAGAAAGAACGACTTTTTGCACATGAACCCCCAATACAAAGTCTAAATGTAGAGATTAAAAAAAGGAGCCACTCTTGAGAACTAGTCTCTCTCCAGTCCCTTTTCAACTCTTACACCAAAAGCAACGTATCAACTGTGAAATGACAGCAAAAACAAAATAGTATTGTTCACCTTATAGAGGGTACTGAATAGCCTCTACAGAATTTTCATTTACTCTCGACCTTTCGATATTCTGAAGGTAGTCTCAAAACTTACACCTAGAATCTACAACAATTTCTGAGCTACCTCTTCCTTGACCTTAGCTGCACACAAACCAATGCAGTGGGGAGGAAGACGCACAAAAACTCTGTATTCCAATACTAGCCTATTATCAACCTCAAGTACCATATTAGCAAATAGCTACAACAAGGTACAGAGCTCTAAAGTTATGAGGGAATTGTGCTACCTTCACAAAAGAAATTATCGTTACACTAGCTTCTCCCATATAAGACACAGAACACGAGGACTGGTGCTGAAGAACAGAGTCCACATCTTGTGATATAAATACACAATTTCTGCATGGTAGAATTATTTTAGAATTCATATTTAGAATTTTAAATGCCTTCTGCAGCTTGTGCCGTGCACTGTTTTTGTCTTTGCAGTAGGGCTCCATGTAAGTCCTCTAGCAGGAAGAAGACACCAACATCTTTGTCAAGGCATTTTCCCACAGCGAGGCCTCAGCCCCAAGGCAGCACTGAGCAAATACATACTAGAAAGTATTATACACAGCTATTTTGAGCTCACACCAATCACTTCAAAACAAGAAACATGGCCTCAGGAAAACAAGACCAGTCATTCCAGTACTAAGTTTATCAGTAATAATGTCAAAGCTCCACTTCCAAAACTTTTATTCCTACCACAAGTGCAAAAAGCCTATGCCAGGATGACCTTAGATTTTTTTTAGCTCATGAGTCAAGTTTGCCCACTGCTGTCATCTTCTAATACAGAGCATGAGGCTGGCAGTAGGAAATGACTCCACGAGTCACAGCTGTTGCAGAGTCCAGCCTTCACCTTCCAGCCATGAAAATTACTTCTAATTTTCTTTTTTGATCAACAGGTTCGATGCACCAAGCCAATCGCTAAAAAAAGACAATGCTGCAAATCTGCTGCTATTAAAGAAAATTTCACTGTTTGCATCTCCACTATAAAGAAAGACAGAAAGTCTATGAAATAAGAGTTACTTCCCTTTATATCTGCTGAGGAGCAGATATAGTCCTTAGACACTTGCTTCTCTAGCACCATGCATTCACAGAGCTGTACCAACAAATCATGCTCAACAGTCCAAAAAGCTCAGAAAGATTCAGTGCAGCTCCACACAATAAGAACTGTTCTTTACAACAGAAGTATTTTAGGACAAAAATGACTTACTGACTGCAAATCAACATTGCCATGAAGACTTGAGGCCACTGCAAGTAAGATTATTTAAGGCTCTCTCACCAATATTTCAAATGGAGTTATTAAATTCCATTTCCCTGGACTATCATCCAGGTCCTTTCTCTACAAGGAGGAAATCATTATCTCAGTGAAAGGAGAGAGGGGAATAGAAGAGCATATATTTCTGAATTCTGATTTCATCGCTCATTCTTAGCTACTTGACAAAGTCAAAATATTAAAGTGAAAAACAAAAGCTGATATTAAAGAAATCCTTTCATATTTCAATTCACTTTAAAAATGCCACACACAAAACGCTAGCTTTGTGGTTAGACATCATACTATATCCTCAAGACCCAAGCTAGCTTTGCAGTTTGACACAAGATTAGACCCCCATGAAACACAGACAGAACTCCTCAGGATGTGTCCTACAGAGTTCCTATGAAACTCTTAGAAAGTTAATTCTGTGACTGGATTCCCCATCTGTAAGGTGGAAGTAATATTTCTTTTCTCCCATTCTAAGATACAAATAAAACTATGAAAATAAAAGTACGAGCCACTGTTTTAATACGTTTTCGATCCATAGACTTTTAGTTAGTTATTACATTTCTGTGAGCTCTTTTCATTAAAATCACTGCTAAATATGATTCTGCAGCCATTGCAAACCAGTAACCATGGCTTTGCATGGTTACTCAATGTACTACAAACAGTTTGAAAACAAACACACTGGACTATAGTGGAGACTGAATGACACAGCCTAATTTGAGCTAGCATATGAAAATTTTCTTCCACGAAAATGAACTCCTTTACTGTGTACTCCTTCTCTTCAAGAGCATCCATAATATTCCAAAGAGCACTGGAAAAGACTTGGTCAATAGCAAAAGCAGAGGAGTTCTCTTCCCAGAGAATCAGGGATCATAAGCAAAACAACTGACAAACAGTTGAAGTGATTACTTTAAAACAAAAAAGCTAGGAAAAAAAAAAGAGAACAAAGAAGAGAGAGAGAAGAGCCCCCAAACCCAACAGAACCTACCATTGCCTCTCACATCCATAGCTCAAGGATAGCTCTGGAGCAACTCCCCCACCTACTCTACCTCCATTATTTTAATCCAAGTATATCTCTCAATAACAGAAAAAACGGACTGTCAAGTTGTTCCCCAATTATCCTGCTCCTACCAGCCTAGCAAAGCCTGCAGCTGCAGCATGGTATGAACAATAACTAGTCCTAAGTTTTGGAACAATAATACTCAAGAAAAGAGAAGCAGAACTGCTTAGATGTATGGGAAAGAAATAGAAGAACATCTGACTTCCAAAGCTAGTAACATCCATGCATACTCAAGAAAAGGAGGCATTCAGATCTCTTCACAAGAAGAAGATGAACAACAGAAGAAAGTGTTAATGTACAACTTGACGATCCATCAATATCCACTTCATCATCTCTTCTCTAAGAGAGAGGAAGAGATGCAACCTAATGAATAAGAACAAAATTTTCATTAGGTTTTTGTTTACACATTATTATTCAATATTATCTTTCAAAATGGACTACGATAAAGAGGAGAAAAGTAATCTATACATGGTACTATTCAGAAAAGCTGTTGTGCTTTAAATTCACCTCATTCCTTAAAACAAATTAACATTTAAAGTATAGATAAATTTTTACCTGGGAGCAAAGCAATTGCTTACAGAAGGGGGGGTAGGGAGGAATACTTGCACACAATACTACAATAGTGCAAAGATAACAAAAAAATAGGTATTTCCATGCATAAATAAACACATTATTGTAGTAGCCTCTGCATGACTTGCATTTACACATCTAATTTACCAATAATCCTTAAAAACCTCAAAGAAAAATGGGAAAAACAACATCTGTAGCATGCTAATTTGGGGGCAAAGCTACATTCTCATTTTTACATTCTGTCCTTCATCTCACATTTTGCCCTTCCTTTACTGAGTTTGCCTACCAGTACACATTCAGTACTTGAAAGGAACTCATCAGCATCACAAGACTAGAATGAAAACCTAATTCTATTGCCCGCAGGCTGCACACAGGCAAATCAGTAAGTTCTGCCTAGCAAAAAAAAATGAAATTAGGAAGGTGCCCTCAGTCACTAACAGGACTGCTGGCCCCTGCCTCTCCCCTCTCCCCTCCACTTCATAACGCGTATTATCTAACTGAAAAGGAAAACGTTGATCCTAATGGTTTCCGACACCTGATGAGAATAAAGAAACACAAAGGGGCCTGGTGATGTGTTATTTAACGCATGATTGTTTTAATAGGGCTGTCTAACTTTTGGAGGCACGGGGGGGGGGGGGGGGGGGCCCATAGCCAGTGCCCCCCAGAGGAACCCAGCAGCTATTCGCCACATTCCATTCACCACATCACATGGCTGCATTATTGGCAGCTCCTGAAGGTTAGTTTAATCAACTCCCATGCACTACAATAGCTTCCTGGGTTAGAAAAGGTTAATTAAAAGCAGCGCTAAAAGCAGAACAGTTTGCTATAGTGTAACAAAATGAAGTTTCTACTGTTCACAAAATTCTCAGAACTAAGTATGAGTTTCAGCCAGTTACACTATATTACTGTATTTTTTCAACCCTGTATCTCAAAATGCATTACAAAAGTCAGTGTCTTTAACCTATTTTTTAAATACAGAGTTTAAGATACAGACCACTAAAGTGCTTTTTCCAGCTTCCATTGGCTAAATAATGGGAAAGATCTTCTAAATAGCAGCAAAAACAGATTTACAACTTATCTACAAGAAAACTGAGCTTTAAAAAAATAGGTACATCTTCAGCTAAATAACGGCAGACTCCAGCACAAACATTTATTCTGATCTGTGAGAAGCTTTTTTCAGTTTTTTTATTAATAAGATTTTATCACGGGTTTTAAATAAAACAGAAGGCGTTGATTGTGCTCCTTCAAATTCCTTTTTACTCCTAGATACTAAAAATTTGCTGAGACATGGTGAGACCTATTTGAATCCAATGGCGAGTACCATAAATAGAAAGACAAAAGAAGAGTATCTTTTAAAATTATATCTCTGCCCTCTATCAGCATCAAAGGAAAATGTTACATGATGATTTGTTTTGTTCTTTAAGCATTTTCTTTTAACCTAAATGCAAAAACATTAACGTAATTGGGTATAAGGTATGGAATTACTGCATAACGCAGAAGCCTGAAGCTGTGACTGTTTGAATACTTTTTCTGGATTTTTTTTTTTTTTTAAACACATTGTCTGATTTCCTTTATCCGAATGCTTAGGGTGTGGCTTCATATTACAGCTAATCCAATACAACCACAGGCTACCACTGACTGACAGGGGCAGTCCACTTTTCCTGCACGCACATTTCTATTGCTTCTTTGCCTCATATACAGCAATCACATCATTACAAGATAAGCTGGTTCACCAAGTTGATCTGATGGAAACCAAGAACAGAGCAGAGGGAGCAGCACTATTGCATTCTTTTCTAACACATGCATGAAGTAGTATACTGTAATGGAAATGTAAACAAACAAGAACCAGTCAGAATAGCTGGCCAATTCATCTAAACACCTTGTTAGTTGGATATATCCAAAAACATATCCACTAACTTGACATTTCTACATGAAAGTTATCTGCAAAGGAACAGCGCAACTGCTTTACCTCCAGGGTTCTAACAGCCCCCACTGAGAGCTGCAGAATCACGTCACTAGCTTGTAAAAGATAACTTCTTAATTAGAACCGGCTTGTGTCACTTGGGCCTAGGTTAGATATATTGCCCATTCCAAAGTCTGAGAGGTCATCCTCCATTAAAATCCACTCAGCTCATGACAAAGACCGTGCATGTTCAACGGTCTGTTTTAAATTAATTTCAGAGTAAAGAAGTTACTGGCAAATTCTCAGCAATCCATTTTACACCTGATATCCTACACATTCAGAGGATTGCAACTCATTTTTAAGCACGGACTGCAACTTATTTTAAGCAGGGCTTAACCAGAGCTAGTATTTGCACAGATACAGATGAAATTTTACAATTACTTGCTAGTGAGTGGGAATACAGCACTGACAGATCAGACAATTTTTCACTTGCAATGGTAAATTAGTAAGATAAACACTTCTCTGATACAAATTGGCCTCATATTTCAGTCTTTAAAACAGATTTTCTTATACAGAAAAGAAACTCCTACCCATCCTTCTCACCCCTGCCTGGTGGCTCATTTGCACAGGGGTCAAAATTTAAATGCCCAATTTTAGAGAAGAGGAAGCTGTTCCTGTTCTGTGGAAAAAGATAATTTCCCAGGTATCACAGTAGCCTACTCAGTACTTCTCCTTACCATCAAATCTAATTCTTTATCACATCAAGTTAAAAAATCTGTTACCCAGGAATCTGCCTGATAGACTCTATGCTTGCTATTCCAAATTCAGACTTCTCAAACAGGTGCCACGAACTATTCTAAAACTATAGAACTAAACTAAAATTTGTGAAAATCCTCAACATGTACCAATAATTTTGGTACAGACAAAGAAAGATGAAGCCAGGTTTATTTTCCTTAGAAATTAAAAGTCTTCTTGAATGCTGCAATTTTTGTTTGCTGTAACTAATAACGGATGAAATACAGCTGCCATCCAGAACTGGGGATTGCACTGCTTCATTAATACAATGCTGTAAATGGGCACAAGTCCTTTTCTAATACAGGGCTTAACCTGTAGCCAACAGCGCACATGCTACAGTTAAGATGCACTACAGATGAACAGAGATTCTGTTTCACCACTGTTTCATCAATTACCATCAGGATCGCTACTATTCTAATTTATATTACCACCAAAAAACCCACATAGCAGACAAAACGTCAAGCAACTGTCATTAGTCTCTTGCAAACCTACTGGTCAAAGTTAATCCAGCAATACAGCAGCTACGGTTCAGAAGTTGGTTTTGCAAGGATCCTACACAACGTTTCTGTCAGCACTTCAGAGACCCTAATCTGATTAATTACATTTGTCCAGGACCCTCCATCCACCCAGCATATTGTTGAAAGCTGTTGAAGCAGGACAACAGTTGCACCCTCTTTCACACCAGGCATAAGCCAAGCTTGTCATTCTCTGTTTAAAGTGCCATTAACTGGCCAGATTTACAACTCCTACCCAGCCACTCCAAGGCTGCTCATTGTAATGACTTTTGTGAATCACTACAATCTGTCCCAAGTCACATGGAGACTTGCAGTCACTCGCATCTTCCAGTCTGGGTGACAAAGATAACAAGACACATCATCGCAAAAGAAAAGGCAAGCTCACTGCTCTTAGCTGCAAATCATTTCAAAGGCCATACAAGCATCAGCACTTGTACATTTGTCTGTTTGTGCAGACAACCTGACAAACCTGAGCAGCAGCAGGAATTACACTATTATTCCAACCATCTGATTTATGTATAGAAATAAAAAATTGGTACATTAAAAAATGTCTGAATGGCAAAAAAAAAAAAAAAAAAAAAAAAAAAAAAAAAAAAAAAAAAAAAAAAAAAAAAAAAAAAAAAAAAGCCTTTTGTGACCTTCAGTGTTACATGGGTGGTTTAAAGGAAAATTCACTACTATCCTTTCTACATCTGGTCATTTACCAGTCCATGAATCCTGAAACATCATCCTTTAAGCTGCAATTTACAGAGCAACTACCAGATACATTCTTCTTTGAAGACATGCATTACTAACAATAGAAGGGATTTATCAATTTGATTGAAATTTCAAAAAGGAAGAGAAAATGAAAAGATGTCCTTCAAAAACTTTCAATAGATATAAACTATCTTCAAGCACATAAGAGAGGCAACTAGGATGAAGCTGGAGATGAGTCTGGTCAGGCAGCTGTCATCAGCCACCATTCCTACTCAAGCTCCAAGAAAGTCTTCTCCAACCCCCTTTCAAGGGGCAAGCAGTGGGGTGTCATACCAAGTACTTACCAACAAAGACAACAGACAAAAGTTACTCTAAAAAGATAAATTAAACATGCATTGAAATAAAGTGCATCCCACTAATAAATTAAGTGATTATTCCTCCTTGCTCCCCAACAGTTAATTATCCATATAGAAATCTCTCACACCTTATTTCAAGTTACATCTGGCCTAAATTATCAGCACAATCATGACTTTGCAGGCCAGGTTATCTACACAGAAGACAATTACCTCATGGTTTGTTTTAATTTTATTCATGCTTTTTTAGTTAGCTGTTACCTTAATGCCTGCCAAATGCCCCTCCTCACCAGTTTTCTGAGACTCCAGAAAGTGGGGTGGAACGCATTTAAATTGATCATTGGAAAGAAAAAAAAAAGAAAAGCCTGTGAGATACCGAAGTCTCTTAATGCAATCACCAAGAAGGACAAGCTTTGTGCACTTTACTTCCCTTCCCTCTCCTTCTGACTGATTAGCTACGACCTTATGTTTAAAATTGCTACTCAGGTCAAACCCTTCTGAAGGCCTGGCTCGTCTATAAAGCACCAAGGTTAATCTTCAACAGCTTCCATTACAGCCCATTCAGCTATTCTAGCAATGCTGTTTGAACACGCTTCCTCCACAGTACAGGTCTTTTTCCAAGGTGGTGTTAGCTGTCTTGTTATTTTGAGAAAGCAGACTATGTCCTTTCCTTTGGCCCCCCTACCCACCCCTTCTCGTCCTGGACAATGTAGAGCCCGAGAGAGGCTTATCCCAACCTGAGACCGAGGAATATAAACACAGCAGTACAGTTACTAGCTTCATTCTGTTATTACCTGAAAGAAGCTCAATTCATCTTTGCCTACTACATTTTTTCCCTTAGTCAAAACCTGTTTGCGCACAGGAGAGGCGATGAGTAACACGTTAATACAAGCGGTTGCTAAAACAGTTCTTCACTACCTAGCCTTTAAGAGGACCTCACTTGTCTAGCAGAAAAAATACCAAAATTAACTTCCCCTTTGGACCATCACATTTCTGTTTCAGCATACCAAGCTCAAGAGTTAAATTTGTTCTAGCATTTTAAGGCTAGTCAAAATCAAAATCAGTCTTCTGAATAGGAGAAGCAGGCACAGCCCCACAGGTCAGCCTTCTGGGCTCTAAAACAAGTTGGCCACTCTCACTGTGAATCTAGGAAATTTGCTGGAAGCAATCAGTTAAGGCCTCTATCTCCTCAGCCAATTTACATGTAAGGCAATGCAGAAACACTTGTCTAGCTGCAGACCATCTTCAAAGAACTGTCTTTACAGCAGCTAAAAAATAAAAGATGTTAGCAATAAAGTAAGCTGACAATGATGTACTAACATATTTAATATTTTTCTTTATTTTATCCAACACTAGATCACAGTCTATCCATTTCTGATTTCTAACAGTGATCCATCCAGTAAACTTGATGTGCCATGAAAATGTCTTTGAACATGCACTCCCTCATCCCGATTATGCTGCATTAAATACAAATGACCAGCAGAAAAAAAGTGTCTTCAAAGTTACCTACACTGTATCACCAACCTTGATGGAAAAAAAGTTGTAGATTTAGTATATCTGAATATACCATATGTCTGTATTACACTAGTATGCATATTGTACTGGCAAAATCTAGTGTGGTACAAGCTAACAAAACTGTTCTTTGTACACACAAAAATCCGCACAAAAACTCTGTGCAAGTACAATGATTTTTGCACATGTAAAAATCCATTTCATAAGTTTTTATATAAACACAGCAACAATGGTTAGGGAAGACAATTCTTATTCATAACAAGCACAGATGTACTGACAGATGTAAACACTACAGGTGAGCATGAGATGGAAACACGTTAGCTCTGGAGAACCTTGCCGTGATGAAGTAAGTAGTCAGCTTCCTCCCGCCCCAGCCCTTGCAGCTGTCTGCTGTAGGGGGTTATAATTTTGGAGAGTGGTGGAGCAAACTTAAATCAAGGAAACAGATGGTCACTCCTTAACCACCTCAGTATAAAGCCCAGTAGATTATAAAAAGACACGATCTCTGACCATTATCCCTATGGTAATACAAGGTTTTTTTTAATGGACAGTTATGCAACAGAAACTTCATCCTGCCAGCACGGTTTTGCTCACCAGTATGAGTTACAATATTGTAAGAAATACCACAGCAAGACTTCCCAGATCTCATCTGTCAGCTGCCTTAGTCAACAGAAGTTATTCTGGGCAAGAAAAGGAACTTTCTTCTCCTCTTAAACCTTCCCCCTTCACCTGCATTGAAAAAGGTAAGGATGGAGACTTCGCAGCTAACCCAGTATTGAACATTGCCTATAACTACAACTCTCAGCTGTCAGAGGACCAGATCACTGCTTGTAATCTCTAAAGAAAGCAGATACCCAGCTCAGTCAAGTCTTTATGCACTTCCCAAAGATCAGCCGTGTACCACATACCTTTTTCAAAATGGAGTTGCATATAATTGCGTAAAACCAACTAAAATAGCTTCAAGAGGATTTGCCATTTGGAACTACATTACCTCATTGATTGGATTAGAACAGGAAAGGCTCAAAAGAAAGTATTTTGTTCTTTCACCATGAAGAACTAGTGCTAGATAAATGAACATATGTCCCGATATAACAGCGCTTCAGCCCTGAGGCCTAGCCGGGAAGCACCAGGACAAGATTCGAATATACCTCGCCAGCTATAAGAGTATCAGCTACCCTGTTAAGCCAGCCCCCTCAACCACACAAACAGGTGCAAGTTCTACCGCACATTAATTATGCGGTATTGGTACAAACTACTGTCATCCTCTAGCAACACAGCCAGGGGTTAAAATTCAGGTGGCAAGTTCACCCCCAAAGAGATGCATCTCTGGATTGAATTTAGGTTCAGAAGGCTTGTACTGAGCTTTATGTGCCTCTGAATCCTGGGGTGACTCTTGCTCACTAAACACCAACATCTGTATGAATAAAAATGAAGGGATTTAACAAATCTTGTTCCTGCACACAGTTGTCAAGAACTCTGACCTTTAGAACAGGAAAAAGAGGGGGGATTTAAAGGTTTAAAGAAGAGGCAGTGGCTGCCTGATGTATAACAAACCTTTGGAAAAATTATGAAGCAGTGAAAATCCCCTACAGGTCCCAACAAAATGTGTCCAATTTGCATTCCTGCAAGCCTTCCATATGCACCACTCTGCTCCTGTGTGTACACAGGCAAATAAATCCCTAGGAACAATACAACTGGGACCTGAATCTATTCTCCAATATATTATTGCTCCAGAGCTCCATTGCAGCCTTCACAAACTGCCTTTTTTATTCCAGATAACTAAATCAAAGCAGTCCCAATAAGCTTTGAAAACAGGAAACGTGAGGAACGGTTTAATGAATGTTACAACTCAACCTATTACAGAGTACAGAGCATTATAAAAGAGGACAGAGGAAAAAAAAATGCACATATAACATTCCATGTCTGGAAGTCTCATAAATTCAAATCCAGAAGCACCTGGTTTTCTGAGCTTCTTTATATTAAGCCCAGAAAAAACTCGTTGCTGACTATGCAAAGCGACATATAGAACAGAAAGTGAGAACTGTGCCAGATAGAAACACAGAAGTCTTCCTATTGAAAAGTTATGTTAATTGTAAAATTGCCAAAGAAAGGTCATGGGCTTAATGGGCTTATAGGTGAGGAGATAACGACAAAAACGCATTAAACAAAGTAGCAGCACAAGAGGAAAAGAGAACGAGAGCTATGGAAAACAAAGCTGAAAATAAAAACTTTTTGGAATAGCCTTCTCTTTTTGCAAAGCAGTTTCTGCAGCACCTATAGTTGGCCCTAAATGCTATTCACCCACTATAAGAAACTGAGACAGCTTTTGTAGTACAGAAGACGTTTCATGTATGCATGAAACATGTATGTGTATGCATCTTATGTCCTGGTCACAAATTTTGTCTTGCTTTCACACACCTCTACCTCTGAACAGAAACGATTTTTCCCTCAAAACCAGAAATAAGGTTGCAGCACAATTTTTTTACGCTTTCCTTTAGCCAATAAAGCTATTGCAGTTTAAGTTTGTGGGCTCAGACTGAAAAAATGTGTTAAGCTAATAGGCCAGGTGATTTTTATGAAGTGGAATTTTAACTCTTACAGTATCAGATACTATAAGGTATCTCACAAAGGCAGTGACCATCTCTATTCCCATGCAGCTTACCACTGAGGTGTTGTTCAAGAGGAGAAAAAGAGGTAAGAACAAAAGTATGTATGTTCCACTCACATTCCATTTGCCTCAATGTCCCTACTTGCTCCATTCATCATCTAATCTGCATTCTTGTCCCAGAATCAGTAGCCACAACACTAAAGTGGTCTAAATAAAGGGATATATTTAGAATTAAATGACTGCCATCTTCACACAATTAAACAATTGAGATTATCAGAACAAGCTAACAATTCAACATTTACTGCCAGTTACCAAGGCTCAAATGCCATAAGATTTCAGTATTATCTAAACCGTTGCTGCTGACTTTGTTGTCAAATGCAGAAAGTTATCCTTACAATGCTTCTTATTTATATGGTAACACCTTATAATACAGCTAGATCAAAGTTACCTGTAATTCTACAGCTCACCTGAATAAATCACATGGATAAATACAGAGCAAAGTCACTCTTCTTGTAGATCAATGGTCAAAGAAGAAACCCCTGCAAAATAGCTCCTCTAGAAGTTTTAACTATTCCAGCCACTTTTTACGCAGCAGCAGATCCAAAAGTTTCCATACCTGTTCCAGAACTGTAAGTCTTTGAGTATTTTTCTATTTTTAACTTATTATTGAACATATCTCTCCCCTTTCCAATTGCATGTACCACACACAGCCCACTATTCTTCCTCCTACTTCAGTTTCTAATCCACATTTGTTTCATTGGCAAGGTTGCACTGCACCCCATGCAAGAGTTATAGTAAGATTAAAAGAGAGTCAACTGAATATTTGTAAACTTTCTGCTTTAAACAGTCATCTAGCTTGTTAACAAAGTCAAAGAAAATGGAATACTTTTACAGACTCCTTGAGCTTCCTTTCTTAACTCTTCACATTCAGGAATGCTAAATGTTTGTGAGAAGTTTAAACTCTACTCACACTGATACCCCCCCTTTTGTGTTTATACAAACTAACACCCTTCTTGTATGCCTCCCAGTACTACTTCACATTTCATTGTACCAAATACTTTAAGTTTTCAAGACCCTTTACAAATACAAATCTGCTGTTGCTTTGATCCATCTAGATTTCTTTCAAATCTAAGTGCAATTCTTTTTACTATTATAGGGCGATGCTTTTAATACAATATAGACAATCTCAGCTTCTTGTCTTCAGTCCACAGTAGAATTCTGCTGTTTTTGAGAGGCAAGATATCAGTTATGTGGAAAATGAACAACATCCCTTTTTTTAAATGCTGGAGGGCACACAAGCCTAGATAATATTTTTTTGAATATGTGATATGCTTGATTTGATTTCTGTTGTGCTAGCTATTTGATTACAAAAGATCACTGCAGTCCATGCTGACAGTTGATGCACAGAAAAATAAACAGTTCCTTAACGTGACAGGCCTTACCAGGTTTACCAGTACCAGGTGAATAGAGTGTCCTTTGACACGAAACTTCCCCTGCAAGCAAATGAAGTTCAGCCATTGAAATTTTATTCCATAGTGAGCCAGGCAAAAAAATGGAATAGAGAACTGTATTAAAAGTGCTTTTAAGAACAGTGGAAAGTCTGAAGAGAAACAGAGGCTTCCAAGGGGCAGAAGGGGCAGACTAAATCTCAATAGCTGGAAGCTGGAGCACCTGGCCTAAGCAGAATCCTTATAGATCATTAATGCAATAATGAGTACAGACATTTTTTTTTTTTTAAGTACCCTTCAGGTGCATTACTCCTTCTGCTGATGTTTACATTGCAGAAAACCTATGCAAGTTAGATGTATTCAGTAAAACAGCTAGTAAATGGCATCACAAGTCTTGAGTCTGCTCTCTGAATGAGCAGTGAAGAGATTTTATGCCAGCAAGAGTCATGACTGGCTGCACAGTAATTGTACCTGCTGCAATCACGAGAAGTAATGAAATAATCCTACTGGTTTACAAATTATTTGTGAAGCCCACTTCATTGATAGGACAATTTCTTTTTTCATGCAGACATGCAGATTTTACTCAGTAAGTTTAAGACACAAAATCTCATACTTTACCCTACTGCTTGTAACTGTAGAAAGTTTTTAGGCAGCCTGTAGCCTAACTCAGTTGTATCCTCCAGCAAATTAACCATCTTTACTTATATAGCAAAGCAAACCCCAACATCAGTTTAGCTCTTCAATCTTCTGAGGAAAAAAGGTGAAGTTTATTATATGGAAGTTTGGAACAGATTTTAGAACAGACTCATCTGCTCAGTGATGATGCTAGCATTCATGTAACACTTTTTTTGTATGTACAGCTATTTACCCCGATGCCCTTGGACACAAATTCCCTGCCTCCACAGTGGTGTGGTATGCAGGGCACCTGTTGGCTGCTAACCTCACCCCAGACACAGCCCCACAGCAGGGCAGCAGGCTGATGGTGTACTGCAGTGCAAAGCTGCACGCAACCTCTTGGGCAAGCTACAGTGCAAGTAACTAACCACTGATGGCTACAGGGCACAAAACAGTCAGAAGTTCCATTGTTCATAAATTCTGGAAAAAGTAGATAAAAAATACAGCCCACTCAATCGAGAATGTCTTTCAAATTGTATTAGATCAAGTTATTCACTGCTTTATGGAGAGGAAAAAAGCATAATTGGCTATTATTGATGTTTGAATAGGTATTTTCACTTTATCTCCAGTTTCCCTTGACAAAATTAAAAAAGTCTCTAATTAACTATTTAGTTTTTTGTTGCTTTTATCTGTTGAGATTTCAGTTGTTATCGCCCATGATTATGCCTTACAGTATAAAATAACTAGCACTCTCCTATCCTTGCATATACTTTTGTAAGCTGTTCTCCTTAACACCGTCACTTTTCTCATATTTCTCCACAAAAAGCAGTATTTAGGTTGGGATTAGAATCCATATTGCAATGGTTCAAGAACCTTTACCCCTTTCCCAATCAGTTTTTCCTGGTGTAAAACCTTGTAATTCACTGCTTTCCTACTCATCTTCTAGACAGAAGCAGTGAACCAAAGAAAGATCTTAGAACATGCTTTTGCCACATTTTCAAGTTTTTTTTTTTCCTGTATCTACATGGGCTAGAAATAATTTTGCTTCTCAGTAAAAGTCTGGATTCTGAATGCTTTGAGATTTTGGGAGTTATTTTCCCCATTTGGTCTCCATGCAATGAGTTCCTCTGCCTAGCTTAGCTTAAACTAAAACAAAGTGTGTACCACATTGATACCAATTCTCTAAAACTACCACCATCACACTTACCATTTCTAGTCACATTCCCAACCATATGGACAAACAGCAAAACACAGAACGTGGCAAATATGCCAGATCCTGCTGTTCTCTTAGCTATACTGAAAGAAAGAGAAAGTTGCAGAAACGGAGGAAATTGTTATTCAGATGTTAGACAGACAACACTTCCTTTCCCAGAACAATCTGTCTCTTGCTCTGACAACCCATTCCTGCTATATTTACCCAACCAAAATTTGCCAGTGCTATGTTTCCAGATGCACTTGAGCCACATGTCCCTGTCAGTCAGCCCCAGCACAGAGGAATCTGAGCAGAGCACAGCTCCTAGAAATCACGACATGTTAATCCATGCTTCCTCTATTGCTTGCCTTTAGAGTTAAATGAGACAAAATGTGTAAAGCATTATTCTCGGTTTATTTTGGAAGCAGTTGTGGGGACAAGAGGTACTGCATTTGATACAGCTATTTGCTTCAACTGCTTTCCCTGTGCCTCACAGAAGCACCTGAACAGGGAAAAAAAAAAAAATCTGAAGCATGCAGTTAAAAATAACTGGCTGCTTCAACCAATTAATACAGGCTGTCTAGAAAGCATTGTAAGGCTGCCTGAAAAAAGTGTAGATGCTAAACCAGGAGCTCACAGCTGTAATCTGCCACGGGAGATCCAGCTCCTCAGTCAGTGAAAGCTGCCATATCTTTGCTGGAGAAAAGCAGCACAGATCAAGCAGGGAAGATCAGTTTTAGACTTCAGACAGTTCACGTTAAGAATGCTGATGAGCTAAAACATGCCAAGTTTTGAAGCAATAAATTTTAAGATCTAACTAAAAAGCTATCTTTGTTTCTTCTGACTTGCATTATTTTACTATTTTAATAGTTATGTTCTTATATTCTATCACATATACTTCTATTCTCATTCTAGCTTTTTCAATCATAATTGCACAGCTAAGCTCCCCTTGTTTTCATAATTTTATAAAATACTTAGCACTTGTGTCTTCTGATTGCAATTCAGTAACAGTCAAGATAATTAAGTTTCCTCAAATTCTTTGATTAGAGGGCCAAATAAACTCTCTTCCCCTCCATTCTTCTGTTTTTAAATATGCTCTCAACAGCTTCTACCTCAACATGCCTTCAGTTCCAAAGTGCATGTTTTAGACTACAGCAGTGGAAAAAATTAAGAAAGTCACCCCTCAGGATCTTACTAGCAAGAACACTTTGGTGCAGGCAATGGAGTGAAGGCTCTCTGAGCCTTCTGGAGAAGGACGGGGGCCAACTTTGGCATGCGAAAAGAAAAGGTGAATAGAGAAAGTGAAAGGGTTTAAAATTCTAGGTATACTTCCTCTGGCTCCCTCATCCCCTTTTCTGGAAAGGGCACAGGCACTGTCAACCTTTCTGGGGTTTATTTAACTGGCTTAACAGAGGGTCCTAACAGGTCACAAATAAGCTTTTCAAATAAAAAGCAGAAGTTGATTTCAACTGTGGATATATTAAAACTCATGGTCAAGCCAATTTAATTATCCAAGATGGAATTAAAAATGATTGCAACCTTCTCTTAACAGCAGATTCATATAACAAGACTTCTTCAGCTAGCTGGATGAAGTCAAGATTCGTAAGAACAAAAGCACTTTTTATGCACTCTTCTAAAACAAAGATAAAAAAACGTTAAACAATATTAGTTTTGGATATGAGCCTAAAGACCAGTACATCATTTAGAACAGTCTAAATAATTTTCACTATAGTGCTAAAACATAAAAATTTAAAAGATTTTGCTACAGAGATTACTCCTACTTCCTTAAAGCCTGTGCTCGATCATGTTTTCTGGTATCCTTTCCCTTTGAAACGTTTAGCACTGAAATGCTTTTCAAGCATCCAACTGGCACATCAGCTGAGGAGACTGGAGATGACTGGAGGTGAGCATGGCAAGAAAGCAATGAACATCTTACGGGTGGTATGGAAAGAAGTTAAAAAATACTGGCCAAAGCTCACTAGGCTCAAATGAAACGTGGACAAAATACAAACTGCATTACATTTTAGAGTTTACTAGCAGCCTCATACAGCTGCTCAAATTCAGCCATCTAATACATGGATGTGAACAGCTGGTACCATCACCTGCTGTTCCTGCAGAGCGAACACTAGTGTGTGACCTTCCGCTGCAGCACAAGTCTGGTGCATGTGAACGAGTACCAGTATGGGGTGCGAAACTCAATAGCATTAAAAACTGCCATCCAAAAAAACAAACCATACATGTTAGGGCAGTTGAATAAGAATGAAATTCAGTTTGAGATTTCTAATAAGATTGTTAGTAACAGAGGAAGAAGGGGAAAAGCTTGCAAAATCGTCGACGCTACCTCTAACACAAAGCTTTAATAGCCAGTTACTGAAAAATCATTACAATAAGCATTCCAGAATGCCTATGATGGTTCCCCTCCATTATTTCACTGTGTCTCTTGAGCAACTTCTTTTTCTGAACAGAAAACATTGTTTTTTTTCAATTATTGAACTACCACTCAACTATTAGAGTTTCACAAAGATTTGTGATGCTCAGGACTTTACAAATTACCTTGCAGAAAACACTTTTTATCTAAAATTCAATGCTTGAATCTTTTCATTTCTTCCTCCTCTGTTTCCACTGCACTTTGAGAAAGTAATAGGAAATATCCTTTTCCCAGCCATATGATACTTTTTTATTTATCAAACATGGATATTTCTTCCCCTGTTTTCTTAATGAAGCAAAAAGCCTTTATGATGTAAAAAGATCAGGCAAGTGTTCACATTCCTGCACCAAACAAAGAAGGCATTTGCTTTCTCAAAGATTTTCATTTACAATTTATTCCTAGCAATGCTGACACAATAGGTTAGTAGCATGAGATTTTTTTTATTATTCATGTACTAGCACTACAGATTAGGTCAAAACGAACATGCTGAACTCTGGAGAAGTGTATGATCCACAATTTGATGTTACTTTATCTTCATTAAACTATTGCTATATCTATTCCCAAATGAAAAGGTAGTTTTTCTACAGTATCACAGCATTCCCATTTTAATTGAAAAAATCTCTTCCTGTTGATCATAAAATATTTTAATAGATTAATAAATATTTGAGCAAACACTTTCTGCACCTTCACAACTATCATCAATAATGTCATTAAAATAAGCATACCTGGGATTGCACTTTCCCCAACCCCTGTATTAGTCTGCCCATTTCAAATTTGAAGGGCTGATTTCATACATACACTTTCATTTTGCACAACTGAGGCAGCATATTTTCAAGAGAGGAGAAGCACGGAAGAAAAATGTTATAGTGCTTGTTAGATCTTAACGCTGACTCAACATATTTGCATGTCAGGCACAGAAATACCAAATGTTTTCAGAGCTGAGCGTTCAGAGAAAAACAGAGTATTTCTGAATGATAAAGGTGAAAACCTCAGACTGAAATGACAATCAACTAATGATGTCTCCTCCTACGACAGCCATCTTCATTATTACAGAACTGTAACAGGCCACTATGAACTGTTTAATCTAACTTGAAGAACATCCAAGTTCTAAGTGCAGTTACTGAAGATGCTTGCATAAGCAACCATTGCCATTCTTTTTATTTGTAGAATAAGGCCCCTTCCTAGGCTATATCACATGTTAGACTGCTCTCCTCCAGTACACTGTAATCAAGATCACAACCATGCCCTGTGACTCCACTCTGGCCCTTGTATCAAGAACTTGATTTAGTGCAGCAATACCTCATATTTACAGCCTGCCATCTAAATTAAGTAGTTAATCAAGAGGTAAACGGAATCTAATTCAATAGCCACTTGGCAGACTTCCTATTATATCAAAACAAAGGACAATTTCCAAAAAATTACAGGCGACACGAGGCATTTTAGTAACACCCCCCTTCAGCCCCACAAGGTTAAAAGAGCCTAGCAATGCTGACATAGTAAATTAGTAGTGCAAGGACAGGACTAGAAATTAGAATCTCTGAAGTGATTATAATAGAGTATGAATAGATGATCGCAGTCAAAGTATCACCACCACTGAACAATTTAAGATAGTTCAGTTAATGAGCATTAATCAAGTGCACTCCTCGAGTTTCACAGTTGTGCAATTGTGATTACAGTGTAAAACACATTAGCATAAACCATCATGGAGGCAGTTTATCAGATAAAAGATTTTGATTTTAACATGATAGCTAAAGCCAGTATCACCCTAAATTTTAGCTCCACTGCATGTATGTACAAGCCTTAAGCTAACTTTTAAGCTAAGCCTTAAGCTTTACTTTTGCATTTCAGCCCCTCTCCAATTGTCCTTTCTTGTCTTAGTATCTAGCCTTGTTCCTCACTTGTCACATAACTATACACCTTTGCTTTCTTCCATGATGTGCTTGAATACAAAATACCATCAATTTTAATCTCATAATAACACCATGCAAAGAGTACAGGCACATTCATTTAATGTAGTTCAAGTGATGAGGAGTCTCTATGTTGCTGCAACCATCTATCCATGCCCTTATATTCTGACATTTCTTGGTTAATTTAAGTAGAAGAGGAGTTTAAAGAAGGAGTAGGTTGCTTTAACATTTACAATGGCTTTTCCAAATCACGTGGATACAGCGCATCATACAACAGTTATGTGGAAGTATCAGTTATCCACAATAAATGCTATGACTAGTTGATAAATGTTGCTTCTCAAAATAAGGTTTGTTTCTTAAAATTCTGTGATGACATGTATTTGTTCATTACTGCTGGACAATTTACATACCTATAGTAACTCAGTCATGCTTTAGCCTTCCTCACGCTATTAACAGGTTTTAAAGTACCCTCACAGTTTTTCCCCAGAAGATACCTGCTGGGAAGACAAATAAGGGAATGAATGTTCTTCAAAATCATTTGTGACATGACATTTCCATTTCTTTCACATCAAAATCCATCATATCACAAATCCTAAGACCCTACCTTCAAGGTACTTCCTAATACGCATTATATACCAAACCTTCTGTTCTTTGTAGCATTCATAGGTACTGTCAGGTAAGTTCAAGTCTTGTCATCTAAAAGATAGGACTGGATGCAGCTGGAAATTTTTATTGCTGTTTCCAGGTCAAAGTGGCTTTATTGTATCATTTTCTAAAGGCAAATTACAAAGTGAAATCTTCACTATCCATCCAACACTCTTCTTACGAGCTTACCACGAGGAGATCCGTAAAATATGGGAAGAAAATGTTTTGTCCGAGTCCAAGAAACTTCAGCAGGAAACTATCTGACACTTAAGATAGCAAACAAGCTATGTAAAGCTCCTTAGAAATAAAAAACTCATGCAAGTTCACTTCAAACAGGCAAGCTACCAATTGCACATCCCTCATTATTAATGCCCCAGATTCTTACCTTAATAATAATCTTTTACCAATTATTCAGCTATCCTTATACGTACCTTTGAATCCCTCCACTTCTACTTCTGTTCTTGATGGCTTTTGTCTTGCACACTGATCACAGGGAAGAAGCACTTTATCACATATCTCTGCACTATCTAAGAAAATAGGACATTCTGCCTGATTGAATCTTCTTTCAAACCTCTCCTTAAAACTCATCTTTTGCTATCTGTATAACAGCTCAGCCAATGATGGCTTGTTTGAAGGACAAATGGAGGCAGTAATTAAAAAAAAAAAAAACACTCAAGTGTTTAAACAATTTTATATACTTAATGATTTCTCTCTGCTTCTACTCTTTTAAGCAACAAACTCTTCAAGGTGAGGAATGGTTCAGTATGTGTGTGGCATACACATGACCAAGACTTCTTGGCAGTCCTATTACATGTTAGGTAAGTATATAAACATGCATCTGCACTTCTAACACAAGTTTGTTTCTTTTCTTTTTCTATTGCTTCTTCCAAGCAAATCATCTTTCAGTCATTGCTTTTTTAACACGTTAGATAGCAGCAGCTTAGCAAAAAGAGGGGACAGTAAAGAGAAGGAAAGGTAACAGCATAGGAGAACTATATATTTAATCAACTCGTACTGGAATTCAGCAATTTCATGTACACTCCATTTCCAGGTTTTTACTACCATGGGAATATCCTTACAATTTGTTAATCAGCCACAGTCCCTTTTAACTTCAGTCTCAAACAACCACGACAAAAACAGCATGGCCAAAACCACCTGGAACAAACCCTCCACGGATGACTTAGGAGGAACCTTAACTTTAACAGAGCATCTGGCATTGCCTTTCTACCAAATCAAACTGCAATTTATTGCCTTCTAATATATGTACATTAGGCCATTTCCTTTATGGCTCCACTTCACTCAGAAGCAGTAACTGAAGGAAATAATGGAGTGCCCAACAAGTGGGAAAGTAATTGCTCAACAAGCGTGGAACAAGAGAGAGTCAGTTGCGCACCGTGCACATGTGGCAGTTCTTCAGAGCCCAGCCCTGCAGTGGTAACAGAAGGCTGGTGTTACAGAACAGGCACACTGTGGGAACGGTGCCAAGCAACAGCCAGGAGCGCTTGTCCGTCTAAATCCGAGGGTCCCTAAGGATCGGGGGTCAGGAAACAAGTCCTTCCAACAGCACCACCTCCTGCCTGTACCTGCCAGTCATTAGCCACGCAGACAGGAGTCAGTGTTAAGCTTCAAGCTCTAGTCTGAAATGATTCCCAAAGAACTGTACGAAAAGGATGCTAAGGTGATATTGCAATGACGGTTGTGCTGGACAGCAAAAGGGACAGTTCAGATATCCTGATTTGAAGAGAAGTGAAGAAACTCTTATGCGAAGGCCATCCTCTACTGTTTTATTTTATTATTATTATTATTATTATAGATATTCCCAGAGTCACACTCTATTTCTTCTGAATTTCTTCAGTATTTCTTATTTATTCATACTGTACACACTCCACTCAGAAACACAACAAAAAAAGAACACACACAAAAGCTAGGGAGCTCTCAAATTAAGGTTGCTACACAATTTCAGTTTTGCCCTTTCTGCCTGTTCAGTCTCAATTATACAATCTCTCAGTTCCAAGCTTTCCACTCCCAGGACTCTGACTTCAGGCAGCACCCCATGTTGGAGGGCTCAGTGAGCAATTCAACACACTCAATTACTGTTCAGAATGACCCCACACCAGGCTATTCACACACTCTGCCCAAATGCTGCACAACACAGAATAAGAAAAGCCTGTAACAAGATTATGGTGCTTCCCTCAGTGCACCTGCAAGCTTCACAAACACTAACTGCTGTCCTTCATCAAGCACATCCCTTCAATTTTGGTGTGAGTTCTCAGCCTGAGAAACTTGCATTCCAGGTCCCTCAATGTACTTTGTGTTTTTAGGACACTCTATATTTAAAAACAAATAAACACACTAAAATGACCAGCTCTTCTGGATCTCATTTGGAACTGCTATTGCACAGTGCTTCTGCCAACAAAAGTCCACGAGTCACTAGCATCACCTCAGGTTTCTCACTTAGAAAGTAAGGAACAAAATGAGCAACCACTTGGAAAAAGTCTGGTTTATGATTACTCCAGTACCACAGAGAAATCCTATGCCAAAGATACCAATAGAAACCTATTATCTGGGGGAAATTCAAAGATCTCAGCCGTAAGATGGCCATTTGATTCATTTCATGCTTCGCGGAGATTAGAATGAAGATTAACCTCTCTCAAAGACAGTATTAGAAATTACCTGCAGTTTCAAAGCAAAAATACTGCATTGGTTTACATTTTGCAGCACTTGGAAGGATGCCTGCATTCATGAACACTAGGAACTTGTTTTGAAAATGACAATTTTTACTACATAATCTGAATACGGTATGAAAGAATCAAGTAGTCTGCATTCAGCCTGCAAGCAAAACATTTGACAATATTCATCTTTTCTGTAATAAGAAGGTCACAGGAAATATTAAAAGAAAAAAAAAATAAAACTTCAGTATAGTGTTTCAGGCGATTTGATATAGACAAAAACTGTATCACAATCCACTAATTAGAGTGAGGTTGATTTAAAATTTATGCAAATCAAGTTACTTTAGCCACTTCCCGACTATTCTTACACCCTTCGCACTTGTGGAAATTTTAAAGAGAATGCAACAAAAGCAAAGTATCAGCCCAACTTGCTTGGACTTATAGAATACCAGATTAACATGTATGGATATCTACTATTCAAATAAATAATTGAAGCTATCACATGAACAGACATGATCTAGGAGAGCAGCTAAGCTTCTAGATCTTTTCTATGAAACTGGCACCCAAGAGAAAGCAAGCAAGAAAAAGAAAAGCTTAACTGGCAATTTTTTTAATGGCTTCTCTAGATCAGCTAACACTGCAAGCCCTCAATACAAACAAAAGGAAAAGTGTCCCAGCTTACTGTTTAGTCAATATTTGTTATTGACTGATAAGTCGAGTCACTTTCTGCAGAAGCTCAAAGTATAAATAATAAATAAGGCATCGTTTCATCTGCAAACTGAAATCACAGTAACAAGCATTACAGCACTAAACACATCACATATCCATAATATCTAATTCGGACACTACTTTTGCAGAAGATTATTCTAATTTCTCCATTTAAATAGACCACAATGAATTTCTCAGATCTATTCAAAAGCACTGAGAACAGCATTGAGGACAGGCCATACATTTATACTTACACCTGTGAGCTACCACTTCATAAAACCAGACCTTATAGAAAGAGTTCGGGTATTAATACCACTTTATACGAATGTCAGATTTCCCCGTTAAACTTGAGTTTTCAGAGCTCAAACATGAGAAAATGGGTGTGCAATCAAATCTACATAGCAGAAAACTGATGGCTACAGTAACAAGTATATTAAATCAGTACACTGGGCAAAGGTTCTCTTATAGTTACAGTCATTTGACCTTTAGCCAGCTCTTAATGCCCTAGCCAACCCTCTAAAGATGGAGATTTGCAGCAGCTTCTTGTCTGAAATAAGCCATGAAAAGGTTCTTCTGAACCTACTATATAAGCATTCATTTAAAATGTCATGAATGTACATGAAATCCGAGTGCTTCTAACAGCTTACTTTGCAGCTTCTGTTTAAATGCACTAACTCTGAACCACTAGAGGATAAAAGGACTCAGACCTTCCAGTCTGGCACTCATGGCCCTAAAATATACACAAGCACCTCTTCACAGGTGTGTTTACCTAGTTTAAACCTTATTTAAATAGACTCTTGATGCACACACTTTCCACAAACACCTGCTTCTCACATTGCAGAGCTGACTTGTACAAGGCAGTTGTATTCAGTCATTTTCTGTCCTAAAGCCATCCTACACACCATTAAGCAGCAACTCAGTCAGGAAAATCCTTGTTACTCACTCATCCCCAAACCAGAGCAAAGCGCAAGCAGGCGTGCTGGCTGGCTAGCAAATTCCCTGTGCCTCATAGTATCCAGCCTCTGGCTACTCCCGTGGCTCAGTCATTACCATTAAAAGAGGGTAGCATTCATTTCACTTTCTGCAGCAAGGGGAACTATCACAGAAGTATTCTGCTCTGCATTTAACTTATGCATCATACATACTTGCAGAGTCTGAAGACTCAAGAAGTCACAGTAAGATTCAGATTCAGGGAACTCCAATCTTCATTAGATTCACGGAAAAATAAGCTTATAATTAATTCATATTTCCAGCCATTTTTGCTTATAAAAACGTTCTGCCCAAGCTAATTTCTTGCTGAGCTCAAGGACATCTTAACTTGGAAATGTTCAGGAAAAGAAAGATGCTAAGTTATTACTGCATGTCAAAAAGAGGCTCCCTTTTATTGACAT
Source organism: Rhea pennata (assembly GCF_028389875.1). Classification (NCBI taxonomy): domain Eukaryota; kingdom Metazoa; phylum Chordata; class Aves; order Rheiformes; family Rheidae; genus Rhea; species Rhea pennata. The sequence continues at coordinate 22,341,308 of NC_084669.1, forward strand.
AACACCATAACATAACTGACAAAATTAAGCATAACCATGATTTCAACATCTGGCACATTTTTCTAGATATTTGAATTATCTTAAAAAGAAGTCAAATTTAAGCTATGGTGATACCGAACCCAGATCCAAACAGATATCAATACTAAGGTTTCCATCAGCTTTTAAAGAACCTTTGAAGATGTAATTTTATTTCAATTTTGCATGCATGGGCAAAGCTTAATAGTCATTGCTTGCACATGGTAATAATTCAAGATGCTCAATCTTGCTTTTTCTGAGCACTGGAAATATGAGATACCACATCAGACTTAGGTTTACATGTCTATCTCAGTACAAACATTCAGCTATTAAACTTGTTTTAGACAAATCCATACAACAGCTAAGATGCCAGAACCTCTATTTTCCTTTTTGTTTTTCAGGCAACTAACATCAGTAATAATCAGCATATATGCAGCATACATGAAGTGTAAAAATGACACAAAATATAGCAAGTGAGAGAGCGTGGCTCAGAGCACACATACTGTTCATTTTCAAATTATTAAATAGCTTTTGTAAATCCACAGAAAACTGCCACAGAACTTAAGTTTCACTATTAGAATTTTAAAGAGCAATAGGAACATTCCACATAATTCAGGCCTAGGACCCACAACTAAGAAAGCTCAACTGTAGAAGCAAAAAGTTACTCTTATCGCAATCATAGCATTGTTTGTACTGAGCCACAGCATCTTCTCTAGATGCTGCCTTCAAGAGCCCATTTAGACGTTACAATGGGATGGGATACCAGAAGTTAGTTGCAGACAAGAATTTAATATTTTTGGTAATCAAATAAATTGTGTTATGTAATTTTCTTACTCCTGAGGAGCAACATTTTGAAATGAGAATCTTTACCTGCTGGAGGCATACGGTGCCTTCATCCCCTTGACCAGGGTATTTCAGCATCACAGTCATGACAGAGTTAATACCCACTAGCTCAGAGGAGAACAAAAGGTACTCCACTGCAACATGCCTAACATTTACATTGCCTCTCTTTGCTCATTAAACAGGTTTTGGTTAAATAATGAACAAACTGTATTACAGACTCCGATGAGAATTCCAAAATTATAAATCAACTGGTAAAGCCCAGAGGAGAACGAAGGGAGTGGGAGGGAAGGAAGGATAATATTGACTAATATAAAGGGCGCAGCTTGACAGTGGATATTCCTGCCACACCTGATCAAACATGCTCCATGGGGGAGGGGAAGGGAGAGCGAGAGCAAAAGGGGAGATGGGACAAGGCAGCCTGAAATTTGCATCCGGAACAGATTAAAACGGGTTCTTGGGGGATTGAGAAAATACATAATATATATTACTATAAATGCAAAACTGTACTAAAAGCTAACTCAAATGTCAAAGATTACAGCTTGAATAAATTTAAATATAAAAGCAATGTGTTTCCATGAGCTAATGAAAGAGACATGAAAGGAAGGTCTAGACAAAAAAAAAACTAAGCTTGGACTTTTCATTGCCTGGAAAATCAGACAGGAGACTATATCATTCGAAGTACTGCTTGGGAACCATTCCATGTCTAAAACTTAAGAGAGAGCATAGCAACCATATCCTATCTCAAGACATTAGTCTGTAAATAGCAATCACTGAAGCTGAAATAACCTGTTTAGAAGAACCCCATGTAGTCAAACCAATACACTATCATCACATATAAGCAATTACTAATTTGGCATAAACCACATATACAAGATGCCTTTACTACTCACATGGAGTCTCTGAATCTCTCAGTACATAAAATCTCTCAGTAGATGAAAGCACAGCTTTCTCTAACATGAGCAGATAGTTGGCTTGCAATTTTTCCAGGTAAGTCAACAGCAGATCATCTAGGCGTATAGGTAATCTGCAGTACCTACCACTTAGTCATATCACATTTGAGTATCGTGAAATTCCCACTTCTTGTTAATGAAAAAACGTATTAGCAAGAATGGCAAAGAACAACTTCAGGACTCCCACTTCACAGAAAATTTTACCTCATTGAAAAGAGAGATTAGATTCAGGAAGCATTCCCTCCTAGAAAGCTTTTAGTGACTGTGTTCATATCCTACAGAAGATGAGTGAGCTTACAAAAAACTGTAAATTCAGTCTGTCACATATTTTGGGGACAAGCCTAACATTCTGAACAAGATATTGTCCAGAAATGCAGACTATGTAAAAATTCCCTAAGACATGACTTGACAGGAGATTTCCTTTTCTAAGGAAAGTTTACCAAACAAAGAAGAAATAAGGAACTACACTTACAGACAATCACAGAAGAGGAAGGAATAACAGGTTAGAGCTGGCACACGTTCTCAGAAACTCTCATCAACACCAAGAAGCAGCACTACTGTAGTTTTACTGAAGGTATTTTTTTAGGGAATATCAGGCTTAGCACTGACATAGGGAGAGGCATGTTCCACACACAGAAATGCAAAAAGTCCATCTCAAATTTGCAATTCTGAACATTAACTGTAATAAAGGGACCAAAAACAAAGCTTACTTTCAAATATTAAAATCAGTAAGATGACAAATCCTGTGATGAACCAACAGAATGCCATATGCAGCAAAGGATTAGCCTTCCAGGCTCCTAAATATGTATTTGAGTTAAAATTAAACAAACACTCCTGAAACTACCAGCAGAGAAAAATCTCAGGGGAAAGGAGGAAAAGGGGAGGGGGGGAGAGAACCAAAAACTGGTCAGAGTCCACATCACAATCACATGTTTTACTTCTGTAATCAATAAAGGGCCCCAGATCCTTTCAGTGCAACTAGGCACCAAGTAAGCCCGTCACTGCAAGATTCAAGAGATCCAAATGGAAAGCATGTTCTTCATTATTACTGACAACAGATGATTAAAATCAACAAATCAGAGTATGTGAAGAGAAATTAGATAATAGGAGACTCCTTTCCAGGCAAATTCTTTCTATTATTCAGAATATTATAATATTATTACTATACCGTATCTCATATACTATTACAAACTTCAGTGTGTTGGAGCAACATGTCAGGGAGAAGCTCATCTTTCTATTCGTTACCCTGTAAATACGCGATGTTATTCTCAAGTACTGCACCCATACTACACAATGCACCAAAAAAAAAAAAAAGAAAGAAAGAAAGAAAAAAGAAAAAAAAAACAGTTTGTCAAAGACGAAGCAGGTTCATTCATCTCAACAAAATACTCTCTGGAGTCAATGACAAAATAACTTGATCAGAGCAAGTTTCAAAAAGCAGTAACAGCTCAGGATAAGCAGACATACATCAGGGCTTCTTGGGTTGATTAAAGCTTAACAATACAGTTATGTGCTTGTATTAGTTACTAAAGCTTCTTAAATAGCATAGAATTGTACAGGGAATATATAGTTTCCAGACGATGGTAGCAGTGGGATTTGTGTACTAGTTTCATGTTGGCATGTGTTTGCCCATTTTGTCAATATTCAGTATATGATTTCCAGATAAAAAAACAACACATTAAAAAAATACACTGCTGTACAGGTTCAACGACAAAACTTATCTGTACATAACCTACCAGGTACACATACCTGCAAAACTCTATATAAGCTTACCTGTTATCTTATTCAGCACTTCTTTTAAGATGCTAAAGCTATGCAGCAGGGGATCCCTTTCTTCATCCTATAGGTTACATATACAAAGAAAGTCATTATCAAAGTAAGCACATTCCTGAAAATATATTGTAATAATGGATCCGAAAAGACTTCACCTTCATCTCAAGGAAGTAACATAGGTTGAGTTCATCACTTTCAGTCCACCTACTCCACCAAAATTAAGAGAAGCATTTTTATCTTCCTTCTAGTACTACTTAATTTTTGTACAGTTCAAACGCCAAAGAGCAGACTGAAGACTGAGCCCATTGGTTTCATTTTACTGTCCTTAGAAGTGTTTCTGATCATCCTTCCAATCTTCTATAAATTTCAAGACAAATCTACTTCAAACGATATTGAAATGGCTCATCAGGATTTTCTGCAATGTTAATCTACACAGCAAATTGTAATGGGAGCAGAAATAAAATGACATTTGATGTCATTAAAATATCTGGAAGAAAGAATCACGGTGTGAAATTTATATGAACAGCTGTATCCTTTAACCTTAGTCTATCTTTATGATATTAAAATATGGCAGAATAGTACTTCTTCCAAGCTGTGTACATCTGCAGCCACAAATCCTACTGGGTGGCAATGACAACTAATGGAGAAGTGTTTGTTAGATGGGAAAAAGGCCCTGCCCTTTGATGGACTGAAACTATTTGTGTGGCTGACAGCCATCTGCCATTCACGTGACATTTTCAAGCGCACTGCACATACAGCACACCACACAGACATTTACACTGTGGAACCCATAAACCGACCAAACCATCGTTAGACCTAGAAGAATTGTATTAGTGGCTTTTAACAAAACAGGCTGGAAACTATTAACATGTTTCAGTCAGGAATATAGCTAGCAGCCACACAATAGAGCCAAAAGAAGACACCATACCGTATGAAAAATGCCCTGTATATAACGACTTCTCCAATTTTTATTTCATGCATCACTTTATCAAGACTGTAATCTGTATCAGGACACAAAACGATATATAAAATGTTGTCCTAAATCAGGAGCAACCATATCTTCAAAATCTCTGATGTATCAGAAGGTAAAAGTCAAAAGAAAATTACTGAATGGCCTTGAACTGACTTCATGATATTCCCATTTGGAATACAATGTGTTTTTTGATCGTTTACAAGATGTAAAGGTGGGAGATTTTCAGCTTTGTACCTCTGACAGTCAGCAACACACATATGCATCGTTAAGAAGCCAAAACTGCTTAGCATGACACAACACAGAAAATCAGTCTAACTTTACTTACAAAAGGGCTATCAAGAGTGTTAAAAATTGGAGGGACTTTTCTAAAGCAGATAGTTTCTACCATAGCATGAACAGATAGCAACAGTTCAAGAGAACTTACCAGATGTGTGTGAGTGCTCCATCGGGCATTGCGTTTTATGGCTCCCACCACCGCGTTGATTTCACCTTGAACAATGTAAATGTTCTTATCCACCATCCTGGCAATCCTGAAAATAAAGATAAGCCAAATTAATCTCCACCCCTCAGAAGTATTCCCATTCTCAGTTGAAACATCATGTTAGCCCTGCAGGTGGCCTGCAGAGATACAAGAAACACTTTCAGATCTTCATTTCATGCACGAAGACAAATACAATTAATTTGTCACAAGGAAGAGACCATGCTTTTCACAGAGTAGATTTGCAAAAACAGGACAGTAGATAATTAATTGTAACAGGGTACCAGTGAAGGAAGAGACAACTTCATCAAGTCACATGCCTCGTTTTTTTTTCCAGTATATGCAAGTTCAGAGGAAGATGTAGTCTTAGGAAATCAGGACACACATTCATGACGATGCAATACCAACACACATCTCTAGCATTTATGTAAAGTCCTGCAGCTCCACACAGAATAGAAAACCAATCTCGTGCCCTGTTAAATAAGCACCAGTGGCTTGAATAACATGGCCAAAGCAGAAACTCTTCGGGACTTTAAACTGCGACAAAGTCATTCATAACAGATGTTGATTTCACACTTGCTTTGTGAAAAAGGCTTCTTAAGAGAAGAGAGAGGACAATAACAAAAGCCAAGGTTAATACTCCCCAAGAGATCAGCAAACTGGAGACAAAACTGGATAGAACAAAGAGGGGGGAAAAAAGTGAGAAAGCTAACCTGAGGTCTCATGATGTACCCAGACAGAAAGTCAGAAAAGGAGAAAGAATCGCATAAAGCAAGAAAAGGAATACTCTGAATGGTCTGAGAGTGGACGACTCTAAGATTGTTCTCTCTGTAGTATCTGTAACCCAAATAGACTCAGCCATAAGGAAATAGGAATGGAAAGGAATTTATATACCTGACCACTTACATAAAAGGGACTTACAAGGAGACCAGAGAGTCAGAGGATATTTCTGCAGATGAGGAGGATTTAGTGAAATGCTAGTCACGTAATGGGAGATTTCCAGAATATATGAAAGGAAAATGAGGAATCCAGTTTGAATCACAACAGGACATTCACAGGGAAGCAAAAGACTTAACACAGAGCAAACATTAACGATAACACTTTGAATCAGAGCAGCTCACTTAGAGGACTCCATTCAAAAAAAGAAACAATAAGAGGAAGATTGTTGCCCACATAGCAAAACCAAAGCTGGGACGAAGCAATTTTGGTATATCACTACAAGCTTCAAGATCACCAGCACACACAAATTTCAAAACATATCTCCTGGATCTGTCAGGCTTCATGTTAATTAAAATGTCTGAATTTTCAACAATACTTCAAATATACAAATATCCTCCAAGTGAAAGAAAATAATTTGCTTTAGGATTCTGTAAACAATGGAAAGAAAGCAAAATATTATAAAAAGATGCCTTATCAAGAGAAAGTGAATGTTATATGGGTTTGTAACAGAATGAATTACCCTAGTGGTACCACTATCTCTTACTTCACTCCATTAATTAGAAATAACGGAATTCCAAAGTGTTATACAATAAACTAGGGGTAGAGACATAAATATTTAGTAATATAGGAACTGCTATAACAGACCAGATTAGTAGTTTATCTAGTTCATCACTAAATGATTTACAAAAACAAAAAACTCTGCCAAAGTAGTTTGCTTATGTCCCAAAAAACAAAGGTTAAATATCCTGCTTCCACACCTGTATACAACAGAACTGCGGATGTTCTTCTTACTCACGTGTCTAATGCTTGAAAGATGCTCTTCTCCTCACTGGTAGCTTATTCCACATATCACTTATAGGTTACATAGAAAGTATTGCAGAAAAGTATCCTTGATCACAACTTTTTCTAATTCACGATGTCCTCCTTGTTTTAGCAAAAGCCATTAATGGGAGCTTTTATCTGCCTTTTAAAATTCCCAACTTACTCACCTCTTCTATCAGTAATACCAATACTTTCCATGTCCTTCCCTAGGAATTTCCAGGGGTCAAAACTCTACTGCACAAAAGTACTTTTGGGGAAAAGCATCTACACTTACATTTAGCAGAACCAAAGACAAAACTTTTCTGTCTTCACTGCCAGAAGACAATACTAAGCACGCAAACCTTGTACAGCCATTCCAGGTGTTTAGTAAATTGACCTATGTAAACAAAGGCTCCCCCTAACCTTACCTAGAAAGAATGGAAAGAAATATTAAACATACATGTTATGTGCCTTCGATATACAGATACTCAACAATTCTGTCAGTATTTAAAGCGATGCCACTGCTTAATGCTATTCTGTATAGCACAGAATATGCCTGTAGTGCTCCTATTACTTCTCTTCTACATTTAACCTAAAGGAATCAAGAAGGAAAAGTTAATTAAACTCAGCCCTTCCTGAATGTAGGAGGCTTGCAATGCTTAAGCTTTACTGCACCTGGCTCTATCTCCCATGCAGCAAATTGTAAAGAGGGAAGGTGGAAAACTTCAGTGTAAACCTTTTCTTTTTCCCACGCTGAGAAACTAAACTTGCTGATCCCTTCAAGCAAGGGTGCAAAAAAATCCATGTTGTGGGTGCTGATGCAGCCTGTAAGTGCAATGCTGCAGAGCTCTGACAGTAAATTTGGGTCTTCCAGCATAGAAAGGCGTTTTAGTTGCACTGGACCACTAAGTTGTTTGTGTATAAAATAAAATTGTTATCAATTAAAGTCACATCTAAGGGAACCTGCAGTGAGATAGAAACAAACGCACTCTCTTCAAATCTTCTCAAGAAGTTAGCAATGAAATGATGACACTACAAAAATCCTTAAATTTTGCAGCGTTTTAATATGCTATGAAAGCCCTGTCAAATAACGAGAATTTTTTACCCACACTGGGTAAAAGCAGGGGCAACTCCTGCTTTATGTTTAAGCTTGCAGTCAACCAAGCAATAGCACAAGCACATTTCAAAGGAAACCACAGCCAGCTATCTTCATTCTTGCAAAAGATCCCTGCAACTGTATGCTGGAGAAGGGAACAGAAAATAATTTAAGGAAAAGAAAGTAGGATTTTTTTTTTCAGGGAGATGCATCTTGTAAGCCAAAACCATCAAAAGCAGCAACCATCACTGTACAACAGTTTAAAATTTTATTTCAAGCAATGTTTGTGGCTTATCTGGACTTTGCACTTCCTGAAGCCTACCCCTTTTAAAACTACCAATTTTCAGTGTGTATTCCTTCAACTATATCTTAATTACAAGAAACAACTGCTCACACTTCAGAGCTTAGCAACACTTCTTTCAACATAAAAGATCAGCAAGACTGAAATTAAATGCTTTGTAGTCACAGAGAGAAAGTTACAAGATTTACCAGGCCAGTGCTGAATGACCAGCTGGGCACAGGAGAACATGGTACTAGTCAAGCAAAACCACTAAGCGTTAGTTCTATCTAGAAAAGAACTGCTACCATTAAATCAGGTTTGATGTTAAAAGGGTATGGCCTCAAGAGTGGGATATCATGTAACAGTTGGAGAGGTTATCGGGCTACTAATGCTGAAGGACACTAAATGTTGAAGTGAATTCCCTAGTAAAGGAGTGGATTCTACATCCCTTGATGTCTTCAAATCAAGACAGGACACCTTTCTTGAAAGCAATCTTTAATCAAACACAAGGTATGGACTTAGTACAGGAACAAACAGATGAAATTCTATTGCCTTGCGTTAGGCAGAAGATCAAGATGAAAACATGTAAAGGGCAGCTATTAAGTTTCAAATGCATTAGAGCTCCCTGTCTCACTCAGTCAATCCTACATAAACAGCCAATTCCTTCTGATGATGGGTTTATACATTTGCTTAAATCTGCAAAACAGTCCCCAGATTTTGCTTCTGCTTGGAACTTCAACAGGCCACAGAGTGAAAATGATGGCTCCATCCAAGCCAGTACAGCTGCCCAGCATGTTGTGAGAAACAGGGAAGCTACAAGCATTCACAGCATCACTGCTAACAGGCTGAAGAATGCTTAAGTAGAAAAACAGAGACTGGAGCATTTCATAGACGAGCGAGATCTAAAAATCTATGTGCTTCTCAAAGCCTTCAGCAGTGCTCTGTGGACAGTAATGATCACTATTCTGAGAATCTTGGAATATTATCAAATGTGCAATTTTCACATGAAAACACTGACATGATTTACACCTGTAAATACCTCACACGTGCATTAAACACTCCACTGCTCAAACCTGAAATGCATTGTCCTGAAACATCCCAGGGCATAGGAACCCACACTTTTTCTGGGTATTGCTGCAAGAAGTCCGAAGTATATTTTTAGGAAACTCTCCCTTCCATGTGGGAGAATGTCTGCAACTCTTTTGGAAAACAAGCAAGAGTTAGCATCAAAAGTGACAATACCTGACGGACTTCCATCAAGTTACTTTTCCTAACAAAAATTTTGCCCTTCAGCTATAACAACTGACTCAAATCCAGAAAAACTACTACAGTAAATAGCTACAGTGAAAAAGGACATAATCAGTACACATGCAAGAAAAGTAGTATTTAAAAATAGGTGTCAGATAACCTAGATTTGCACTGTTTATAATAATGCACAAATAATCTACATTGTATCAGGACTTGGGTCACCACATCCAGGTCAGAGACTATGTACTGCCACCAAAACAGAACACACACACACACACCCATCCACTCACCTACACACACATCCCTTCAATCTACAAGTTACGCTAGCTAGCTTACCAACGAGCCCAGATGACACTGAAAATCCTTTTCTTCCTTTCAAGCTTCATATAGAAAGTACATGAGTACGTATCATGAAATCTAACTCGCTGGGCTTTTTTACATAAATACTACTCTGTAAAAAATAACAGGCAGTAAAGATCAGGGAACTCAAAATATTTCTTCGAGGTCTAACTCTTAAGGCTTGGACAAAATAACAAAGAAACAAGCAATAGTTTAGAATTAGGTCAAGGAACCATGCAGTCCAGTGATGCTGAACTCTGGGTAGTTTAGAGTGCCCACTAAACGTAAACAACACTGACATGACAGCAGTGGTGCATCACAGATGACAGCAGGATAGGCTTCTCTGCAGATCTCCAAATTTAATTGCAACAGTGAAATAGGGTACAGGAGACAAGAAGTGATGGTGACTCACGTTCAGCTGTCAAAAATGACTGAGGAGAAAAAGTTAAACCTGAGGTAAATACAGCGGGGAGGATTCTTTCTTCTAATTGCTTAAAACTAAGTTAAAACTAAGAAAAAACGGTACCAGTGGAAATCATGATGAACACGCGAGTTTGACCCTTCCTTCTGCAGCAGCCAAGGAGTCAGCCGCAGGCCGCGAAAACGGCCTTTGCTCCCGGCGACTGCAGGCGAGCTCCCGCAAACACCCCAGGCGCCCGCGCCCGCCCCCGCGCCGGGCCGCAGCCCCTCGCCGCGGGCCGCCCGGGCTGCGCGCCGCCGCCGGCCGCTCCGGCGGGCCCCTCCGCAAGCGCGGCCCGGCGCGGGGCGCCTCGCCCGTGCCGGGGCCACGCTCCGCGCCCGCCGAGGCCCCGGGCCGCCCCCGCCGCCTCCCGCCCCCAGCCCCGGCCCCCGCGTCGCGACACTATCGCGACGGGCGCTCGCCGCCCGGCACTGACCCCCGCATCCAAAATGGCGGCGCCTGCTCCCCGCGGCGGCGGCCGCTTCACACATCGGGCGGGCGGGGCGGCGCCGCGAAGGGAGGGAGCGCCGCTCCCGCTCTCTCTGCCTCCCTCCCTCCCTCCCTCCGGCGGCGGGAGGCGGCGGTCGCGGCGGGGCCGCCGAGCGCGGGGTCCTCCCGGCACGGGCAAGCGAAACCGGCTCCGCGCGGCTCCCACTGACGTGGAGACAGGCGCACCCCAACCCGCTGCCTGGTTACTGCGCCGATAGGCAGCCCGCGGGGGCCAACCAGCGCCTGCTGCGGCGGGAAGCTCGCTAACGCGCCCAATAGACTCACAAAGCAGCACCGGGGAGGCGGGCCCTGCACTGACAAGGAAACAAAGCCAATAGCAGGGGAGAGGGTAGAAGTAGCGGGCCCACTGGCCAATAGCGAAGAAGCTCTGAGGCCGCGGGGCGTGGCCGATCCGAGGGGCGAAGCAAGGGTGGTTGAGCAGCAGCGGTGTGGAGGGTGTTGTGCTGCCGCAAAGCACTGTGGGCCCGGCCAGCTGCCCGGCTGGATTCGGCGGCTAGAGCGTCCCGGGCGCGGCCGCGCTGTGCGCGGGACTTGGCGGGCCGGGCCGGGCCGGGCGGCGCAGCGGCGGGCTGGGCGCGCGGAGCCAGGAGGGGCAGCGGCCCGGCCCCGCCGCTCGGCCCCGCCGCGCCTGCCGGCCCTTCGGAAGCGCCGGGGGGCGAGCGGAGCCCGTTCGCACCCCGCCGGGGGGGCCGCGGCCGGGGGCGGGCGCCGGAGCGCTCGGGGCCTTCCCGGCCCTCGCAGGCGGGGCTCGGCGCCCTGGCGCGGCGGTGCTTTCGGACGCCTGTCACGGAGCCTGGGACGAGCCGCCGGGAGCCGTCTGCTTCACGGGGACGCGTCCCCGGCGTTAATAAAGAGCAGCGTGGCAGTGTGCCTTGCATTCTTACTCACGATCCAGCACCGTGCTGTCTGGAGAGAAAAACAATGCGGCGCGGCCCCGCGCTGTCTGGGCAGAGGAGGCTGCGCTCGCCCGCGCCGCAGCCCCGCGTCACCCGGCCGCCAGGCAGCCCAGCACAACGGCCTGCTGCTGGGACGGTGGTGTGCACCAACACCCCAGCTCGGCAGCGCCGGGGAAGATCGGCGTTGCCTGCACCGCCTGACCGGCAGCACTTGGACGCAGCGGCGCGCGGCTGTACGCAGACCCCGTGCCGGCTCGCGGGACCGCTCTGCGCCGAAGGATGCAGACGCAGGGCCGACAGAGGCAGGGCAGGCCCTCCCCTTTACTCAAGATAATGCACCAGTCCTTACACGCAGCATGGTACGGTGAACCCAAACACCAGGGTAGCACAATCTGTGCAAATTCCTCGGGTTCGCATTGGCTCATCATAAAAGCTGGGCTTTACCCTTGCTACAAAAATGCAGCTTTTGCGCAAAGCTTCTGTCTCGAATATTCCTCCTCAGCGCATGAGTGTATATGGAGGGGCTGTAAACTCCCCGGCAATCATCTGCACAGGCCTTGTCCAGATACAGCGTCAGCTCCCCTCATGTTATGAGATATGTAACAGCCAGCACATTGCACAGGACAGTGTTTCTGTGGGTCATGCCACAAACTGGCCTTGGCAGCCTTCATTTGGGCCCAGACTGCCCATATAATGCCCTGCCCCCCCACATAAATGTGGTGCCAGCCACCTCAGCTTCTGCAGTCTGCACTGAAGGATGAGACCAGCTTTGCACCATCCGTTGCTCGTGCTCAGCCTCAGCCTGTTCAGAGTCATCCACAGAGCCCAAACGTCAAACCCGTGGACACAAGCACTACAGAAATATTCCACCAGGCAAAATAGTCTGAGGAAGACTGAACTTCCATTCCTTCTCTTGGAGGCTTTTGCTGTTTCCCTGAGACTTAATAGGTCTCCAGAGAAAAGACAGAAACAGGGATTTGACTTAGTAGGTGCTACCAGTTGTTGTGGCTAGGAACCACGTGCAGCCACTCCCCTCAGAGCTGAGCATCCAAAAAATGCTATTGAGAAAATCCAGGCTGAACACTGGTTTGGAGCAGCTGCTCTTTCCTGGAGCAATTTCAGGTAGAGGCTAGCCCAAATCCAGCTGAAGGCTCTCCAAATGAAAACTGATGTTCTGCATCTGGCACGATCTGCACTCGGACCAGAACCTAGAAGTGAAGCAACGAAGTTCAGTTGAGACACTCTAGAATATTAAAGCGTTTCCCAGAAACTAGCAAAGTGGACTACTGAAGCTACAGAGAAACCTCCTTGGGCTGAAGCAGCCTCCCAGCTGTTCTAGGTAACTCCTGTCTCAGGATCACTCCTGCATGTCCTTGTGACATGAAACTCTCCCGATGAACATCCCCACGTAATGGTTTCCATTGTCACTACTCACCAAGAGACTCCATGCCTTTTGGCAGGAGTGATCTGGCTGCAGTTAGTCATATCTTCGTCATCTCTTGGCTAGACTACAGCTATGTGATACACCTGGGCATGAAGCCCACAGCACTTGGCAAATGCCAGCTCCAAAAGCATGCTGCAGTAGAAGCCCAGGCTACCACAAATGCATTAGCTCTACCCTCTGCTCTGCTCCCTATGCCCCCAACCCTGCTAAGCCAAGCCAAATTCAAGCCTTAGTCCTGATCTTCAAGGCTGATCAACAATCAGCAACTCCACCACTGGAAGCACTCTCCGTGCAGCTCAGGGACAGAGTCTGTCTGTACAGAGATGGGGCTTCCTCTGAGAACAAACTCTTCCCAGATGGTGAAAAAAAAAGTATTGCTGAGATGCTGAGTAATTCCGTCCCTTTGTATATTCCATCCCTCTGCCAAGATATGAGTCAGATTCACTCTGGATTTAGTCTGCTTTTTTTTTTTTTTTTTTTTTTCTTTCTTTTAGTTTTTTAGTTTTTCATTTGTATAAATTAGCAACATCTGTCTTGTGAACCCAGGTGAAATTCTTGGTCTCTTTGCCAGCAGTGAGTTCTCCAGCCAGCAAGACAAGATGAGTTACAGCTAAGAAGTCTTGGCAACAACAGCAAGAGCTGCTACTACATTTCAACAGTGAATGCTAGAGCACTGCATCTCAGAGAGACTATTAGGGGGTGAGTTCAGCAGTTGCAAGGAGATTTCCTAGTTAAAGACTCCTAGTTCAGGTCACTGGATTGTCTTGTCTAATCTAGCAGTCTTTTTACTACTCTCCACAGAGTACAAGCTTGTGACGTAGTGCTGGGTCATATTTCCAGTTCTTAAGGGAAATAGCTAAAAATACCTTTGTTTCATTGTAACTTTAAATGCACTAACCATATTTGCTGCAGCAAATGGCATATCCCAGGACTACGCCTCCGCGGCCGTGGGGAGAGCCCCTGCTGCAGCAAATACGTTGCATGTGCTTTAAAGTAAAAATGAGTGTCAAAGGCTTGAAGACAAAGGGGAGGCAATTCAAAATGTGGTCCCTTCTTTGTTTCAGACCTTGAACAGGGATTTTGACTTCCCCATGGCATGTGGTGATAGAGCCAGACTGCCCCACAGAAAGTGCTAATGCAACTTTGCCATGTCTTCTCATGATGGAGACAAGCCTATGCTGAGATGGATTAAAATCTGAGATGGAAAAAGATGTGGTCCAGGTCACAGTCATTTTTGGCAGGCACAGAGCAATGAAGCAAACATAAACCTCGGATTACTACTATTAGAAAAACACGGCAATTTCTCAAGCACATGTCAACATTGTGACTCTTTTTAAACTCTCCACACTTCCATTGAATTAACATGTTTGTGCATGTTTTTGAACTGTAATCCATAATGCTTATGTCTACTTAACCCCTCTTTACATCCTGTGCTTTCTCACATGCATTTGTCTTCTCATACATATCCATATGCCAATGCGTTATGCGTTTAGCAGGCTCTCTAAACACGGTTCATAAATCACCTGGGGTTAAAATTCACTCCTATTCTCACAACATTATTTCCTAATCTCTAAAACATGTCAGTGGAAAAGCTTGAGGGCGACCTTTGGCATCATAAATCGGAGAGCAGGTTGACATGGAAATGACCTCAAGGAAGTCTGACTGCAGCATCGCACATCTAGCTCCGTAAGCGCCTGGCAGCGATAAAGCGCTCCCCAGGGTTCAGGCATCCTGGGTCAGGACAGAGACGCTAAGCCCTACTCCTGCAGCCCTCCTCCAGCGAGCACTGGGAGAGACGTGTCTTCCCCAAGTGAAATGTGTGCAAACACATCAGATACATGCAACCTTGCTCTAAAGCGACACAAGCATTTGGGGACATTTCAGGGAGAGGCTGGACCCTGCACCACTGCACCAAGTGGATGTTTTGCCGTGGACTTTGGTCGGGGGCAGACTGCATCCTAAAGCACAAGCAGTGTTTCCTGCACAGCGGGTAACCAACACCCTTGTCTTGGGAAAGCAACATATATTGCCAGCGAACTGCTGCCTTGTAAAGCAAAGAGGCAGTATAGTACTTGCAGTAAATAGTGTGTAATTAGCAACTGCTTTAGCTGCTGCTCCATCATGCAGGAGCATGCTTCCTGCAGCCCACTACAGACTTGATTTTCCCCACAAAACTCTGCCTTGCTGCTTACTTGAACTACAAATCCCCCCAAAGAAATGCCACCCAAGTACTAAGGCAGACGGGAGCCACTGGTGCCCCCGGCTGAAGCGAACACGCGACGCAGGCCTCGGCGTACAGGATCACCGCGGCCCCCGACGTGTGCAGACGAGGTAGCAACACCAGTAACAACCGCGTGTGAACGGCCGCGGGGCTGTGCGTGCCCACTCCCGCGTGCCGCATGGAGGGCAGAGCAGCGGCTCTCCCCCCGGCCGCGGAGGCCAAGCCCTGGGATGTGCCGGCTGCCCCGCAGGCCCGACAGCCGCGCTGCCCTGGCCTGCCACGGCACGGCATGGCACGGCACCGTGCGGCCCAACCCCGTGCAGCGCGGCCCGACATAGCCCTGCCCGGCACGGCCCGGCATGCTGCAACACGGCCCGGTACGGTGCGGCCCGGCACGGTGCGGCCCGGCCCCGTGCGGCCCGGCGCGGCGTGGTGCGACACGGCCCAGCCCGGCCCGGCCCGGTGCAGCCCGGCCCCGTGCAGCGCCGCGCGGCCGAGCCGGTGGCCCGGGGGGCGGGGCCACGGGGCGGGGGCGGGGCCTAGCGCCCCGAGCGGACGACCTGGGGGCGGGGGATGCAAATGAGGCGCGGCGCGATTGGTCGGCGGGCGCGGGGCGGGGCCCGGGCGGGGCCGCGCTGGACGGGGCGGGCGGCGGCGGGGCGCGCAGCTGGAATGGGGCGGGCGGGAGCGGGGCGCCCGGTGCAGCTGGCGGGGGGCGCCGGCCGCCGCCATAAAGTGAATGGCCAGGGTGAATGGGAGGCAGTCGGCCGGCGCCCTCCGCCTCCGCCCGCCCCTGAGCCGCGGCCCGGCAGCCAGGCAGAGAGCCCGGGCGGCCGCCGGGATTTACTTTCCGACAGCGGCCGCGCAGCGCGGGCGCCGGGGCGGGGGCCAGCTTCGCCCCGCTCGCAGGATTAAGGCCGCCCAGCTGAGGCCGCATCTGGACGCGCTGTAAGTGCCCCTCCGTGCCCGACCCGCCGGGTGGGCTCCCCTGCTTTCCCCCAGCCCGTCGGTGCCAGCGCTGTGCGTGCGGGCGCCGGCCGCCGCAGCCCCTCCAAAGCCGGCGCCGGGCAAGAGCATCCCCGTCGGGCGGCCCGCGAACGGGGCTGCCGCGCTGCCGCCGGGGCCCGCTCTCTGCCGCCCCGGGGAGGCAGGGGGAGAGCGCGGCTCGGGCCCTGCGCTGCCGTCGAGAAGGGGCAGCGGGGATCTGCGCGGCGGGGCTGCCCCCGGCGCTGCCGTACCGTCCTGCCCTCCCCCGCGCCGCCCTCGCAGGCCCCGGCGGCCCCTGCCGCTGCCGCCGCGGTGCCGCTGCCCCTTCCGCCCCCTCGGGGCGGCCGCGGGCCCCTCCCGGCAGGCGCTCCCGGAGCCGCTCGCAGTTGCTAAACTTAGTCATTTTTCCACTCGGGCGAGCGGGGCCGGGGCTGTTTAAATTAGCCGGGGCTCGCTGTAAATAACGGCGCTGCGGGCTGCCGGATCAGCTGTCTGCAGAGTCCGGGGGAGAAGGGCGCGGGAGCAGAGGCGGGGAGACAGCGCCTGGGAAAAGGAAGGCGGCCCGACGGCTTTTGGACAGTTGGATAAATGATATTTATGTAACGGGCTGGCTCCTGTTTACAGCAGAGCCGACCTCCCTGCAGCTCCGAGGAGAGGGCGAGCCGGCCCCCGCGGACGGGGCGAACCTGCCCCAGGACGCAGTTGGCTGCTGCGGGGCCGGGGCTCGCCGTCGCCGGGGGTCCCGACCGGGAACGAAACCCGCGGCCGGGGTGCGGGCCGCGGCGCGGGCGGCTCCCGGGCAGAGCCGCTCTCGGGCCTCCGCGGGCTCCGACGCCGCCCGGCCCCGCGGGGCCGTGGGAAGCCCGACGGAGCCCGGGGCGGTGGCGGGCGCGCACCCCGGCGGGGCCGGGCCGCTTCCCCGCGTATTTCCGCACAACGAGTGCGGGGCCGGGGGCAGGAGGAGCCCGACGTGCCGGGTGCCCCGCGCTTCTCCCTGCCGCCCTCATCCTCCTCGACGCGGGGGAAGGGGCCGGCCTCGCCCGCCGGCTGGCCGCGGCGCCGGGCAGGAGGGCGCCCGGCGGGGCCGAGCCGCGGCCGCCCGCAGCTGCCGGAGCGGCCCGGGGGGGCGGCGGGCCGGGGCCGCCGGGCCGGGCGCACCTGTCGGCCGCGGGGCCGGCGCCCCCGCGCCGGACAGCTGGGCGGGCGGGCGGCCCCCCGGCCGCGCCAGGCCCGCAGACGCGCCGGCGGGGTCGGTGCTGCCCCCGACGGGCCTGGGCAGCCCCCTGCAGCCCCCCCGAGTGGAGGCGCTGGGCCTTTCCCGCCGCCCGGATGGGTTTCGGGACCTTGTAGCACGGCGGGGGCAGGGGGACGCGCTGCTGCAGGACGCCGGAGCCCGGCTGGGCCTCGCCCCTCGACTGCCGCAGCCCGGAGACGCTTCAAGCTGGCTGTGTGGGAGCCAAAACCTGTCCCTGCCCCCTTCCCCTTTTCCTGGGCTCCCTGAGGGGCTGCTCCCCAGGAGAAGTGCCTGAGATCCCCGCACTTCCTAAGCTGAGACTGGTACTGAAGGCAAAGTGCGGTGGCTCGGTGGGAAGCGGGCTCCCCCAGGCAGGCGCGTGGGTCCGCGCCTGGCCCAGGTCCTGGAGAATGCGAGAGGTGAGATGGCTTCATCCCCGCTGTGATTTAGGGAGATGCTAGAAGGGACGGCTTGGGAAGGGACCTTTCAGGGACGCCACCTGGCCCACCTCCCGAAGGAATGGAAAGGACCATCTCTGTGGCAATGGCATTCAGGTCTCACAGATCCCCCACCCAGCTCGCAGCCTGTTGGCCTCTCCACCAGGCAGAGGGATGGGTGTCTGTGCAGGCTCCAATGGTGCCGTGCTGTGAGGGACAAAGAGCTGCTTGCTGGCTCCTGGGGGACCAGCAGAGCATGGTAGCTGCCTTTGGTCTCCACAGATGTGTGCAGAAACAGAGCAAGGCTTGATTTTCGTTAGCAAATGGTCACACCATGCCTGGTACTCCTTGTGGGGAGATATCTTTCCCCAACGCATCCTGGAGCAGTGTCTGGGAAAGGGCAGCATTTTTCCTGCTGTTCCCAGTGTTACTGGGTCTGCACTAGCAGCCTCAGACCTGCAGCCCAGGCTCCCCCCTTGAAAGACCGCCTTGTCCCTGTAACTGAGTTAATCGCCTTTCCAAAGCACCGATTTAAAAAAACACTATCTTGTGCTTCAGCAGAGAAATTGTTGCAAGTCTCACTTAATATCTGTTACATTTCTGTAAGTGCTTAATTCAGGCAATTAATAGTGCTGAAAATTGTCATAGATTGCAAGAGTATTGATTAATGCACCTTGCGGAGAATCGTCAAAAAAGAGTGGCATCTTTTCTGTCTGTCAGGTACTACCCCAAAGTGTGAGATTGAGAGGTGAGGCTGGCTTTGGAGACTGCCAAAAAGAAAAAAAACCCAGAAACCTGATCTAGGAGACTGCTCCGAAAGGAAGATGAGATGAGCTGGGGACATGAGTTCTGTCTCGTGACCTGGCACATGTGCCCTGGCTCCTGGGGACAGGGCAGGCACCTGGGCTGGGACCGGTACTTATCACCCCGCACGCCCCAGTTCGGGAAGGCAGCAGGATGAGACCGCAGGGCCGAGGGGGACTCGGAAACGGGAGGCTGTGGCGTATCTGAGCAGGCTCAGTGATTATCTGGCTGCTTTAAAAAGGGAGGTTGCTACTTGCTTAGGGTCTGGTTGCGGCGGGGGGGGGGGGGGGGGCAAAGCTGCCCCTCTTGCTGCGGGTTGCTGGGGCTCGGGGGCACCGGCCCGTGCCAAACCTGGATCGGCGCATTTGGCCTGGGGACAGCGGGTTTCTGCGCAGCGCTGGGCTGTCCCTAGCTCGCGGGCTGTGTCCACCAGCTGGCATCAAAGTTAGTGCTGAGGCTGTATGAAAAACACACTGCTGTCAGCGCATGGCTGAAATGGGCCGGGGTTTCAGATGGCTGGAGAACGAGGATTTCTGAGGCCGCCGTGCCGTGCCGTGCCGTGCCGTGCCGAGCATCCCTTGCTCCCCTTTGTGCGCTGCTCGCTCCCCTCGCCAGCTCCCCTGCCCTCCCTCGGCCCCCTCGGAGCATTGACGCCGCTGGCAGATTGGATACTAAGGCGCCTGGGAACTGAGTGAGGCTGGATGTTAGCTCCCGGCTTCCCTGGGGCGTTTAAGGGAGTCCAGGGGCTGTTCCCGGAGGCTCGGCAGCGCGAAGGCGCAGGGACGGACCCAGCGCGCGCTGGTCTCGGCCGCGGGAAAGGAGCCGCTGGGAACCCGCGGCCGCCTTTGGCCGGGGGCGGGGGGGTTGATGGACGCCGTGGCCTGCCCAGGGCCCCGCGCTCCTGCCGGATCTTAGGGACGGGTCTGCTGGCTTTCAGCGTGCGCAGCGATGAAATGTTGGAAGCTGATTTCTGGAAGGAAATAGGAGGTCTGGCTGGACAGAAGCTGGGGACTGTTTCCATTAGTATTAGGGTTTAAAAAAGAGGTACAGAGCAGCGTGTGACTGGGGGGAGTCCTCCCCCCCCCCAGTTTCAGTGCATCACCCAGCAGCTTTGCGTGAAGAGGGCAACCCCCCACACATGGAATAGGAAATCTGCTGATTCGAAAGGTGGAAGTTCAAGCTCAAAATGCTCATTATGGAAGAATTGAGCCTTATTCTGTCTCTCCTCATGAGCTACCTAGCTTTTGCACAGGTAGATCTCTGAATACTTTAGCATGAAGGAAAATATTTCTGTCTTGTGGAGGTGGGGGGGGGAGGAACTGAATTCTGGCAGAATTTCCTCCTGATCTACCCAGCCTGCTCCAACAGACCAGCAGTGGAGCCAGAAATACAGTCTCTATCCCTTGACCCTCAATCCAATGCTCTGTCAGCTCTCTCCCAAACCACTGCTCCACCAGAAATTAAACATTTATATCCTTTTAACGAGTGCGGGAAAAAAAGAGAGAGAGAGAAACCATAGCTGAAGCTGCTATTAATTTTGTGCATCTGATTTCTGAACTGTTCCAAGGGCTCAGAAATGCCATGATGCCTCTGAAGCCCCTCCTGATCTCCGCTGAAGCTGACCTCGGTAACTGGGTCCTGCATGTATCAAATTAGCCCTTCAAAATCAGTGTCAGAGCTACTGTGAATGAGACACCTGTTTATAAACCTTTATTTTCTTATCAAAAAAGTCCAACAGCTGCCAAACCTGAGAGCCTAAGAAACATTTATATCTCCTTGATATAGCATATGCCCTGCCCTGCTTTGCATAGCCCTGGTCTTGCAGACCACCGTTATTAAATAAACGGACTTAGCTGCGACTTGCAGAGCATCACTGGTGCAGCACAGGCTGGAGGGCTCCGCTCCTGCAGAGCTGCCTGCAGAAATGTAAGTGTGATGGTGAAACGAAACAAATCGCCGGAGAGTTCACAGTTACTTTGTCGTTTCCTTCTCCCCTTCGTTCCAGTCTCCGTTCAAGCAGAAGTGCCCTCACCCTTATCTCCTTTTCTGCCCCTTCTGCTGGTGCTATTTATGTGAGTCTAATTTTTAAGAAATGTTTATAATAAATGTCCAGAGAGAAACATAAGGGTTTAACTAAAAATCAGGATGACCTGCCTGTTTGTGGACATTTTTATTTACTCATCTCTCAGAAAAACAAATAAACAGAGAATCCCTCCCAAATAAACCAGATCCCCACTTAGATTTGAACACACTTTAAATTTCTTTTGTTTTAGCCATTCTTATAATTTCCTGTTTATTTCTGAGCTTAGACTTGACAATAAAAACCACATGAAATTCCCTTTTTGTTCCATCAGTTTTATTTTTGATGCCACAATATTCAAACTTCCAGTTCTACAAAACATTTTTTGTGTGCATTTATGACAAGTTTATTAAAAAAATAAAAATAAATAAATTCATGGAAACTTTCCTCAGAAAATACAAGACTTCCTAGAGGACTGGGTATACCGGGATGGCTAAAGCTGTAAATCCTAAATATAAGCTGAATGCATAGGGCCGTAACAGCCGGTCTGGGTGCAGAAGCCGTACCTAACCAGGGAGAAACTCTGCAGGCAAAGCGAAGGATGAAACGTGTTTTGTGTTTGGTTTTAAAGGGTTTTGCGGCTTAACTTTTGTCCGCGGTTTCGACGACGGGCGCTTGGCGGTGCGCGCCCGTGCTCGGCGCGCTGAAGCTGCCCGTCACACCCGGCTGCCGGCTGTCGCCCGGGTTTGGGGGTGGACGGGGCGGAGGCGCTCGGCGGCCGGAGCGGCAGCGTCGCAGGCGGCTCGAGGGACGGGCCGGATGAGGGATTACGGGGCTGCGCTTCTCCTCCTCGCCCCGAACGCCTGCTCCCAGGGCGCAGCACGGGATGCGGCACGCGGCGGAGACGAAAACGAGGGAGAAGGGGGGGAAAAGAAAAAAACCCAGCAGGGCGCGCGCAGAGTCCTCGAGCAGCACGGTGCATTTTTTCAGCGTCCTGAAAGGCGAAACCTCCGTCCCGCCGCTTTGCCCCCAGGTTCACAGAGGCCGCGCGGCCGGGCAGGGCGCAGAGAGGGCCGCGGGGCGCCCGCCCGCCGCTCCTGCTCGTCGCCCCGCCGCGGGCACGGTTTAACCCTTCCCCCCGGGCGAGCGGCGCCGCGAGGGGCCCGAGCCCGGCAGCCCTCCGCGCGGGCCGCCCGGGGACGGCGGCGGCAGGGCGGCCGCCAGGGCTGAGTGCCTCCCGCGGCCCCCTCCAAACAGCGTCTGGGTAAACAGCCTGACCTTCAGGGCACGGCGCAAGGTCCGCGGCGGCGGAGCGGGGGCAGCGAGCTCCAGCATCCGTCCCCGGGGACGCCCCCCACGCCCCCCCCCAGCCCCGCAAGCCCAGGCGCGTGTCGCTCCCCTCTCCCCCCGGATACCGCGGGCTGAGATCATCTGCTTGTTTTATTCACGGCAGTCTGCGTCCTGCAAGGGTTTTCCTGCCAGCGAGCTTCAAAAAAATTTAAATATAAATTGCTTGGGGGGGCGGGGAGGGGGGGAACCCATCGGGAAATCTCACAGCCAGGCACAAGAGACAGCAGGTCCCTCCGGCGCGGCGGGTTTGCGCTTGGAGACAGCGCGTCGCTCAGCGCGAGCCGGCCGCTTCTGGGCTCCCGTGTCCTCGGCCAGCAGAGCCGCCGCGGCTCGTCGGGCCCCCGGTTTCTCCCTTCGCCTCCGCAGCCCCGCGACCCGCTCGGCCGCACGGGGCTGGTCTAAAACAACGACCCGGCACACCCCCGGCCCCCCAAGGAAGGACTCCTCCGGGCGGCTGCGCTGCGCAGCGCCCCTGACCTTCAGCCCCGCCGATTAGGGGCTTTCTCGGGCTTGTTTACCCTGACATCTCCCGGAGAGTCATCCGCTGCCCGCCATCTGCACACAACCCCCCCGGCCGGAGCGGGGCACCCCCTGCGCGCGATCTCCCGCTCTCAGCCACCCTCGACGGGGCCGACTTCACAGCCGCGGCGGCGCCCGCGGAGGCGCCTTTGCCAGGGCGCCAGGCAGCGCCCGCGCGGTCGGCAGAGCCCTCTCCCGCACATCCTTCGTTTCAGCGGGGGATTCGCCCAGGCGCAATTTCTGGAGCTTAAATCAGCCTCTTTTCTTCCCTTATCGAAAGCAAAGTCATTAATTGCTCCAAAGGACCAATCCTCCATTAACCCTCCGCACTCGTAACTGCAAACGAGGTTCATGCTCGCGGCACTTCTGCATGATGCTACTTAACCACGCTGGCAACTTCACACAATTGCATTTTTTTTTTCCTAGCCAAAACCCAGCCTTTAGCGGTTTGTTTGGTTCCAGATGCCTAACAAACAAAATAAGGCATAACAAAGCACAGCTTTATTCATATAGCTGCACAGTCTATCAGAAAGAAAACCCCAGCGCCGGCTGATGCCGTCGGGGCCGCGAGCCCAGCTGAGGCCGAGCATTCAAGGAATACACGAAACGCAGCTGCACACAGTGTGACCTGTGGTGCAAGTTCTACAACAACGTAAGAAGCCTGAACACTTAGTTTAGCAAACCATGCCTTTGCGGAAAGTCTGGCAAGACTTTCCCTCCGCATTAGGATTAGCTCTTTATTTCCAAATTTTGGGTGCTGCTTCAGAGAGCGTCCAGGTAGGCTAGCAGCAGCGTCAGGGGCCAAAGACGCACAGCATCACGCAAATAACTTGCTTTGGAATAAGCTGGGCAAGAGCGCCGTTCCCTGCTGCTGCAGACGCCCGGCCTCCCCCAGCCCTGCCATCTCGGTCAGCGGAGCCATGGCCGCGGCCGCCTCGGGGGAGACGCCGGGGAGGCCGATGCGCTGCGTGGGGTCACAGCTACATCACGGCTCCGTCCTGACCCGGGGCACGATGCAGGACATTACTACGCAAGCGGGACACGCGCCACTGCCAGCTCTTCTGCTGCAGACGTGGGGACGGAGCTGCCAATGCGCTGGGACGTTTCCACTGCGATAATCCTCTTTAATACTCATGATTTATTAACCCTCTGCTGCCTGGAGCAGACGTTTTGGCCAGCACTGCCTCCCCTACCCCGGGCTCGTGCGGAAGCATGGGAAGCAGGAGGCTGCTCCCACCTTGCCAGCCACCTCTGGATCTGGAGGCACTTAAAGGAATTTTGCTTCGTTGCATCAGCTGGCTCACACGGGCTCGTTAACATCATTTCGGAGATGAAGAACGGGCTCCCAGAGCAGCCGAGGGGTTTTATCTACGTGTAAGCCAAGTCATCCTCGGCGCCTTATCTCCCACTCCCCTCCCACGTTATCAGGGAAGTTCTCCGTGGAACACGGCCGAAAGCAAACAGCGGCAGGAAACCCGTGCCGGGAAGCCAGGCAGCCAGGGCCCGGGCTGCCGCGGCCAACGCGGACCCGCTCCGCGCGTGGGGAGGTGCCCGGCCGGACCAGCGATGGGACAGTCTGAAACAACTTGCTCCAACAGCGATAAAACACGGAGCGTTCCTAGTAACAGCAGGAAAAAAAGTTCCAGGCTTCAAAGCAGCACCCCGTGCTGCAAAAGCACTCGGTGCCAGAGCTCAGGGGTTAGCGCCGAGCTGCGAGAACTAAATCGAGAAGTGAAGTTTATAATAAACTGTGACTCAGCCCGTGCTGGAGGCTGATGATCCGTTCGTGAGCGAGCGCCTGGAAGCGCCGCTCAGCCAGCCTAGGGCTGTGCACGGCCGGCAGCAGGCAGATCGCTCGCATGTCCCATAATGGATCTGTGCTCCGGGTAACCGCTTTGCTGCTGCTGTTTATCTTCCCGTGATTAATGGTCTCTTTTGGTTCCTGTTGCAATTCCATTAAGATTAGAGAGTTAAAGTTACACTGAAAGGTTTTGCAGTAGATGACCCTGGTCTCCCCCTAGACTTATTTCTGTAGTCTTGAGGAAATGAAGATTAACTCTGGTCTTGTGTCCCACCCTTTTTGCTTTCTGGCTGCGGGAAAAGCACCCCTAGCAGGCAGCACCCGTCTCGGTGTGCGAGGAAAGCCTGGCTGTGTGTTACGTGATTCACGTGCCATGCACCCCGCGGCGCTCAAAACCCCAGCCTGCAGGCACCTGAACGCACCGTCCCCGCAGACAAACACATATGGGGATTGGAAGCACTAAATGCTCACGTGGGAGGAGACTAGCACCATCTCAGTTGGGTCCTTCTTCAACATGGGGCAGAGGGAAAGGTGGGGGTTACTCTACCTTAGCTCAGCCCCTCTTGGAGACCAAAGTGTAGACAGACAGATCATCTTCCTGAAAACGTACAATTAAACTCCCAAATGTGTATCTCTGCTAAAAGCAACCAGCCCACAGGAGAGAGGTGAGCATGAGAGAGTGTGGCGGCCTCTAAGAGAGAGGAAAAACAGCTGGTTAAATGCCATCAGGAAACTAGTTACTCCCAGCAGTTTGATTTTTTGGATTGATGGAGTAGGAAAAGACAGCTCTGACCCTAAGAAATCTAATGTAACATCATACGTTCACCTCAGAGCAGAGTGAAAAAAGAAAACCTTCTCAAACTGATTGTAGAGCACCCTTCAGCTTGAACGATAAGCCTAGACCATTGGCAGAGACCAGCTTTCCCCAAACGAAGCCTGCAGGGACCACTATGCTGGCCAGAGGCTCCCAGCTCTATATCCTGCACTGGTCTCCTGTAAGAAGCCCACAGGCCAGGCTTTCTTCGCATCCCTGTGTCACCACTGGTGCCACCACTGCCAAGGGATCCCAGATCTCAGGACCCTGCTGAAACACCCTATATGCCCATGGGAAGCCAGATAACATCAAGCAACTAAGTAGGCAGCCTCTTGCCTGCAGATAAACCTGTCGAAGAGGATCTGTAGGTGTGCTCAGCAGCTGAACTGGGAGTTCAGCAACATGCACTTGTCAATCTCAAGGCAGCTCTCAGTGGACAATATCTACATTACAAAAGCCACCGCTATAATTAACCCATACTTGTCTTGCCTTTGGCTTTTATGCTTTCCTCCCACCTCTCCATAAAAAACAAGCAAAGAATTTTTTGCTCCTGGATGATGGAGCGGAGTGTTACTGAGAATCAGGAGAGAAGCCATGGGGACTTGTACTTGCTGTTTCTTGGGGGTTTTGTTTGTTTGTTTGTTTTTTTAAATAAGCAAGGTCATTCTCCTCCCTTGTCCTGGAGACTAGGACTCATGCAGAAGTGCCCTTTTCCTCCTGCCCCTGGTCACCCTGGCTTGCTCAGTCTGGCACTGATGCAAGAATACAAACAGTTTGAATGTGAAAGGAGAAAAAACCTAGAGCCAGAGCACCTCTCTTCCCAGCTGCCCATCACAGCACCTGTATGGAAAAAAATGGACAACTTCTGCACTGCTGCTCCCCGTTCTGCTGGTACGTCCCCACAGAGACAGTCGCCAGCAATGCCAGAAAGGAGCCTGGCAGAGGATGCGTGTAGAGAGTGGCTTGAAGAGGCTTATTTGTTACAGATTTGAGAATCTTCATCTTGGAAGCAGTTATGTATGTAGACAGGAGTTACACATGCAGGTTAGGAACCAGGGTTAATTAAAAAAACAAAACACAAAAACAAAAACTCTGAGCAAGCCTGGCTCCATGTTGTTAGTACAGAAGCTGTCCCTAAAGAAACCTTTCTTTTACATTAAAAGAAGGTCAGCATGAAGACGCAAAAGGAGATGGTAAATTTGATGTTATCTAGAGACATTTCAGAGGTGCCAATTTCAATAACTCCCCAAGAACAGACAAACAACTTGGTAGAAATGCTGTGAAGATTTAGTGTTGACTTTCTTAACATCTCTGCCTACAGTGATATCTATCCAACGTGGAAGAGAGCTCCTGTAATTAAATCCAAAAGGGCTGCATAATCTAGAATAATACTGGCAGCCTTTTGTGTCCGTGGCATGGGGGTGTCTTTGGGCAAATACACTGCGACAAAGCTCATTGCAGACTTTTCCTGCAGACCCTCTTAATGGTGCAGGGCGGATCCCCCTCTGCCTTTTATTTTGCTCCCCTGTGATCTGCTCAGAGTGACCTGAAAAGGCCTTGCTTAATGCCACTACATAGGGCATGTGTAATAGGTATATAATTACACATATACGTATACACTATCCTCTCTGAAATCCTTCTAGTTTTAAATTTAGTTCAAAAAGCAAATTTCTTCTGAGTCATAAGTCCTAGTTTTAACTTGAATATGGGCCACACTTTAAAACCAGTTTTAATCTCAGTCCCCACTGCATCTCTGAGGCAGGCTAAACACTATGTTGTGCCTGCTGACATGGATCAACCTGGTAACCACTGCACTCACGTGGTTCAGGATGAAGCATGAGTTTTAACTATTAGGACCAGATTCCCTCATGTATCGTAAGTAGTCATTTTCTGATATAAAACCAGTTGTAAAACACTTCCCTTCTGGTTTTCTTATCTCCAGATAAGAAGAGGTGAAAGTGGTGCAAGATGTTCAGAGAAGGTAAGACCCTGCACAGGAAAACACTGTCCTTCAGTTATGGCAAGGCAGGAGTCTGAATTCCTCCTTAAATCTGGTCCAGTAGAGAGTCAAGCCCTAGAAGAGAGGAAATTGTGCTTGACAGATGCAATCATATGCAAATGGCTGTAGAAGAGGGGAAATTATCATCTACAAACATTGGGCAGAAATTCCATCTGCCGTCGCCTCAAGAAGGGCTCTTAATAAATTCTGAGACAGCAAAGTGACACACATCTTAATCAAGACTTAATCCATGGAATTAATTCGCTGCGCGTTTCTGCATAATTCCAAGAGTAATGCTAAAAGCCATGGCAATATCAGCAGCAGATGGACTCCCCCTACTCCATGCAAAGGTATTAAAGAAAACACAGCCCCTGTCACATCACTTCGTGTACATACACATGGCAAAAAGCAACAGGGCTGTGCCCTGCTGCTGCCAGGAGCTTTCGCAGTCTGCAGACATCAAAGGTCAGGCTTGCAACGAGGTGGAAATGGAAACCAGCCTCACAGCAAATACGGAGTCCCTGCCACTTCTCTCCAACTGGAGATGAAAAGCCTGAACCAAGGCAAAGGTCTGGGAAACCAGCACCAGCTCCGCTCTTTAGACACTGCTTTTCAGAGAGGGCTGACTGAGACCAGTCTGTGACAGATTTGGTGCTGGGGAAGGGCAGGGGATGGAGGTCAGGTGAAGGGGAGAACTGAAGAAGCACTAGAAAGCGAGAAAAACCTGCTGGGGGGTGAGGAGGAGAGGAGGTCATGACCAAGATCTGCTGCAGAAACCAGGGAAGGATAACCATTAGAAATGGGTTCCTGCCCTCTCGCCATGGCCTTGAAAGCACTTTGCAAGTATGGGTCAGGTTTGCCAAGGTCCTCGGCAGCAGCCCTCCTTGAGCTGACAGATTTTAGACAGCTCTGAAAATACATTCTTAGTCACCATCATCCATCTCCAAAGGAGGTGCATCAGCTATGTTATTAATCTCTTATTTACATGTTTAACACTAGCATAGTCCAGGCAAAATAATTCCTTCAGAAGGCTCAGTCCCTGACACACATGCATTTGAGGAGGCCATGCAAGCTTTTAAAAAAAGAGAACTCAATCTTTAGAAGTGACCTCTAATTTGCAAATCCCAAATGCCTGGTCTAAGCAGCCCTAGGCCTGGAAGCCTCAGATCCCCCCAACACATTGCATCTGTTGCTACTACATTTTAGAGCAACAGGTTCCCTAGCTGGGAAAGGCGAGACATTAGCTTGGGTAAGAAGAAATGGAGAAACTGCTATGCCCAGCTGATCCTTCCCAAACCAGCCAACTTTCAGAAACCATTAAACCCACGTGTGCATTCATGACAATATATCGGACTGCATGCAGTCAGCTCACAAGCTGACACTGAGTCTTCAGGGGAAATACAGGGCTAGTTCATCTCTCCAAGTGGACATGTGGGGCTTGTAACACCTCCTGCCTCATACCTGCCTCTCTCTGAACTTCTAACATGGCTCTGAACAGAGCAGCTCTCAGCTGAGCTCTTCCCAAGAATATAGTCACAGGGTAAAGGTGCATCCAAGTAAAACCATGGCAAGAATAATTTATCCTGAGATAGAGAGAGATGGAGACAGGTGGGAGAGGACTCCCAAGGGTGCCTGCAGATCCAGAGAGCAGCATCACCAGCTCTCCCAACTCCAATGCTTTCAGTGAGGAGCTGCTGCTTCGGCCAAGCTTACTTGTCCCCGGAGACCCAAGGGTGCGTAACGTGATTCCTGTGTTAATTCAGGCTCTGATGGTCCTTGTGCCTGAAGGGAATGGTGTTCACTTGCATGGATCCAGGTCGCTGCTCGCGGCGCCGTCTGTGCACGCAGGCGTGTCTTCCTATTGCTGCCACGCACAGGAGCGGTTTTCTATCAGGCGGGTGCATGCGCGTCTGCGTTGGCGGTCTCTGGCCTGCCCGCACGTGTTAAGCATTAGTCGTGCTTGACCAACTTGTTGAGGAGTGAAGGAGAAAGGAGACGGAAGGTACAGCAGGGAAGATGGGGAGAGCGGGATGTCTGGGGAAGGTGCTAACAGCACTTGGCTGGCCCAGAACTACTTCCTCAGATCTCTATTACACAGCATGCTCACAGTGTTGCTATTTCAGTCTGAATGTCACCTATAAATTGGAGGCTCTTTCTCTGAAGGCTGCAAATAGAAGTGCCACTAGATGATATTTGATTTATAGGGAGGCTAAGCAGAAAGCCTGGCATGTCCATTTTCCAGCCAGGAAACTCAGAGGGGTCCAAGGATCACACAGGGAGCCTTTGCTTTCCCTAGACTTTTCCTCAAGGGTTGGCAAGTCCCTCCCAGAAGGGGTGGAAAGAGGTCACCAACCCAGATTCACCTCCCTAATCACCCTCTGGTTGCTTTTTCAGATTCCACCTCCTCCGCCACCCATTCCTGCCTCATGGATTTCAACCTGCTGGCAGACTCGGAGGCTCGCAGCCCAGCCTTGTCTCTCTCCGACTCCGGGACCCCCCAGCACGAGCACAGCTGCAAAGGACAGGACCACAGTGGTGAGTGCCAGGTCACGGAGACCCTCTCCTTCCCCCGCTGGGGAGGCTGG
This sequence comes from Rhea pennata, assembly GCF_028389875.1. NCBI lineage: Eukaryota > Metazoa > Chordata > Aves > Rheiformes > Rheidae > Rhea > Rhea pennata. The sequence continues at coordinate 22,371,124 of NC_084669.1, forward strand.
GGCAGGCTCTGTGCAAGCTGTGCATACTGACCAGTGTTAGGTTTGGATGCGGTCGCAGTGGGGGTAGTTTGCAAGGTTTGCAGTGTTAGGACACCTGTTCAGAGATACCAAAGGCTCTGGGTACCAACATACAGAAGGCCTTTGGCTCACAGTGAACCTGAGTCCTTTGGTGCTCTACAGAAAATATCGTAAGAAAGAGTTCCTTGCTCCAAGTTTGGATTTTTCAATCCAAATTTAAGCTTTTTCCCCTACAAAGTGGGGGCTGTCCTTCCATACCTCCTTAAGCAACACAGCCTCCTGATACATGAGAGGCCCCAGCCTGTCCTTGCGGGTGGACCCAAGTGGCTCGTGGCTTGTGGGAGCTGGCCATGATTCTCCCAGTGGCACGCCAAGCTTCAGCTGGCACATGAGCCAGCGTGGCACTGCTGAAGACCACAGTGGGCACAGCTTGTTCCAGCAACAAAACACGTCTGGAGGCAGGGGCTGTACCTCACCCTCTGGTGAGGGACAGGAGCAGAGCAAGCAGCTGCGGGAATCCACCTTTGCGGGGCCCTGGCAAAGCCCCCATGACCCTGCACCAGCTGCTGAGGCCGGCTTCCCACCACAGCTCATGGAGGGCACAGCTACACCCCACAGGAGTGGCAAAGCTAGGAGCCAGGTAAGCTCAGGTCACTGCCCAACCAACATTTCTTTTATTCACCTAAATCAGGGCTCCTGGAGCAGGAGAGCTCTCCTTGCAACACAGAAAATCCCAGTCAAGGCAGGGAAGGCTATGTCTACTTATAAACTTGGCCCTCCACCCCTCCAACACACCCCTTTTTAAACTCTATTTAACTACTCAAGTTGCGTTTGCCTCTGGCTGAACTGTCCAGATTCAGTCAGCAAGAAGATTGGAGAAATACTATTTTGTCCTGGCTTTAACAGAAAGTGTCTGGTCACTGATGCCTCAGCACAAGGCTTTGCAGCAGGTTGCTTCTGTGCCAAGGAGATGCCTTTCGCCATTCCGGCAAGACTAAATAAACCCCCAAACCTCCTTAGCAGGCTCTGAAGAAGAAACATCATCATTCACATCTTCTCAGAAACTAGCTACCAAATGATATTGCTAGCATTTGCGTCTGTCCTGTGCCTGCTCTGTACCCTCACTCTGGAGGCAACAGGGCAATGTGAGCTCTCCCTCGCAAATTGCCTGCAAGTACCAGTGCAAGCAGAGGCAAACGATGCGGATAGCCTGCTGCTCCCTGTGTAAAGCCTCCAGGCTCAGCTGCATGCAAAAGCTAACAAGCATAATGATGCAGATTAAAACTCCCTAAATAAGTACCCTAAAGGGAGTTACCCTGGGGGTAGCTATGGTCAGAGAATTCACCAGCTAAATTCCCCACTGTACCTTAGTTGGGCAAATTCCCAAGCTTGGTGGCTCCTAGTCAGCTCTTTTAGATGCACAACATTCATCTCAATTCAAGTGGCCTTCCCTATCAAGCCCACCATGTCATTGCACAGACTTGCCAACTTAGGTGCTGACTTTTTTTCCACACAGCCTGAGCAGCTAATTCCAGCTATGACTACAGTAGTTTCATTGAGGGGGCGAACGTGCACAAGATATATTCCACAACCTATTTTAGGTTGACAATAAATGCTTGCTGCCTGAGTATGTCACTCCCCACTGTCTTAAATAGTCTAGAAATAAAGTTGGCCTAGGAGGTGGCTGTTCGCCAGCATTACCTGCATGCAAAGGCTGTCAGCTTGTGTATTAACATCTAGAGAGGCAGGCAGTGTCCGTACAAGCAGGGCACTTGACACCAATATCAGCAAGAGCACAGAGTGCACCACTGTCCTGCCTGGACAGGGCAGGACTGTGTTTCTGGAACTTCTTGCCTTTCTCAGGAAAAGCAGCCCCACTTTTCCTTGGCTCCCCTTCCTTTATCTGCAGGAGGAGAGACCCTTAGGAATGGAGCATAAACCTTGCTTGTCTGGGCTCAGCTCACAGAGATCCTCGGTGACCTCTTATTGCGTTGAGTGGTTTGTAACACCCTCTTCAGCTAGCTTCATCAGGCAGCACAGACCGGGACGAGAGCTAGAGAAGAGGGCAGCAGGGGAGGAGGTAAGGAACCACCCTGCCTCACCTCCTATTCTGCTACTTGGCATGGATTCAGGGCAGTGTACAACATCCTTCATTCCCACAGCATCCCTTGTTCCCCCCAATTTTGTATCCTACTTAATGTCAAAGCTCTGCAACTTCATTCCCACTTAGTAAATGCCTAAAAAATAAGTAGAATGAAAGACAATGTTCCCTGTAAGCAACGCTCAAGAAGAGTCAAGGTAGTAGGTGCTGAAACAGAGATGACAAAGTGGTGTGTATTTGCAGAGATTTTTGCGGAGTCAAAGTCAGGATTCCCAGATCTGCTTGGGCTTCATAAAATTTAGAGAAAAACCCTACCCCAGAAGATATGGAGAAGATGAATACTGAAACTAGATACTTGGTTAGTTCTTCCACTAGTAGAACCAGTACATCTGGTACTTCCAGATGTAGTTAGTACCTTTACTCCATTCTCGTCCACCATTTGGTATAACTTATTCCTGCACAGGAAAGCGCAGTTCTGAGCAGAACCTCCCAGCCTGGGCATAGCGCTTCAGTTCTGGCAGCAGCCCCTCTGGAAATCCACATTTGTCTCCAATGTATACATCAGGGACTTAATTAACTCAGACTTAGCAAATGAAGGGACAATATTCAGTTTATTCATCCATCTGTACTGAATCATTCCTAATAACTAACTCAGATGTGGTGGCATCACTCCCCTTTAATCTGTTTTAGAGAGGGGTAACATGAGAATCTCCCTTTTCTGACACTGGCTTAGAGCACTGAGCTGTGGAAGTCAGATCTATCGCCATAGCAATAACCACTAGGAAAAAAACAATTCACATTAAGACCATGTTTCCAGGAGTTCTGTTGAAATTGGGCTCCCATATGAGGATGCTCACAGTAGCAACAAGAGCACTGCAAGACTGCAGCCAGCCTCAGTTTGGTCACATCTTGGGTCTCATGGCTTCTTTTAAGTACACCCAAATTTTCATGCTATTACAACATCAATGGGAAGATTAACTCAGTCCTGGCATTAGGAATGGGAGATAGTGCCTTCCTGCTCAGCACTACTAGCTTGAGTCCTGCTGCTGTGAGCCAACATGTAGTAGAGGCCTCTCCAGTGGTCTCAGAGTTGTTCTGAATAGCCAGCTAGCTCTCTTTGCATTAGTTTTCCTGCTGTCTGCTCGTAGCTAGCATTAAACATGCCACACAAATGGAGGTGGCTGGTGGGGAGCACATGGGAATCTGCATTGCTTCTGCCTGTGCGGTGCGTACACCCAGAAACAAGTCTCTTCGGACCCATGCCCAGGTTTACCTCCACAGAGAGCGGGGGTCTCTCCTGCAGGTGTTCTCTGCGACTGGCACACTCCCCTCAGAGGAAGGCTGGCATAGAGGAAAGGGGGGTTTTTCCAGGAGTGGCATGGAGAGGTTTCCGAATTAACACACTGCCTGAGAGTCATGTAGTGGCTGGTAACAGCACCAGCCTCTTGGGACAGGAGCATCTCCAAGGGCTGGTTGCACAGGAAAACTGTCTGCTGTTGGGTGCAGCACTGCTCTGCGGCAGCACCGCTTCCCTGCCGGGCTCAGGTGCTTTTCAGACTGTTATGCCCCTTCTCATCCAGCTGGCTTTTATAGGACTTACCGTTTCCAAAGCACATCCGTTTGTCTTGAAGCACATCCTTTTTTCACCCAACCACATTCCAGGTTCCTGTTTTTTGCTTCTCTGCTTTCTAGGGGTCTCTTTAAGGTAGCTTCTGTGTTAAGATTTTTCTAGACTTTGAAGTCTTTTAAACTAGCTTCCACTTTACCAAAAACAACCAACCAACACCCCTACCCTCCCCCCCCAAAAAAAACAACCCACTTGCATCTGAATCTTGGCAGAGCAGTGCTAGTCTTCCTAAAAGTTCCTCCTCCCAAACACACTGATTTGGCAATTGTTTGCAATAATCTCTACTTAGCTTAGCTGAATGGAGAACACCTCCCCCCCCCCCGCATTGAAAAATTCATTTTCAATTGAATCTATCTTACCATGCTGCTAAATCAGGAGAAGCTGAACATCAGAAATCTTTCCTTTTCACTGGAATAGTTTTCTTCTGTGCTAACTTTTTTCTTGACCCCAGCAGCAGATCTTTTAAACACAGGCTCTTGTTATCGTCCCTGTGCTCCTTTACTCTCAGCTCTCCAGTCATTGCCAGAGTGACTAGGTTGTCATGTTCTCTCTTGACGAAGGAGAAAAAAAAAGTTGTAGTCACACTCTGCCCCAGTTCAGAGGGTGACGGCCTCCCGGGAGGGGCTGCAGCATGCAGAAGCGCCCGGCTTGGCTGACCTCCGCAGTGGCAGCGCCGCGGCAGCGCAGAGCTCCGCGCAGGCAGAAGTGCAGAGCCTTGGGCTTAATGACCAGCAGGGCGTGCTGATGAGGTGATGTTTAAAGTTTTTAGTTAGGCAGCAGTGCAAACACTGGAGAAAATTAAGGTATTCACTGAAGAAGTAACGAAACAAAAGACATCTCCTCTAGGAGAGGAATCTCCGAATGAGGACGAGGGCAGGGGTAGAAAGATAGAGAGATGCTGAAATGCACCATGGTAAGGTCTAATAGAAACCAAAATGTCCTCCTTGCCCTACTTTTAAAAAAATAAAAAAAAGTGCACCTAAGTAACAAGGTATGAGGGAGTGGGGCTGAGGCTAAAAATCCATGCTTCTCCAGCTTGCATTTTAAGAGCTCCAACTTGCTATTTTTGGCAGTTTGCCTTCCCCCTTCACGTCTCTGCAAATTCAAACCTTTTGATCAATCAATTAAAAAAATCCAGAATAACCCCCCCGCCAAAAACCCACCATTTGAACATTTTGTTGTATCATAAATGACAATTTCCTTTTAACTGTTCCAAGAGGAGCCTTAGACAGAAAGATACAAGCACATTTGGAAATAACCAGCCTAGGTACGTTCTGCCATGATCATGCAAAGCCTTGGGATGTTTTTCAAGGATGGGCTGAGTGATGTGAACTCCCAGCTCACATCTCTGACCCACACTGACTACTTTCAGTGTCCTTTTCCCTCTTCCCCTTCCATCCTGGATCTGGAGGCTTTTCTAGACAAAAATCTCCACCTAGCTAACAGAGTCCAATTTAGAACTGATATCAAACAAATGGTGCAGGAAAACACAAGAATATATAACACAAAACAAAAAACCTCCCATCTCTATGATTTAAACTGGGTTGACATCAACTGAACGCAGGAGCGTTAGGGAGCAGCTTAACTGCAGTAAATGAAAATCAGAGTTTGTCCACTTGGACTTTCACATCTGTCACTCCAGTTAAACCAGGGCAAGCTGCTGGGGCAAGCATACTTTGATGCGAGGTGGCTGCCCACTTGCAGAGCTAGCGAGGGAGGGGGACGGGAGCCTCTGCCTGGTGCAGCAGCACCGCCAGCGTCGCAGCAGGAGGCGGCGTTACAGAGCACGCGCCGGTTGCCCCGAGGACAGGTCTCCCTGAACTCATCCAAGCCCCAGAGCTAACCCAGGGGATTCCTCCCACCTTTGTGTTCCTCGCGCAGACACAGAGAAGTCCCAGCAAAACCAGACGGACGACTCCAATGCCGAAGACGGCTCGCTTAAGAAGAAGCAGCGGAGGCAGAGAACTCACTTCACCAGCCAGCAGCTCCAGGAGCTGGAAGCCACTTTCCAGAGAAACCGCTACCCAGACATGAGCACCAGGGAGGAGATCGCAGTCTGGACCAACCTGACAGAGGCACGAGTCCGGGTAGGACTGCAGCCCTCTCACTTTCCCCATTCTTTAAGACAGCCTGAGCTTGTGGGGTGGCAGCTGGCCGTGATGCAAACCTGCCCTGCTGTGCCCGCATCCCCCAGCCTTAGCCTTATTAGTGTGGGCACTCTTTCGGGTACCCTGAACCACGGTGCAGTCACAGGTCTCACATGGCAGGGCTCCAGCTGGAACGAGAGCTTCTCTCCGCTACTAGAAATACGAGCTAGCGGTACCATGAATAGCCTTCCAGCAGCTTCCACACTCCAGGAAGTTGTATTATTCAAGTTCCTTTAGCACTAACAGATTTTCCTGCTAGAAGACAGACTTCTAATGTCCTTCCCCTGCCAAGCCGAGATGAAGTCAAAACAAGAGAGTTGATTTTCTGCAGCTCTCAAGTCATGTTCCCCAAATGCCTTGCCTGCAAGGTGCACAACCCCAGCCTCTCCTCCTGGGCTGTGATCACTTGGAAATACAGCACAGTATTGGAAATACAAGCAAGTATGTCTTCCCTTTTCCCCATGTAAACAGCATTTGTTTGTTGAGTGAGATAGGTCAGAATGCAGGCCTCAGAGGCTTGGAGGTCTTAGTGACTGTTTCCATTAGCTCTGGTCTGTGCCAGGACACATACTGGTTTCCTACCCTTCAGTAGTAACTGGGAAACAGACTTCAGACATAAGAGCTCTTGGGGCTTTGGCTGTATCATTTAAAACATGTCCCCAGTGATCACCTCAGCCCTTTTTCAGAAAGGCACCCTCCCACAGAAGAGATGAGGGAAGCAAACATAGTCCAGATCCTTGGTCAGACCTGAGTCACTCCTTGGTGTCCTGCATCAGTTTGTGCCAAATGAACCCACCATAGCTACAGTAAGTCAGAGCTACAGCAGAGACTTGAAAGGGCTCTGGAAGGAGGCTGCTGAATGTGCCACTTCCATAGGGCCAGCACCACTGTCTGACATCAGTATCCATGCAGCAGGGTAGGGCTGAGTGCCTACAGTAAGTCACGAGCATTACTCATTAGATGGCCTCAAATACTGTAGGATTATTCTGTGTATTGTAAGCAGCAGTGCTTGAGTTTAGATCTAGGTGATGATTCTCCCCAGTAGATGATTCTACAGCACAGACATGACCCTGCCAGCTTTTCTGGTGCTCACTCTCCCTATTGACCAGCTCCTTAGGAATAGCTCCAGGCTCTTCACTGCTCTCTGCCTTGCTGGGCCAGGAGACCAAAGCAAAGCCTGCGCCAAGCAATAACCCAGAATGATTCCCTCCCTCCTCCCTTCTCTTTCACTTGCAGGTTTGGTTTAAAAATCGCAGAGCTAAGTGGAGGAAACGGGAAAGAAACCAGCAGGCCGAACTGTGCAAGAATAGCTTTGGAGCCCAGTTCAACGGACTGATGCAGCCTTACGATGACATGTATTCTAGCTATTCCTACAATAACTGGGCCACCAAGGGGCTTGCCACCAGCCCCCTGTCAGCCAAGAGCTTCCCCTTCTTCAACTCCATGAATGTCAGTCCTCTCTCCTCTCAGCCCATGTTCTCCCCACCCAGCTCCATCGCCTCCATGACCATGCCTTCTTCCATGGTCCCCTCAGCAGTGACCGGAGTACCAGGCTCCAGCCTCAACAACCTGGGAAACATCAACAACCTGAACAGCCCAAGCCTCAACTCTGCCGTTTCATCCAGTGCCTGTCCTTACGCCTCGACGGCCAGCCCCTACATGTACAGGGACACATGCAACTCCAGCCTGGCCAGCCTGAGGCTGAAGGCAAAGCAGCACGCCAACTTCACCTACCCGGCGGTGCAGACAGCCGCTTCCAACCTGAGCCCTTGCCAGTACGCTGTGGACAGGCCTGTATGAAGGGCTGCCCTCTACCCATCGGGGACTTGACCTTAGCCTGACAAAAGGAGACCTTTAGCCCTACAACAGTGTACGTCCTGCAAAGAAAGAGTGAAAGAGAAAGACTGAAAGTGAGAGAAAGAGAGTGAAAGAGAGAGTGAAAGAGACAAGCAGGCAGATGGACCTCTATGAAGATTTGTCTAACTATCGTATGGTGAATTTTGACTGTCTTTCCCCTCCTATACCCTTTTCCCCCTTGCCCACCAAACCTTCTTCCTCTTGGTAAAGAAACCAAAACAGTCTACTGGAATCCCCGAGGGGAAATAGGAGCCCCTGACGCACGAGGTGCCTGACCTGCGGGCAGCAAAGCTGAACATGTTGCAATTTGACCCTCCAGCCCCTCCAGGTGTGAGGGCTCCCCACTCCTTTCCCCAGAGACAAGGGGGCCCAGGAAACCAAAACCAGCCAGACACTGCAGTTACAGAAAACAGCCAGGGACAAGGCAACATGGTGCCGCTACTCAATGCTTGGTTGACCCCTCTCCCCACACGTGTGAGGTTGTTGGATTTTAGTTGAAGACAACTTGCTGGTTTATTTATCACACAGCCAATCCCGCAGCCGGTAAGGAAAGTGCTGCCTCAGTCGATTGGCATATCTCTTTATAATGCATATATACGCATGGCCATTAAGACTTGAAGCCTTTAGGGAGTGGGAGTTGTAAAGATATAGAATATGTGTGTGTATATATTATATATATATACAAATACATATATAGACATATATATTAAAATATGCTGTTTTGTTTTGTACATGGAATAACCTATGAAGTAGACCTTAAAACCAAGCCCCATAGAACAAGCATGTCCACCAAGACAGTGATTTGCCTCTCATGCTCTAGTGCTTCAGTCATTTCCAGTCAGATAGGAATTCCTTTGCCTGCGTACATCCGAAGAGCTCCCTCTTGCGACGATCAGCTCCCCCTTGCACATCTCCTCTCCTTCCCCTTCCCCAAATCCCATTTCAAAAAAGAAAATAAAACGAAAGTTGGCACAATCCTTTTAAGGCTTCTGCCTGTCTGGTTATTGAGAGCACGAGCCTGTGTCTAAAGGATCAGAAATCACACACCAGCACCCTGCAGGAGAAGGAGCATCCCTCCGGAGCACCGGCAAGGCAGTCCGAGTCAGGACGCGGGCCCAACATTTGAAGGAAGCATCTTGGTGTTGTAAATTTACAAGTCCTGGCTTCTCAGGAGGGCAGAGGCCCAGGGCCACAGCGCAGGGAAAACAAGCCTCCTCCCCGCACCTCTGAGCAGACAGGTTGAGCCTCTCCTGGCTCGAGCTTGCTCCCGCGGGCCGGACACGGCTGCTGCCTTTCAGCCCCGCAGCCAGGGCCAGGTCAGCCCCTCTGCGCACCCTGGCCCTGGAGAACCACCTGTAGCGGAGAGATGGGCTGCAGCAACCTGCCTTGCCAGCTTGCACATGTACTGTCTCTTCTGGGAAAGCTGTGAAAACAGTCGGCTCTCCTGTAGCATACACACACCAGCGGGGCCTGCTGCTTCACCCAATGCAGCTGGTTTCCACAAGGCCCCAAGGGAGCTACGCAAGCAGCAAGGTTACAGGAGTTTCCTACTTAGTGGGGCCTCCTTTCCTTTCATGGGGCATATGCTCCAGGGGAAAGCACAACTCTAATATTTCCCTTTTAAAGAAAGGGGGAAAAAACAAACTATCCTGCTTGGGCAAGTGAGACAGGCAGAGCTGGTGTAAACCAGGTTTCCACAGCGTTGTTAGGGTGCACAGAAAGAGCAGATCCTTTGCTGAGAAGGAATCCCCTTTTAGGACACAGCAAGAGGTCCCTCGCATGCAAAGCACTGAAACCACATAGTCTTTGCCAAAGCCTATTCCACAGGGTAAAGCTACTGATGAAAGAATCAGTGAGCCTATGTGGAGCACAGTTGCAAATGTCAGTTCAACATCACTGTAGCAAAATCATGTTTTGCTCTCAGCTAATCGAAAATAAGGGATTACATGGAGTAATCAAGCACGTTACTCCACGCTGCAACAGCTACCGAGGAAAACACAACCCTACTCTGCAATGCATATTCAAAGATCAAGCATAAACTTCTAGTAAGACATACATAGTGCAACAGCAACAAGATCCAGATCTTACCTTACCATTGGGTTTCATTACTGCTGAGCTAGCTCCAGTTTAATCTCTGTTCTGTGCAGAAGCCTCCACCCAGCCTTCCCACCAAACACACACCTTGGTGGTATTGTCTCAACCCTCTCTTCTGCCACAGCTCTTCTCCTGAGGGAAGCAGAAAAGGCCTGGAGATCCTGAGGCCCCCTCTAATCTCCTCCCCCACAGAGCCTGCTTCACACCTGAGTCCACTTTTCCCCTCCTTAGTAACTGCAGCCAGGCGGTGCCACAAGAGAGCTCTCCTCTCCTCCTACCTGGAGCCTGTCCTTCCCAGCTACCCTTTCCAGTCACCCTGGCCCCCCAGGCCAACACTCATCTTGGGGCAGGTAGGAGCACAGCAAAGTCACAAAAAGGGTCTCCGTTAAAGACACAGCTTAGCCGTGAACATCCAGGCTCCTGATGGAGATATTTGAAACTGGGCTTGGGTAGATATCTGTAAGAGATGGATCTAATTTTTCTGTTCACTGTCTCCTTTACCACCTGTGGTTGGAGTCAGGCATGGGAAAAGGCTGGAGTGGAGGCATGTTCTCTTATCAGCTCCAGCAGAGCTGAAGTCTGACTAGCATCCAAGCGACTAGATCCCCCCCACAAGGAGATGGGCTTAATCAGTCCAGCCCACACACTGATGGCAATATAGGCCACGTTAGCCTTAGCAGCAGCTTGACTCAGGCACATCTGAAGAGTCACAGCCAGAGTTCAACTGTACTGGGGCCACGTGGAGTCTTGATCTCCCTGCCAAAGCCCACATTTCTGCCCTGATACCAAGGAATGTTAAAACTGCAGAGGATTTTTGGCAACTATAAATTTTTCCAGCTATATGGAGTCAACAGTAATGTATTACCACCAATGGCTGTGAGGGCAAGTTTTCTAATCCCTTCCTGAGGTTTCCTTTTTCCAGTAAAGTCCAGGTACAGGTCGTGGCTGCCTCCACACTGCTAAGCCTGTCCTCACCTCTGGGCCACTGCAAGCAGCAGCCCCATTCTCCAGCCCCACACCTTGTCCAAGCAGCCCCCCGGAGCGCACAGAACGCTGGGAAGAGTGCTCTTACGTCCCACTGTAGCCCTTCAGGTCCCACTTCTCCTCTGGCTTGCTGGTAGACATGCGATGAATTTACTGTGAACAGAGATCTTCAGCCTCCGTTACCAGCAAGCCAGGACCAGGCTTTGAGTGTGAAGGGACGGCCTGGGTTGGAGCCTGTGTGCAGTGGGAGGGAGGCCTGCAGGAGCCACAACAGCATGCAGGAGACAAGGACGTGAAAAAACAGGGCAGCTCCTGTTTCCCCTCTCTACACATCTTTAAAAAATAGCAGGGATTTTCCAACGCAGTGCTCTTCCCACTGACACCTTATCTCACCCCAAGCCCTGTGGGGGGCTCCTCGGCACACACAGCAGCAAGGTTTGAGCTCTGCTCTTCTCTACTCCTCCAGTATGGGAGATCACTGAGCAGTTAGTGCTTTTTTGAGAGGAGTTCCCCCACCTTTTCCCAAGAAGAAACTTGTGCCATGCAGAATCCAAGCAGTCACTCAGGACTACAGCCTCCACTGCAAACCTGACTGGTGCATGGAAAAGGGAAACAGCATAGAAAAAGCAGAATCACAGTTTTGAGATCTCCAGCCCTCTACTTTCTCCCTGTCTTCACATTGTCAGCCTGAGACAACTCGCACCTCACTCTGATGATTCACATGTTTCAAGGCAGACACACCAAAGTCCAATGCACAGCTTCATCTGAAGGCATTCATCCAGACAGTGACTTCCTCCTAAATCTCAACACATAAGTCCCATCAGGCACCAAACTCCAGACAGGAATGAAAAATTTCCTCTTTCCAGCCCCCTCCCATCAGCCCAGCCACCTCCTGCCTCATCAGTTTTATTCTCTCTTCGATTTCTTTGCACTTGTCAAGTAAGTCTTGGAGAAGAAGTTGCAGAAGAGCACCAAGTAACTGAGGTACATCACAGATGAAAATAAAACACTTGACCAGGTGGTGTGGTAGATCTCATTCTCCATCCAGAAGAGGAGTAAGATGTTCACTATCACAGCTACCAGCATCTGCAGAATCTGTAAAAAGGTGATCACCATGGCGATGTAGCGGGGTACCCAAAAGCCTGCTGCTCGCATGGCATAGTAGGAATACATGAAAGTATGGACAGTGAAGTTCATGGTAATGAACAAGCCACCGCCTGGTGCTGACTGCTTATAGGCAAACCAGCTGTAGATCAGTGTAGCAACATGGTGGTACCAGTGGAGGAACATGAGCCTCTGTTTCCGGAGAACAATGAACACAGTGTCACCTTGGGAAAGAAATGCATTGTTAGTCGTATAAAAGCAGAGCAGTCATATAAGTTTTCAAGCAAGGTAGAAAGACTGAGCTGGAATGTTAAAGTCATTATTTGGCTTGATCTCATCAGAAGCTAGGGTCACACTAGATTTGCCTGTATTGATAAAACTCATGTAGACGTTCACCTAATGGCACATCTGTGGTACGAGTGCCCCTTGCCCCAGTACTGCTTATATAGCTCTACCCACACAGCACTTCAGACCAGCTCTACTGTACTTTTTCACATGGAAATTGTGTGGAAAGAAGAAATTCTGCTCATGCATATTTTTCCTGTTTTGCATTTACAGGTTGCTCAGGGACTCAGCTGGGAGTGGAAGATGGGTTCATATCAATCCTCGTATTTTCTAGTTTAAATGTGTCTCTCCCAGGCTGCCCAGTCTGTATGTAATGGAGCAGAACAACTTCATCAGCAGTGACTTCAAATGCCAACCTGTAAGAGCCAACAATCTGGTTACTGCACTCACAAATTCCTGCTCTGCTTCAAGGCACTAGCCTTGACTCCAGGGTAGTCCTGCTCTGAGCACGCTGGACGTCAGACTACATTGGAGTGGTTTGCAGGGAAGAAACTTTCCACTGACAAATTCAAACTTTGTGCGCTGCTGCAAGTGCTTTTGCTTCTAATGAACTTGATGCTTCCCAACAAAGACATTGCCACAAAGTTTCCAGCAAGTTTCTACTTCAGGAATGAAGATTTTTGCAAGTTCAATGTAAGAAAGCCTTAATGGGCTGTCCTGCGCCCCACCAGCCTCCCCTGCCTGCCTGTGGCCGCCTTACCATAATCTGCTCACTGCAGAATTGCCTATTCTAGGTGCTGGCCTGAGGATATCAAAGCAGAGCAGTAACATCAGGCTGCAGCCCCACAGAAAGAGAACGTTTGAGCAACAGGTCAACAGAAAGAAAACGAGCAGCACATGCTAAGCTAGACAGCCCCAGACAGACTGAAGACAGACTTCAATGTCTTGAAGTAACATTTGAACAGAGACCAGTAAGACGACCACTTGGAAGAGAAAAGGAATTATGAACACATTGGATAAGGAGAAACTTGAGACTCACCCAGTTCCAGGACTTTGCTCAGCACAAATAAATAGGCCCAAAGTTTAGTGGTGGGGTGAATGTAGAAGGTTTGATCACACACCAATTGCTTAAATCCCTCTGTAGAGAGAACGAAGGCCACATACTTCCAGGACCGGTGGGTCCCAATGGCACTGCAAGAAAACCAGAAGAGAGTTGAAAGGTGCTAGCAGCCCAGCACACCCAGGGCCCCACAGTATTCTCTAACAGCTCTTCACTCACAAATATTATCTTGATGCCCAGGGCAGTCTCAGGAACATCTAAACAAAATACTGCCTTCCACTGCTCCTCTATCTTAAACTGGTTGTGAACTCTTCCTCTTGGGAAGCACATGTTTCAGCCCCTCAGTTTGCTAGGCAAGAGCCTTTTCCTAGATCTTTTGGCCTGGATTTCAAACAAGCGTATTTCCATAACGTGGAGCAGAGAACAGCTGCTGCCCCTTTTATTTGTAAGGGGCAGGGAGACAAGCAAATCCCATTGGTGGTGTAAGCCCCTCACATCCCCTGCAGCCCTTCACATCTCCTATTGCTTCTGGCTGGCCCTAGCCCAGAGGCTGTTCTTTGCTACCTGCGCTGCAGACCAAGGAGTCTGCAGTAATACTGGGAACCCAGGAAACACCTCCTTGAAGCTGGGGGAACTCAGCATCTCCATCTCCTACCCATGCTGACCTCCACAGGCAGGTCTGTGAGCGTGTGCTGCTCACAGACCAAGATGAGTTTGCAAAGGTCTTACGCTGCAAACATTTTGGGACTGGAAAGCCAGCAAAGTCTCATCTTTTCTATTGCCACTGATTTTTATTCTTTGATATCTGAAAAAATTCCAGCTTTTTCTCTACACTGCTGCCCCATTGAGGACTTCAGGGTCTCACTTACTGTACAGGCACATCCACTGCACAGAGAAACAAGATATTAAACAGCCATCCATTCCCTCTAGTAGGGTGCTAACATAAAGATACAGTCATCTCTCATCTTCTCTCCCATCCCAGCCAGCAGGCATTAAGTAATGAATATTTTTGTCTTATACTTCTGGCTTCCATGAGTCAGAAGCACCACAGGCCACGCTGGAGCCACTGCCTTTCAGCAGGATCTCAGCCTGATCAGTACCACTGGCACAGCTCCATCTGAGCACCTGCTTGGATGTGGCTGCTGAAGGTGAGGAGTGCCACTGCCCAGGACACTTGTGTTCTTGAGGTATTGCTACCCCCCGGAGGAAATGTCCCAGTAAGTGCAACGACAAGCAATTGCTCTCTTGCATATATTGCAGACAGCCTGAGCTGGCTTAAGCCATGCTAAGGCTTCCTGTAAAATGCTCTTCCCAGAACAGCAGCAAGGTACAAGAGGGGAGGACTGCATGAGCCAGCACAGCCCTTCTGCTTGTGTGATGCTAAGCAGCTCCAGGAAGCCTGCAGCAGCCGGAGGACTGAGCAGTGAAGGATGCTCCCTCTTATTACAACTTCTGCCTCAACTGTATGAAAAAAGGCCCTCAAGAGTAAGAACAGCCATGTCTTGTTAGAAAAGGGGAGCCACTGTCCCAGACCTAGTTTAGCTCAGCTGGTTAGAGCTTGGTGCTAATGCCAAGGTCGTGGGTTCAATCCCTGTATGGGCCACTTGTTTGAGGGTTGGACTAGATGGTCTCCAGAGGTCCTTTCCAACCTTACCGATTCTATGACCCTGTTTCCTAACAAGGACCAACAACAGTGCATGCCCAGAGAGAACGGGAACAGGACCAGCATGTTGTTTCTGTCCCTTTTTCCTCTCCCAGTCTCCACCACTTGTGGTTCATGGTCTTCCAACCCACAGCTGATGACTGTGTTTGACAGAAAAAAAAAAGTCAATCAAGAAGTACTCACTTGCCTATTTATTTTTTTGAATCCAGGTACGGTTTTAGCATCTACAGCCTCCTGTAGCAGGCAGCTCAGAACTCAACAGATTATGAGAAAAAACACCCCCTTTTCCTTGTTATCAGCCTGCGCATGTCATTTGTATGAGCCCATCTCAGAACAGACTGTGAGCAGTCATTCCCTCATCCTTCTCTCCACACAACTTGTGATTTAACAGATCACTGTCACATCTATGCTCACACAGAGGGTAATCAGTGCCCCTTAGACTTGACCAAAGCCAACTCAGGCATGTAGGTAGAGATGCTCCTCTTCAGAATTACAGCATATGACAAGAGAGTGATCTAGTTTTGCTCTCTTCCACCAGACCGAAGAGGTGTGAAGATGGGAGGAATATTGGAAAAATCGATGTCTACTAGCTTAATTACAGATCAAGTGCTGAATCATTCTCATGGTCGCTGCAGGAAGCCAATACTATAAAACTAGACAGTTCGAAACCAAAATGTTTTAGAATGATCTTCACACCTTGCACAGCTATAAAACCCTGAATCTGGAACTTGGCAGACAATAAAAGGCTGTTGTTAGAACAAGTCTATAAAAATATGTAGCAAAATCCTCTGTCTTTGTACCATCATTCTCCTGCCATTGCAACTACTCACAAAAAAATTTCCTGTAGCAAAGCATACTGGGAAAGGCAACCCAAGGACTGGTGATGGTCAGCAACCCGGACACATTCAGAGAGTTTACGCTACACGCCAGAGAGGACCTGCAAGCCCCTTCCATCCTCTCCTTTAGAATCACGGTAGTTCAGATGCTGCACACTTCTCCGCTCATCCTTTACAGATTAGCTCTGCACCTACAAAGGCCAGCTCTGTCCCTGCATCGTGGGAGAGGGGGAACACCCACATCTCCAGCCAGCTGAAGATCAGTTTTCAGGGATAGGGGTTGGGACCTATCCTTATCCTAGGTTCAAATCCTGCAGAGCATGCATTGAACAATCCTATACAAAACCTAGACTCTTATTTTGCAATGCTCAAGATGTACGGAAAACAGTGCCAGGAGTCCAAGATGACCACAGCTGATTACTCTAGAAAGAACTTGAATGGCCTGTTACTACAGCACAGAAGTGCTTCTATCAAACCCTGCAGAGGCTTGGTAGACAGGAGTAGCTATGTAGGCATAATGTACATTTACAAAGCCTTCAGTGGAGTGTTGTGTTCTAATTAACCACATCCACAGCATTAATTACTATCAATGTCCAGATTAAAGAGGATTAAAACTGGTTCACCAACAAATACTGAGACTTAATGGAAAGGAGAGGTTTCAGCTGGCTACAACCAATCCCTGCATAAGCTAAGGCTAATCAATCTATTCATGAAACATATATAAAATTAGATATAAATCTAATACAAAATATAAAATTAGATCAAAAGCTTTACAGATGGTATACATGTTGGCAAAGTTATTATGATAAGTCATCTGGATTGTTCAATAGGCAAGGCCCAGCCAAGTTGAATGTGTTAAGCTCTATAAAACTGAGGAAATGCAGATCTAGGAGAGTACAGACTACACTGGCAAAACAGGGCAATTGAAGTTTAGGTTTCAAGAACAAACTTCAGAGAGGATTAAAAATGCAGCAATGGAAATATTGTTGCCAAAGAGGTCACTGAGATTCTCAGATACAGACACAAGGGAGTAGGCAGTAGGGAACCATACTAAACTCTTGCAGGGAATTAGGATTCATGACAAACCCTGCACATAGATCTTGTTTGAGTATTTAAAGGGATGCTGAAGAAAAAATGGGGAGACACGAAAAAAAGTCACATTATCATTTGAAGGCTATTGAAGAAACAACATGGTTAGAAATGATCAGAAAGCAGGTAAGGAGAAGCTTTAATTGAAGTGTCCAAGTATCTTAACACGAAGGACTTCACTAATGGACAGTTTCATCTAGTGGAAAAAAACACAAGAAAAGAAATGGAATCTGAAGTAGACAAATTTTGTTTAGAAACAGAGCCTCATGTAAAAACAAGTGAAAGCAGCAGTGGCTACAAGACACTAGAAACACCTGCAGAAGGGAGAAATATCTTCTCTAGCTTTTGATGTCTTCATAAGAAAACTGCAAACTGTTTTGCCCTTCTGCAAAACAAGGTTTTACCCAAGTGAAGGATTCATAGAGGATCAGGTGGGTAAAATGAGCTGTCCTCCAATAGACAGGTCCCTGATACTATGCTCTGCCTCTGCAAGGTCAGCTACTTTCCTTGTGTCCTCTCCAGAGCAGGCCTAGCACTCTCCTGTCTGCCACAAGGGAGAGTGTTACCTGCGCCTGTCGCTGCTGCTTGCTTGCCACATCAAAGGGCTTCTGTGAACATACCAGCATTTTCCAAGCTCCTAGGCCACAGATTAGGAAAAAGAGAAAACACATCTCAGTTTTTAAAAGTAACAGACATGAAGTCAAACCTATATTTGTCAGGCATTCTTTGAATAAGGACCTCTGTTCTTGCAGACTTCGTATTCAAAACTACCAGGTAATGATTTGGGAGCACACCCCCCATTCGCCCTTCTGTAACTCTTCTGGCTGGACTGTTTCTGGTGGGGACCAACTACCTCTGCTCTCACTGAAATGATTATGGGATAGGTCCTCCAAGGGGATAGGACATTGATTTTCCTAAGGATATGGTGGATACCCAAAACTTCCTGTCAACCTGTTCCTCAGGGAAAGCTGTCTCCAGCTTCTGCAAAGACTCTTACCTGAACAAGGCCAGACTGAGGGACCACAGGGCCAGTACTGTGCGCAGCTTGTAGCCTGTCCGTTCCTTCATGACACGTTGGCCACTGAAGATCAGTACCATATAAGCCACAGCAAATAAGAAAGTCTTCTGCCTGCAAGCAGAGGAGAGGAGCTCTCAGTCAAGCCAGCACAGGGTAGTGGTAGGGAAGGGAAAGAGTCAGATTTTCCTCCTAGTCCCAGTAGGAATTCTGTAGCCCCAGCCAAGCTCTTCCTCACCAAGAAATACAATACCTCCCTTTCCCTTTTTAAGGCTGGGCTTGGTCACAAGAAGCCTGCCCTGACAGTGAGCAGAATTGATGAGGAAAAACCAGGGATTTCTAGGAATAACTAGGGATAACTAGGAAGGCTATTACAGCATGAAGATTTCCACAGGATCTGACAGGAAAAGGCAGGATCTGATAAGCTGCAAGCAGGATTCTCAGTGGAGGCACCTTGGTATTTTATTAGTTTACATGAAACTTTCCATAGGTACTTATGGGCAGAAGATGCTCTTTGCTTTGAGTAAAGAAGCTGGTTGCAGGGAGGAGGAAAATAAGTTTTGCAGTGGCGAAGCTGTTGGCCATCTTCTCCTCAGCTGGAGTAATGTCTCTGCACACTGCATTTTGTCTCAGGTCTCTTTCAGGAGTCCAGCTGACACTCCACACAAACACCATCCCCACACTTCAAGCATGATTTCCAGAAGAGCATTTACCACTCTGGCCTAAGTTCTCCTTTTCCAAATACCACCTCAGAAAGATCTATTGAAATGCTGGAGCATTAGAGATGAAACTCAAGAGCAGGAAGGAAAAAAAAGGAGAGAAGCAGAATCAGAGCTTAAGTCTAGTTCTGACAATCTAAGTATCATTCCCAGGCCAAGCAGCACAGAGTCTTAGATGAACAAGTACACAGCTGAGATCTTGACTTCCCAGCTGGTGCTACGGTAAGTTTGGCAGTTCAGTACCCAGTGACACAGTAATAAGAGTTCATACACAGTGCCAGGCACATACAGAAACAAAGTTCAATGAGAAGGTGACCCAAAGTGATGCAGCAAGCACTACTCTAGCTCCCAGCCACACTGGAGTCATGCTCTTCAGTGCAAAGAAGGTCCACACACACCCTGGCAAGTGTTACATACTCAAATCTCCTTTACAGCTAGCTATTACCAAATCATCTTGCAAATGAATCATTTGGAATGGTAGGACGAGAAAAACACAAACGGGTTTGGCCTCAGGCATTGCTGGGACACAGCCATGATTTAAGCAAGCTGTGGAGCAATCCAGGATCAGCATAGGCAGTATCTGTCTCTCGCAAGTCCTGTACTTCCAGTCCTTTGCTCCTTGGAGAAAGACACCTGCTCTGGAGAATCTTTATCCCAAGAAATAAGAGCCTATGGTTCAGGAGCTCAGCTTCATCAAACTAGGAGCTGTTCATTCTCCATACAACAGTACTGGAAATTCAGACAGCAGTTTGCTGTGAGGTCTCCAGCTGCCCTCACTGGAGGATATGGCTGACAGTTATCTGGGTTGACTCAGCTTCTTGCTTTCGCTGCACAACAGTGTAGAAAATTTCTCATTTGTTTGACATGGCTTTCCTCAGAAGCAAGTGTCAGCGTAATAGCATGCAAAAAGGAAGGGATGGGGTCACTGGTGCAGCTGCACTGGATACCTCAAGCTTTAGAGCCTTAGGAATGCTATGCCAGTATCTAAGATGGCTCTTCCAGTAATCTAGCTGACCTCATGGGGTGATGTATGCTGGCTAAAAAGGTCTACTAGCTCAGAGGCAGTGGCATGAGAATTTGCCAGGTCAGGTGAGCATTGGCTCCTTTATTCTTCTGATCTCCCACCTGAGCTAGCTCCAAAATAAGCAAGCTTGCAGACTGGGCACCACACTCCTCATCTTTATACCCTTCCTTTTATCCTGCTTTTGGGCAGAGCCTGCTCACGGGCTGCAAACACGGCAGGGCCCAGGAGGATGCAGCAGCTGAAGTGGTACTCTGGCAGGGCAGGCAGATCGCTCAGTGAGGGTCCATCAGAGACCTAGCATACTCTTGCCAAGGCCACTTCATTGCATGAGTGGCTCCATGAACCCCCACACAGAGGAGGAAAGGTAAGTCTGAGGAATAACTCAACCACTTCTCCCCCCTTCACCCCTCACAGGCTCTTAAGACTGCAGATTCTAAACTACTCTACTAGCAAACCTACTTCCATGCTCCCTGTGTCCCATTACAATTGCCTTTCCTGCATTTGAATTTCCCTAAAGTCCAGGGTAGGAGGCTACGTTAACTGGGGAAGGGGTCTACTCCCTTCAGAATTTTTCACTCAGAGCCACCTTCAGCCTAACTTAATCACAAGGAAAAAAAGCAGATCGAAAGCCTTCCTCCAGCCAAAAGGAAGGCAAAGAAAGAGGAGAATTTTTTTTCCTGCTGGTGGCTTAAGAACCAAAGGAGTTCTATGCTCCAGAATTCAAAATCACATTGCTGGAAGAAAGACAACAATTTAAAATCACTGTGATAGCAACACAGAATATTTTGAGTAACTGTAAAGTCCCCTTCTCCTCTTAAATATTTTTATTTAAGATAAGTAAATGAGTCAATCCCCAGCTCCAAAAAGAGAAAACCAGCAGCAAATCAAGTGTAATGTAGATAGGCTATGAAAAAACGTACTGCAAACAAGTAATAAATTGGAGGAAGGCTTATTAGGGTTTCTCCTATAGTGAAAGGGAAAGACTGACGAGGTAGTTATCTTTATTAAAAATGTAATTATGAGTGCAAAAATACTGAAAATCCTCATAGGGAGTTAAAAGAAAAACAAAATGAGATCTGCTCCATCCATTTCAGAAGGCATAGAAAGTTTAAGAACAAGACAACCTCAGAGCTTAGCATATTTATTATTCAGTTGTTTTCTGTATAAATATATGTACTTGAAGGGGTAAAGCAAGAAACTCTCCAAGGAAACATGTGAAGATACAGTTTAAACAAGAGCTCAATATAGGGACAGGAGGTTGTTCTCTAATATCTCATTTGAAATAGCAGGAACAATTGTATGTTGAGTAACAGTTTATGAACTCAATTGCCTGAGGCTGTCTCCCAGAACAAGCTCTGCTGTTCAGCCCAGTTGCATGAGAATCAAGCTTTTTGCCTACACCAAATTGCTGTAGGTTCTGGGGGAGCCAGACTGAAAATAAACACAGGAGTTTAAGCTAATAAATACATTTCACTTCCAAACCAGAGCTTGGACTTGGACAGCTTCCAGTGGAGAACCTGTGCTCTTGCTCCACTCCCCACCCCTTTTCCATTAGCTTTGTTTCTCACTTTCTGGTTTCTCCTGCAAGACTGGCTGTAAGAGCCACAGCTGGGCAGCTGTGCATGCTGGCTGCACCACATCTGGCAAAGGACAGCTATGCCTACCATCCTGCGATGCTACACATCTGCGAATGAATTTGCACCTTCCTCACCCCTATTTTTAAATAAATCAAATTTTTGACTTGCGTCAGAAGAGCTGGATGTCAAGGGTGGTGTCTCACGTCCTGTTCCCACTCCTGCTGCCCCCCTTGCCGCTAACAGCCGTACCCACGGCCGACGGCTTCGCACCGGGCAGGGCCGCCCCGCCGCCGGGCTCTGCCGCGACGGCCTTCGCGGCCGCCCCCCGAGGGTCGCGCCCCGTTCCCGCCCGGCCGCGGCACCGCCGGAGCGGCCGGGCCTCGACGGGGAGCCGCAGCCCCGCCGGGCCGCCCCAGCCAGGGCGCTCACCAGTTGTCCCGCATCCATCGCATCGCCTCCCGCTCGTCGAAGCGCCGCTCGAAGTCGTGCTGCCGCAGCAGCGGCAGCGCCGACAGGCTGAAGCTCAGCTCCATGCCGCCGCCGGCGGGGCGGGGCGGGGCGGGGCGGGGCGGAGAGCCGAGCCGAGCCGAGCCGAGCCGAGCCGAGCCGAGCCGAGCCGAGCCGAGCCGAGCCGAGCCGAGCCGAGCCCGCACCTCGAGCCGCGCCGCGCCGCGCCGGCGGGTAAACCTCGGCGCCGCAGCCAATCGCGCGCCGCCCCTGCCATGGCCCCGCCCCCCGCCCCGCCCCCGCCCCCGCCGCCCCCGCCCCATGGCCCGCGGCGCGGGGGCGCCCGCCCGTCGGGGCCGGGGGGCTCTGCCCGTCTCTGCCCCCTGCGCGCTGCCGCACTCCAGCTCCTTGCTCAGTTCTCCCACGCCCCAGCCTCAGCCGCCCAAGTCAAAAGCCTCTCTCGGGGTCTCGGACGAAAGACGCTGCAGACCCGCGGGCTGGTTGTCCTGATGGCGAAGGGTCAGTGCGCAGGTGAAGCAGACGGTTTTGGACGGCATGTTTTCCCCACCACGGCTCAGTGAGTTGGACACAGGGCTCCAGCTTAAGGACAGAAGGAGGAAAGGCTCACAGTGGTCAGAGAAGATCCTCTTTCCCAGCAGTTTCAGCTCGCAGGATGTGGCCTCTGCACTGTGTTCACAGGAACTGAGAAAGAAAGAAAGAAAAATAGCTTAAAGCAAGATAAAGTCATTAGGAAGGTGTCCGCATCCACACCAGGATATGTTTATAAGGGTTTGCAATAATCAACCTAACATCTTCATAGGTGACAGCTGGGTATAGTTTTTCTGGAGCCAGTGCAGCGTGGAATAATGATCTAGCAACAAAAGGGGCTTTTACATACAGAATCATAGAATCGGTAAGGTTGGAAGGGGCCTCTGGAGATCATCTAGTCCAACCCTTCTGCTCAAGCAGGGTCACCTAGAGCATGTTAGACAGGGCTGCATCCAGGCAGGCTTTGGATATCTCCAGAGAAGGAGACTCCACAACCTCTCTGGGCAAGCTGTCCCAGGGCTCCGTCACTCTCACAGGGAAGAAATTCCCCCTCACCTTCAGGCGGAACTTCCTGTGCTTCAATTTCTGCTCATTGCTTCTTCTTCCAAAGAAAATGGCAAAATCCTTGCTGGCATTATCACACTTGGGCTGAGGTATCAGGCAAGTTAACGTGATAAAAGAATCACTCGTAGCAGGTACAGCATGCAGAAATGCAGGAGTAGGCATGTTAGAGGTAACTGCTGAGTAGGAGTCTCATTTCACTGATAAAACCTTGCTCTGCTGAGGCAGCATCAATGCCGCAACCGCAGCTGTATCGTGGCCCTGGGAACAAACTTTTCTGCTTGGAAGCTTGCAGCACATGGGACCATAACTGAGGAAAGCCCCAGATGGGCTCTTGTTTCAGAGATGCATCCACTTAGCTGTGGTTGCTTTGTAACCACGCTCCTCTAACCGGCTCTTGTGTGGCAGGCTCCACTGTAAGCATAACTGTTTAACACCCTTTATAGCTAAAGTATCATTTCTAGCAAAAAGAGCATTGCCGTGTGTATATGAATCATGCTCATTGGCATGAAGAATTTATTCTATGCTGTGTATTTGTTTATCTTTTAATCTACCAAAATACAAGGATACCTGTAACACTGACTACAAAAACCAACAACAATGAAAACAAACAAACAAAAAAACCCTTAAGAGTTGTTTAGTCTTACACCCCCCATTATTTTATAGGATTCTTCAGGACGGTTAGCCCCATGTCCTTCTCAGCACCATTTAACTTCACAGTGGAAGTTTCTCAGCGGCAGCAGTCAGAGACCTTAGCCAGCAAGGACATAAGCGGGGAGATAAGTGTACTCAGGGCACACATCACAAGAAGGCAGAACCAGGCAGAAAGCCCCAAGAAAAGTCAAAGTGGTCTGGGACATTCACATGGCTCAGGGAAACATCTCATCCAGCCCCTCTGACTCTTAGGGCTGAGCAGTTTTCACAGCACTGCACATACACAGTTCCACTGCAAACAAGGAGCTGTTTCTGGAAAAACATTTGGGTCTGGTTCCTTAGCTATACCAGCCACTCCGAGCACAGTCTTATCAAATCATGGTATTACATTATTTTGTCCTACTTAGCTTATACTTAGAGCTACTCCATCAGGTGTACCTGAGAGCCTGCATCCTACGGTTTCTTAAAACTTGGAAAGAGAGTGAGATGAATTTGTTCGTTCTAGCATTACTACCATTTAACCCTAAATGGCAACTTTCTTTACAGTATTGTGTAAGGAAGACAATTTCCAAGATCCTCAGTCACTAGTAGAGATTTCTGTTAAAATATATTTTCGTACTTATCTGCAGACACTTTTCTAATTTATTTCCCATTGTTCAATCTTTCTGTAGTTCTGAACTATTAATACCCCTACTGTCTAACTCTGACCACAGTCAACTACTCCCAAAGGGGAATTCTTGTTGGTAGAGGGAAGCTCATTCCCTAGTATAAGGAAACATCCCCTAGGAAAGCTCTGCTGCAGGTTATAGCAATTCTATGGGCAGAATGGCATGGTCATGACCTACAAGTGAGCAGAGAAAATTTAACTTTTTTCAGCAAGACTTTACAGAACAGTTTGAAACAGGGACCAGCCAGCTTATGAAAGCTGTACACAAGAAGAGTGACTAGCAGACACCCTAAAAGATTCCTTTGTCTGCATATTCCCTGTGGATTGTCGTCTTCTTAAAAGGAGTTAAGACTTTTTATTACTTTGGAGAGATTAACTAGCTACTACCTGCAGTGGTTAGCTATTTTGTGGTCTGCAAATATGAACTATCTACTTGTTTGACCTACAATGTAGCTGTTGTGAAATAAGACCTTCTTTATATAAAACTGTGTTGGAAGAAGAGAATTCTCTAAATATCCTTTGGGAAAGGGAAGAAGATGACATTTGATGGATCTGCTGGGTAGAGAGGGTGCTGATGTTGACCTTGAAATTTCTAGTTCTTAAGCTACTCCTGGGATTGACACTAAAATTTTCCATTTTTAAATGGTTTTGCGCCACGTGAGCAAGAATCACGTGTCTCCTGGAACAGTCCTGTCCGGTCCCTTTGACTGAGTGTCACATTCAGGTAAGACGCAGAAACTGCCTGTGACTGCGGCTGTTTGGTGCCCTCAGAGCAGGCAAGCAGCCCTCCCCAGGTAGCTTCCTCAGAAGGAAGGAAGACAGCAGCGACGCACAAGAACAGGAGCAAGCAGCAGGGGTGAGAGGCCCTTGGCATCCTCCAAGATACCTGTTGTACCTAGTGAGACAAAACTGTCTCTTTGACAGGCTGAAAGCTTATCTGAGCAGTCCAGCTGCAGCCCTGGCACTCCAGACACCAAAAAACCCATCTGCCCCTGCAGCTCCAGGCAGTCGAGTGTGCAGACAGCTGTGAGGCCTGTGCTTAGACAGCAGTGTGGGACACAGCCTGCTTGGGCATGGAACAGCTTAGGTGTCTACCTCACATTTCAACGTGATTTGTAAATAAGCACATTTCGTAAGCTTAGATTAGCTATTTCCACATGTCACAGCAAGTTGCACAGGCTTCAGCTACTGTAGGTAAAGAAGCAGAGTCCTAACAACACTTTACACAAACATAAGTATCTTATACTGAGGAACATCTGAGCCCCAATCCTGAATCAGACCCTCATGTCTCGACACAGAAGACAGCTTTATGCATTTAAAATATCTGTCTTTCAGGTCACTTCAAGTCTTCTGGAAAAAAATGAGCTGATTTGGAGGGGGTTGGGTGCCTGAACGCTGCTCATCCAATGAGTCGGATGTTGGGCTTTTCTTCATCTTTATACCCTCCTCATGCTGCTCACATCAGATGCAGCCCACAGCACTGCCCCGGGGCTTTGCTGCAGCAGCTCTGTCCCAACCACACCACCTACTCACCAAGCAGAAAGCCCCAAAGACAACCATGCCTGCTCTAACCCCTCCTGCATGTCCTTGTACCAGGCACCACGAGAGGTCCAGCACAGTTGCACAGCCCTTCTCCACCAGCCAAGGAATGGTCTGGGACCTCCCTGGCACAGCAGGGCTCTGCAGTTTCTTAAGGCTCTGAGTCACATTCTTCTACCCTCCCTGTTTCCCTGTCCTGGTTCATTCACCCCAGGTCAAACTCCTTTTTTCCTGTAGTTAAAACCTAAGTGGTGGTCCATTTGCCCTAGTCCCCAACAAGGATTTTCTCTAGTGCAACGCGAGAGAGATTTTATCCTTGTGCCTCCAGATGAGTTGGTAGGAGGCAGAGAGCCTATGGAGCAGAAGGCTCAATTCCTTTGGTCCAAATCTGTCATGGCAAGAGGGGACCCAAAGAGAAAGAATGATTTCATGAGAACCATAAAATAAGGCCATGGAAACTTCTGGAAATTAGGTCTTCCATGAGATTTATTCTTGGAATCCTACAGAAGCAGTCTTATTTGAGGTAGCCCTAAATCAACTAAATGCTCATTTGAAGCTCAAATTGCTATTTGCAGCAAGGGTTTTCAGTTTTCAAGGGAATATTTGCCTGTTTTATCCAGTACATGTGGGGAAAAGAGTAGTTTCTGATATGATGACTGAGCATCATTTATAGCTTCCTTTGCCCTGTGGACAAGATTATAAGAAGAATGATTTTTACCCAAGCATCACATTTCATACCCTAAGTTTTCGACAATTTTTCAGTATCAGGATAGCAAGCAACAAACTGACGGCTTTACTGGTAGACTGCAAGTTTGACTTCTGCCAGCTTTGAAGAATGTGTAGGTGTTTGTAAAAGAACTTCGATATCATTCAGGACTAGTAAGAACATGCCTATTTCTGATAGTATCCAAAGTGCCATAAATGGTTTCCAGGAAGATATAATAGGTAATCCCTTCCCTCAGAATCTCAATCATAAATCAAAGAAAAGAAACTAAGCTTTGGGAAAGGTAAAAAGCAGCAGGCACCTATTGCTCCCAGGAGATCAACTTGCAGATCAACTACTTGTCTTGCAAGCACAAAAGACACTGTATAGAGAGGTCTGTAAAAGGACTTAGCCAAAGTGGATGATGAGGAGACAAGAAATCAGTCACACTAAACAGGGCAGTGGCAAACCCATCAGTGTGGGGGAGAGGGGCAGCACGGCTACCCAGCCTTCCACAGCACCCCTTCTTCTACGAGCTGACTCGCTAGTTCTGCTGTCACCAATTACCTACCTGCTGCATCACAAGTAGGAACATGGAAACAGGGGAGGTAGAGTAATACTTCAGCTCTATTTTATCCTAGGGGAGATGCACCAGTTCAGACTGTCCAGGAATAAGAGAGCACCCACATGCTCTCCATGTGACCACAGAGAGCGCACACTGGGACACACTGGGAGAGCAGCCCTTGCTTGACAAGAGCCAGCCTGCCCTGAGCTATGCTGCAGTCCCCACCAACGCAGAGCCTGATGCGCTCTCTGTGTGCCAAGAGGCACAGGAGAGCAGGCGATTAGCAGGCGTGCAGTGCCTCAAAGCAGATACATACCACCTGCCGTTGTTAATGGTGGTTTACACATCAGACTGCACTGGAAACTATTAACGGATCTTCTTGCATAAGCAAGTGAACAGCACTCGCCTCACCTCCATTTTTTCTTTCTGTACAGACTAGCCAAATAGCTGTCATCCAGGCTACCCATCCCCTTCAGAGCCCTGATAATGCTTCCTTTCCCTGGCAGTCAGCTCCTTCACATCGCAGCTGGGTGTTGCAGAGAGCTCTTCAGAGACTTCCGATCATTTTTCTCTAGACCTTGTCCCAAGCTGATCTCATTAATTAGAAATCATTACAGCCTGAGTCCCCCCCCACCAGAATCTGCATTAATTTGTGTTCATTAGCATTAAGTTTCCATTGTCTTCTGCTACCCATTCTCCTGTTTGCTTTGGTATGTAACCTTGCCATTTACTTTCCTTTATAGATTAGTAACAAACAGTTCACAGCCTCAAAGCATCCCATCCTCACACTTTTCCTGAAAAATTCACCATTCCTGCTACTTGCTTCGGTTTTCTGGACTGTTTCAATCCCTGTAAAGTTTTCCTCACCACATACAACTACTTACCTTCTTTAGAAGCTTTTTAGAGAACTCCTCATGAGGAGTCTTTAAAGTCTAGCTAGCAATAACCAATTCTCTTTTAACCAGCACTTGACCGATACATTCAGAGGATTCCTTGGTTGGCAGAGCGCAGCATGTAAGGGTGACAGTCTTCAGGTCTTTTGTTTAACATTTGTTTTTTCAACCCATTTTGTTCAAGTCTTACTGTAATGCCTCTGATGGCTTACTGTAATACAAGTTCCCTGACCAGTCTTGACCCTTTCTTAAACACAGGTGCTTCATTCACTGCTGGACAGTCCAGGCAAACCATGGATGAGTTTTAATCCCAGCACTAGCCAGTGAAAACTATAGGAATTCTGCCCAAGAAGCCTGCAGTCATCTTTCCAGCTGCTCCCCAGTTCCTAAGCAAACAAACTGCAGTGAAAGGATGTGCCACTTGACTCAGAGGAATCAAGCCTGGATGAGAAAGCAGCACTGCATCCTGAGCACGAGGCAGGTCTGGAAATAGCGGTGTTGTAAGAACCACTTCAGCGAGTTTGGGAACAAAAAGGGGAATGATTTTACTATTAAGGCAATTCTTGCCAGTGGACAGGGACAGCACCAGCAGCTTGTTCCCACCCCTGACAGCAGCAGAGTACTCATGCTGATAGCAGAGTGGGAATCTGCTCTCCTTCCTGCCAGATCCAGGCTTTAGTTTTTAGAAATGCCCATCCCAGCTGCACTGCCTACAATGATCTCAGACTTCCTCTGAGATGCCTTTAGCCCTAATCCTAACTCCTTTGATTTCTTGCTACCTGCAGTTACTCTGTTTTGTTGTTCACACACCTCCTCCCAGCACAGGTCTTCAGTACTTCCACTCACTCTGCCAATCCAGGTGGCAGCTGCAAAGGAAAAGAAAACAAAGTAGCTCATGTGCTGATCCCTCTGTCCCTCTTCAATTCTTGCTGATGCACTCAGCTTCTTACCAGTTTGGTTTTAATGAAAATTGCCCATTCAACTCTTCTTACCATCTAGTTCAGATGTTAAAAAGACTGGTCTTAATAGCAATGCATGTACTTCATAGATGGGTACTGTACATACCCATTGATAAGTTTCCTCATCTAGAGTCCAAAATCTGGCTTTACCGCTGCTTGAATTAACAGATCACCTCATGTGCAGCCTTGCAAAACACAGGATACTGAGGTTTATCTCCAGCTGAAGCCTGCATTGAACTCAATAGCTTATGTCATTTGGATTGTAACACTGAATTTAGTACTTGCAGAACACGTCTTACTGTTTCTATTTCTTTCCTTTTTTGGGGCAAGATATGCAGGTTAATCTATGCTGCTTTCAAGAATAGATTAACTGTTTTCTCTATTACTTGATCTGCTTTCCTAAGAACAGATGTCACATATATAAGGCTGCTTTTGTGCTTGTGAAAACTATCATTCTGTTTTCCATAACTCATCTAAGCTTCCTCATTCTCTCTGATTTGATAAAAGCAAAAAAGTCATCTTGTTTCCTTAAAATTATTGCTAGATGAACCCTCTTGGAGCACATGCATCTCTTCACAATCAAACTGGATAACTCTGTCTTCTAGCATTACCAATAACAGAGGAAAATTCTGCCCTGGAGAAATTCGTACTGAGATTGCTAAGTTTTACTTCATGGTTCAGTCTCAAAAAGCTCGCATTATGGGAGTACCGAATAATTCAGTATAAAAGAATTCAGGGGAGACAGGGATTAGGTTAATCAACAGCAGCACGGTTGTAACAGTGGAAGCAAAGGCCTCCTCTTAGGTATTAACAAAATAGTTCTCTTCAAGAAGATTGTGATAGACCTTACTGCTGCTGCTGCCACCGAGGCTACCTGTAAGAAGCTGCAGAAAGAACTCAGCCCAGCTGTGTCACACCTAGTGTCCGCTATAACAGCATGTAGAGTGGCCCAGCTGGGGGTAAACAGGCTCAGCAGTGGAGGGAGAAGCTTGAGAACAGACTTCCTCTGATGGCTTAGGAGCAATAAAGGCAATAATTGCTCTTCCTTGCTACTCTGAGTCCAAATACCTACATAACTGAAGAATTAAATCCACAAACATAGCAATATTTGTGTCTGTGATTGAGCAGCCATAAATAGGAGTCTTCCAGAAATTTTGGTTAGCTCAAGCAAAGCTGGCAACTGGTTTGCGGTGGCTAGACTGAGGGGAGGATGACTGGGAACAGATGAGGAGCTGAGGAAGGATAAAGCTAGCAAGAACAGGAGCAAAATGCTTTCTAGCTGTAACTGCATGGTCCCTTCCCCCGTCCAGAAGGGAACACGAAATCTCTACATCTCGCTGTCACTTCACTGTATTATATCACCTCTGGAAACTCACATCCCCATCGCTCCTCAGCCCAGGCCATGTGTCATCCTTGTGTCACAGCACTGACACAGAAGATGACAGCCTTATTGTGTTCTAAATTAATTCACCTTCTGGTAACAGCATGGTTGCAGATGAATGAGTGTCAACAAGAGCCCGTGTGGTAGATTTCTCTCTTTTTTTTTTCCCCTAGATGGCCTTTTATGAAAACCCCCAAATCAAACAGAACTCATTTAAAGAACATGACTTCCAAGATCAGCTATTGGTCTTCACAGACTTAAACTTGCCCAGACAACCATTATTTGACTCCTTCCTGCACTGCAGGATGGTGTTTAGTAATTTATTTATTTATTTATTTTTCTCCCCAGAACTCCTGACAGAGTGGATCTGGGGTGGGAATGGGTTAGGGCTGTGAATGAAGAAGGCTGTTGCTTGTGCCAAGGACAGTGCGTCATCTGCAGTGAGTATAAGAAAGTGCAGAGAGGAATGTAAAAATAGTTACTTGGATGCTAGAGGCTTTTACTGGAACCTTGGCTGGAATGGCATAAAATATCTACTTCTAATATATTTCTGTGAAAGCCACTATCAGCTTTTCAACAGATAGCCACTAACCGTGGTTTTGGAGAATCCAGACGAAGACCGTAGCATAGGTTCAAAAGAGCTGCAAGAAGAGGCCACAGTGCTTTGAGCATATACAGTTTTAAATCGTGCTGAGTGCTCTTACTCAGACATCATCCTGGAGTGTGAATGGAGGCTGAGAGAGGAAGGAGGGGCTTGCCATACCTCAATAAACCAGTCAGATATTTGGAGCAATCGGCTGCCCCAGCTCTCCTCGAAGGCATGGGCCTGGCTGGGCAACGAAGAAGCACCCCATGGCATGCATAACATCTTCTGGTCTTTTGCAGCCTGTGGGAATCCCTTCCAAAGCACAACAGGGAAGACCCCACAAATCTTTCTGTCGGTTTTATCTAACTCATTTCCTGAACAAGTGGGAGAACAACTCCTTCCACTAATACTACCATCCGTGATTTGTGTCCTTTGCTCTCCAGGAGTTAGGAATACCAGCACCCTGAGCACAGTCCCTCCTTCTCAGAGACCCACTGGACAGGCACTCACACTTCCAGCCTTGCTCTCCTGCTGGGCTCGCAGTGCCCTGACCCTTGCTGAATAGTTGTGCCTTGCTGCACCCTGATGAGGAGCAGCCCATTTGCTCTCCAGGATGATGCCCATCATGATCTGTAATTTATGTTCCTCTCCTCTCTCAAAGGCATCTAACCTGATTTAAAAGCCTGAAAATGTCAGCTAATCCACTAAAGCCTTCTAAAAATACACCACCTCACTGACCAAAAGTTTTGCCCTCTTTCCAAGTGAAATTTCTCTCACTTCTGCTTCCAGTACCAGCAGAAGGCACAGGCCACCCCAGGAGCTGCTGTACAGTCCCTCCCTGCATGGAGCTGCCAAGCACCATGTCTGGCTTTCACTCCCCACCAGCAGCAGAGGGGTCTCCCACGACACCATGCCTGCTGCTGCTGGGAGCTCTCCTCCATCTGCAGTCCCTGCCTGGCACTGCTCCCTAGCTGTGGAAGTGGGAATACTCCTCTCCAATACCATTTGTGGTGTGAGTCAGATTCTCCCTCAATTTGCTTGCAGGGAGCTTGTGCCAAGTCCAGCAGCTGACTTCTCTCTGCCAGGAGCAAGGAATAACACTCTGCAGATTGCAGCTGGGGAGAGCAGTGCTTTATTTTAGAATATTTCTTCCTGCCTTGGGAAACTGTGGGAGAAAAAGAAATTTTATACGAATACACTGTGGGGTGAATCTGCCCAGCTGGTGGAAGGGTACAACTTCCTCAGTAGGCCAAATAGCATCTGGTAGCAGCCGGCTTGCCTGGCACTGTCAATATGCACCTCTTCCTTCCGGCAAAATATTGAGGTAGGGCGAAGAGAGCAGTTTGTCCGGCCAGATCTCAAAGACTGAGTCTCTGCCAAGCCCACCACTGACACCGGGTCACCTTCACCCCAGGCAACACGTTCCTGCCCCCACTGCGCTGAGTCCTGTTTTCTACACAAGCTCTACACTCAGGTAAGTGGTAACACTGTGAGCATCTGAAGATCAGTGTTACCTGTCCTGTAGTAGTGGTGCACACTGAAAACATGCGGCACAGAATATTCTCTGGAATCCACTGAACAGAAGCTCTTTCCAGTGCATGAAGTGAGGTGAAAGAGGAGGCTACAGAAACATGATCATCTCTGCCCGAGTCACCGAGGAGAAAGATCCAAGCATCAGGATCACTTAAGTTTTGAATTTGCTACAGCGCAGGGTTATATTCTGTGACAAAAGCAGGCCTGCAGCTGCCCTCAGCTGTGGGAAGCAGCTCTGTACTTTCGTGTGTCCCACTTCTAGCAATTTACTGGACCATCCTCCTCAGCGCACGCCTTGCACTGGTGCAACGAGGCCCCACGGTGGTTGGGAAGAGCAGGTCTCTCCACTCTCTGCTGGGGTTCTGCCAGGAAATGCTAGATTTGGGATTTACCACTGCTGTCCTGCTCACAGCACCTCTCCTGGCAGGAAACCGAAGAGGCAGCTGCTAGATGTGGTTTATTGCTCAAGCATAAGGCATGAACGAAAAAAGGATTCTTACACCAGGTATCTTTTTTGCTGCTACTAAATGCCCTGCTGAAACTCAGAGCCACACAAGTTGTGCGAGCAACGGGG
This sequence comes from Rhea pennata, assembly GCF_028389875.1. NCBI lineage: Eukaryota > Metazoa > Chordata > Aves > Rheiformes > Rheidae > Rhea > Rhea pennata. The sequence goes on from NC_084669.1 coordinate 22,403,935, forward strand.
GCACAGTCAGTCATACCCATGTGGGTTCACACGCTGGAGAAACCCCAGGGACCCAAGAAGCTTTGCTGCACTGTGGTGCTGCCCCAGCTGGGGGTGCCCAGGTTAAGCAGCACCCTACGAACTGCTGGAATTAGGACACTCAGCATTGCTGCAGTCTCAGGCAGAGGGTGGGTTAAAGATGCCCTTCCCAAGAGCTTCCCATGGCCCAGAAGCATCCATGAGCTTAGCCTACCTTGCACCCATTGCCTAGGAGGGGGATTGCTGCCTGCTGGTGGTGCACCCTCAGCCAGCAGCCTAGCTCTGCATGCAGGGCAGGTAGCATCCATCCGCTGTGTTTCACCTCCCTGAGGAAGATTTGGGCTTGCTCGGTGTTATGCAAAAATAATCTACTGTATTAAATGCTGTGTGATTAAGCTCCCTGCATAGCACGTAGAGGCCAAAGGACTGAAACTTTGAGTACAGCTCAGGCAGCTGGAGATGAAAACCACTTTGCAGCCACAGCAACCATGGGAACAGAGGGTAACACAGTGTTCCCTGGGGGCTGAGGGCCGCATGGCCCTCACGGTGAAGGTGGCCATGCACTGAGCTGATCCCAGCCAGGCCCTGAAGCTTGCCAGGAGGAAGACTGCAGCAGCTGGCCTGCCTCAGGGGTAGAGGTGATAGTCCATCCAGTGCCACCAACCACAAGCTAGGAACAAGGATAGGGGAACTGGCACATGGCTGCAAATCCAGGGGAGGGACACTGAAAGCCCACCCACCACTTAGACCTGTCTAGGGCCAGCCAAGCAGGCCTGGTAAGAGCAGAAAATCCTGGTGACTTTCCCGTGAGCCTCTTCCTGGGACTGAGGAGATGAGTTCTCTCCCTCTCAGGGCTGAGAAACCCCCTTGCATGACTGCAGGAGGGTTTCTTGCGGCAAATGAGAGGGTAGCTCTGGCAGAGGCACACCGCAGTGCCGTGCCAAACTGGGATTCGGCTCCCACCTCACCTGCAGGCCTGCCTCGGGGAGCTGCAGGGACCAAGGCTGGGGCTGAGCTGCGCACAGCAATTGCGCCAGCCACGGAGAAGTGATTCCTGGCACAGAGGTGAAAGGAAGCTCCTTAATTGAGTGCTCTTTGCTCACTGGCATTTAATGGTGCGATGAGTCAAAGGCCTCAAGTTTTCAAGGAGCCCCTCCTTCAGACGCTTTCCCCTCGCAGCCAGAGCGATGCCCCACTCACCTGCAGAGGGAGACGCCTCTTCATTAGCCAAATTTTGTTGACAAGGTTTGGTGCCACCACCTTCGCGGGCTGGAAAAACAAGCCGTGGAGCTGACATCGCCCTGCCCTGGGCCGAAGAACAGGCTCTCCCGTGCAGATGCTGAAGGGGAGGTACGTGAGGCACTGGGGAGGGAGCAGCAGTAGCTTATTAGTTACTTGCAAAATCCCATAAAAGAGCAGCAGTTGGAGGCAGTGCTGTGCCCTGCCGCATGTGCCAGCATGGTCCAGTCACTGATGTCCGCAGGCTACGAGAGGAGTTGCAAGAGGAACAGGGCGAGTGCGTGGCTTCCCACCTTGGCATCTGGGCAGCGGGGAGGCGCTGGGAGCAGAGGCGCTGCAGCCACCCGGGCTCGCGGCACCGGGCTCTGCTGGAAAACGCACTCACTCTCGCACTGCCTCAGAGGCGTCGGGAGCACAGTCTTCGTTCGTTCACGGGCCGTCTTGCCTCACGCTCAGAGGAGGCTCTCATCAAGCCAAGAGGGCAAAGCCAACCTGAAAAGCCAGCTCGTTCACTCCCCCAGCGCCTCCTGCCCACAGAGGCACCCGAGGGAATTTTGCACCCATTAGTGAGGCAGCTGGCATCTCAGCGCTGTGCTCGGGCTCCCCTGCGCCTTGCCAAGGGAAAGATGGAGGAGAGAAAGATGGAGAGCATCCCTGCACTGCGTGGGGCTCGGTGGGGTTTGCAGCTTCTAGGTGAGGTTATCTAACCCTGCTTCTTCAGCTCTCAAAGGCCAGTCATGTCCTACTTCTCCTTACAAAAATCTTGATGCCTTATAAACCACAAATTTAATTTTTTGAGTTTCACCACAGTCCTATCTGCCAGTCTCAGTGTACCCGACAAGGCAGTGCACAAGGTAACCAAACAGCATCTTGCCCACAGACCAGGTATGAACTCTAAGGCAGAGCTGTCTGAGGAATAAATCTCCCCTGCAGCCCTTCCCTCAACAAGGCTTTTAACCATATGTGACAGGCTACTCATTATTAATAATTTAACTTAATAACTAAATTTAGGCCTTGCTATACTTTCCTTCTGTGTTCAATACTGAAAGAATAAATAATGAAGTAGAATGAGAGAAAGTATACTTTTAATAGGAACAGAGAATACAAAGAAGATAGAAATAAAGATAAAAAACTAAGAGACTCCCTCATATTTAATGTTTCCAGGCTTCTCCAGAAAACTGCAGCACACAGCCAAGTCAAATCAGCCTCTCACCTCCACTCTGTCTTGCTGTACTGCCTGGGTGTGGGGACGGAGACAAGGCACCCAGCCACGGCATCAGTGTGCAAATGGGCTATTTGTCCCATTGCTTCTTTTCCCTCTCTTTATGTTCAAAGCAATCCAACTTTGCCACTAAGTCACAGTCTTCCCTGTTTGCTATATCCAACCTAATCTAAACAGCCAAGTTTTCACGTAAGTGGCAGTAATGATTTCCCTCAAAGCCACCACATAGCAACCACCAACGAGCAGATAAGTTGCAAAACTTGTGCCAGTATTTTTTTCTCACAAGAACTATCATCTTTTAAAATTCAACCTGCAGACAGGAAGGTACCATTTAGACAGTGCTTCCACCAGCTATCTACAATCCTTGTTTTTCTCCTACTGTCCATATGTTAGCAGCTTACCTCACCGTGATCTTCTATTTTTGCCTACCAGAGACAGGCTTGACACCCTCAACACAGAAGGTATGAAGTCAGGAAGGCCTACTACAGAGCAAGGCTGTAGGGTGCCTAGCTCACCACTGACAAGGCTTGAGTATCTCAGGAGGCAGCAAGAAAATAACAACTTATGCCACCAGATAGTTACAGGTCCAAGCTTAAACCTGCAGGCTGTTCTCATCCGTCCTAGACTGCAAACAGGGTTCTTGCCCAAACCTTTGCTATAGCCCCTCTGCAGGCTGGTGTGAGGGAAGGAGGGCTGCGTAGTCAAGCTGCACAGGAGCCAGTAACTCATAGCTGGGTATTGCCCCAAACCAGAACATCCCAGGAGTCCACCTAGAATACTGCTCAGTAGGCTGCACGTGGCAACGTACCTTTCATCTGCAATGATAAACATATGCAAAACCAAAACCAAACTCCCAAGTGAGCAGAGCCTGGAAACCCCAGCAATGAGGTTATTCTCCAGTGGGTGCTAGTGTGAAGAGAGCCGCAGCAACAGCGCAGCAAGGAACCCCAGCCTCAGCCTTGCTGGTGGGACTGCCAGCCAGTGCTGGGGTGGGTGGTGTAATAGCAGCAAAGCACAGGTTTTTCTTGAAGCCTGAGGTGAGTAGAAAAATGGAGGCAACATGCCATACTATGCCTCCAAGGGGAGCAATAGCATGTCTGCTCATGTTGAAAAGGGACAGAGGTTTCCTTTAGAAAGAGCAGAGCTTGTTGCTTTTATAAATGCACTATATGAACATCACTCCAAGCTACTGGCCACGCCTCTTGTGGTCCTGGTGCTTGCATTATTCCAAATTTTATCACATGTTTGAAGACTCCATGGGCCTGGGTGTCACACGCAGGCAGAGGAGGGAAGGCACTGCCTAAAACTCTGTGGAAAGACCAAGAAGAGTCATTGGCAGAGGTTTGTAGTGGTCCACAGGTATGAGGAGACAGTAGCAGCAGTGACAAGAAGGGGAAAGAATTCTAACCTTACTTTGAGCAACATCCTGTTACGAGGATCAGAGGCTCATATTAAACCAAGAGCAGAGAACTGCCACACAGGGGAAAGAATATAACTTTATTAAAAAAAATAATAATTTAGCTCAAACACAAACAAGACTGCAGAGGGTTGATGGAAGCAGGAAGAAGAATATTTAGCCACATAACTTAAGAGACCAGTTTCATTCTCTTTCATATGGTATTTTTGTTGCTCTTCCCTGTCCATTGCTCTGCCTCAGGTCCTCACAAGCATGTAAAGAATTCCCGACTCTTGGGGCTCTTGGTAATGAGGCAGAGGAGAAACAGTACCTGCCAGACACAAGATGCTATTCCTACCTCCAGTGCCTCTATGAAGATCTAAAAAGCCAGAAGAATAACACCAGCATCTAAACCAATGTGCAATATAAAGGAAGTAACTTGTATTCCTCCCCAGAAGTCTACCTACCCATGCCCCATTCCCAGCATCCTTGGCCAAGTATTTCCACCCGTGCTTGAATTCACATCCCCACCCGCAGGTGCTGTACACAGAAGAGTGCATGCAGGCCTTTGCAATGCTCTTCCCTCACCCCTCTCCTCTCAGCCAGGAGGACAGCATCCAGACCAGCTGATCACTCGCTTCACTCTGTGCCTGCATGTTGTACATTTCTTGGCGCTGCAGAAGTTCATTTCACAGTGAAGGAACATGCCCTAGAACATGCTGAGCCACTATTGCAATTTCTTCTCTTCTGTGAAGTGCCCTTTCATGCAGTTGCCATTCTGATACACAGGGCTGGCCCCCTTCCTTCTGCACCACACCACAGCTTTGTAGAGGATGAAGCCAATGCCAGCCAAACATAATAAGAGAAGGGCCAAGATGTCCAGGCAGAAGTACTCATATAACGACAGATCGTAGACAGCAGGCCGAAGATACGGCGCCCCATCGTGACGAAGGAGGTACTCCAGCCAGTACACTGTCCGATTAAGAGCGTGCATTGGTGTGTCGAGGTGCAGAGCTGAAATGAACTTGGCTGCTTTTCTGTAGCTGTAGGGGAGAAAGAGGACAAGAAGTTATCCTTGTGACAGCTTCATAGCTGAGAAGTGATCTGATATGTCCTCCAAAGCCTTCAAGTCCCAAATGATACCTTGGGAGAGTGACAAATTTCTTCTACAATTGGCTTCACAGTTGCCTCTGAAAGCCACTCATGGCAATCATTAGCCATGGCAGCACAAGTCAGACCGCACTGTACTTTGTGTTTTGTTGGAAAGACTTGCAGTTCAGTTCCCAAGTTTCTTAGTAAGATGGAGACTGATGCTCAGTGGATTCACGTGGGTTGTTGCTTTCTGAGGGGAGTTTGCACCAGAAGATCTTACCAGCATCAAGCAACAGTCACATCTGATGACTGGTTTAATCCTTCAAGGTACCAAGTGGTGACAATTCATACTGAAGACTGTAGCTGAGAGTTCCTAATCAAGCTCTCAGACAGCATTTCAGAAACTAACAGTTGCATGTTTCCTGTTAGACAGTGGGCATCCTGTATCACTGTGTTGTAGCAAATCTAGGGAAGGGTAAAGAATCTGGTTTGGAGAAGAAACAATTGGAGCATTATCTGCAGTCTGCTGTCCGCACTAGCTGTTTCTGCCAAAAGTTGTTTGGAGAAGAACAGGAAGACCACAAGGTGAGGATGCAATCTCACTTTCCCTGATCACAGGCTGGTTTATGCACCAGCATCTCAAAGCTTTCTTAGAAAGTTACAGTCAGAGCCAAATAAAACTAGATCACACTATCTCACAGCAAGTGCTAGAGTATCTCTTCATGCAAGCATCTCAGGATTACAGGGTGCTAACATGTCTGGCCTGCTGAGCAATGTTTGCAACACTACTTGATCCAGAAGCCACTACTGACTGTGTAAGGGACAACACAAGACATGTCAGTCCCTACTGCCTTTGCCAAGAAGGAGCTCAGTGCTTCTGAATGCCTCACCTGGGATCAGAGATAACAGTGACGATAGCCTGGTAAAGATCCTCTTCTCTTACTCTGTTCCAGTCCATGAGGATACCCATGCCCTTCGCCTGCACTCTGGTCATGATGTCAAACTGGTCCCCGTAGAAAGGAAATCCCACCACGGGTACACCATGATAAATTGCCTCAAATATGCCATTCATCCCGCAGTGGCTGACAAAAGCTTTTATGTTGGGATGGCCTGTGGGGAAAGAAACAGAGGCAAATCAGTGAATCCCACACGAACAGGACTGCTCCTGACTTTCTGTACACAGTACTGGTTTGTGTTTAAGGATAAACAGATGTGCTGAACTGAGAGGATGAATGTTCATGTTATCCTTTGGGAACGTGCCCTGCTTTTGGCAGCCAAAGACTTGCTGAGTAGAGCCTGGATGAGGAGGCAGATGGTGCCAAGATACAGTTTCAAGCAAGCATTAGGTGAGGGCCATGTTATTTACAGATAAGACTCAAGAAGTGACAGACTTAGATCCACAAGGGTGCTGTTCTCCTTGTACAACTTTGCTGTGGTTTAGAATAAATTCTAGGGATGTCACTAGCTGTGCACACACATTCTCCGTCTTACCTAGCAGGTCGTTCTGGGGCAACCACTCCATCATCAGCGTATTCTCGCCCAGTTTGTTTGGCTTCTGTCCAAAGTATCTGTGGGAAGAGGTTAAAAGAAAAAAGAAAAAAAACCACACACACACACACACACACCAATTATAAATTCATCCAAATCAAGGGACAGAAGACAAATATGTATTTTGAGCTGGAATCACCCCTCAATAATGATTTTCATCAGGTTGAGTTAAGTGGAATCCTGCTTTCCCCTCACCTCCACACGACCCTCTGTGGTAGGCGAGCAAACGCGCCAGCCATCTTCTCCACCAAGTCACTCGGGAGAGCTCGGATCCCAATGCCAAAGGAGACAACAACAACACCTGCATCTGCTGCTTCCACCCAGAGACGCAGACCCTGCAGGCAAAACACACACAGCTGCCTTGTAGCCTTCCTGGAGAAAGGATCTTCCTACTGTTGACTCTGCCAGTAGAAAATGCTCTACAGAGAGGTTGAAGCCAAATCCACCAGGAGCAAAGGCTATGTGCTTCCAACCAGGCAACAAACTCTAGAACTGCAGCGATTTCTGCACCCAGCCTGGCAGAAATTGCTCAAACATCTTCTGGGCTCAAGAGCTCTGCAGGGAGGTGTTTAACAACTAAACTTCCTACTACTTTGGGTGGCTTTCAGCAGCAGCATTACTCTTTGGCTAGGAAGGCTCTGAAAACACAGGCTGGGGCCTACATAAGAGCAGCTGGAACAGCAGAGAAAACTGGAATAAAATGAGGAAACTAAGGCTATCTTCCAAGACTGCTACAAGACAGGAGGTCTGTCAGGGTCTCTAGCTGGGGGCCAATAAAACAGCTGAAGTGTCAACCAGAGTCAGGAACAGCATCTTGCTTGAAACCCCCCCCCCAAACACTCTGACTTTCCAAGCTGCTGGAAGTGGCAGCAGTAGTTTTGTCATCTTGCTAGGATAATCCTACTTCTCTTTGATAGCTACTTTCAGGTAGCAGATTTAGTCTTCACTTGTTAGGCAGAGAGGCAACTACAACTTCATGAGAAGCCACAGCTGGTCATACTTTGTTTTGAGGTTATTCGTGATGCTACATAAATAGGTATATATCTAAGAGAGAGTCCTCTGTTTCTTTGACCGTGGAAAGAAGAATCAGCCAGCATGACTGCTATGGAGCAAACACAAAGTATGCCCGTCCGTGCCAAGTTGTGCTGAGCCCATCTCTCATTACAGATTCTTCTCTGCTTCAAGTTTCCCATGCATTATCTCACAGTCAGGAGCATTTCAGGGAAATTTCCTAAAACCTGTCTCTTGAATCTGAGCACTACGTTGAAGGACACAGTACTATAACATGAAGAGGGAATAAAAATAAAGTTCTTCTGGCTGTTAGAGAAAAATAGGATGGTTAACCCAAAATATCTTATAATCAGTACTCTACAAGGTTGAAGATCACAGTATGGAAGAATTTCTAAATGCATTTTAGTGTTGTTCTCCGAGAACATCTGTCCATTGTTAGGTTTGCATCCTGGAAATATTTATCTTTGCAGAAGAGCTTAAAAAGCCCTAAAACAACCCTGCAAAAATCAATCGGACTTCAGCTAAGGGTTTTAGTTTCTCCATTCTCTTGACTTTAACACTTTCTTTTGAGCAACACAACTGCTAAAACTGTTGAAGAAGAGAAAGTACAGTTTTGTTTTGATAATTAAAACTAAGGTGACTCTGATAATTATGTTATCCATTGTAGTCAAGTCTTAACATTCAGCTTTCAGAAACAGTATTAAAGTTGCTAAGGGAAGCACAAATGACAACCAAAAACTGTCACCAACTCTTAAATATGCATCTTTAATCCCCAATGTCTTAATTAAAGAAACACTCAATCATTGTGTTTCAAATATGAGGAAATAAATACCTTAATTACGTAACTCAGCTCCTGTTCAGATGGGAGAGTCCTTAAGATACACCTCAGTCTACAAAGGCTCTTTCCCTTTGGCATCCTGTAACCTGGGTACAGACATCCCTTCCTGCTAGCACTACAGCCACGGCCTATTGCAGGGCTCTGGGCTTATCTGCATCCCTTACGCACTCTGGGCTCAGCTCTGGAAAGCTGTGAAACATGTGAGTAATGCCATAGCAAATAACTCCCTTCTTTAAAAAGGCAGGCATGTATGTGGAACAGGCCAGTATTTTGCAAGACCTGTGAGGCAGTCACTCTCTGATAGAGCTTCTGGAGTACCCTGCGTTCACTGCATTAACCCGCAAACCATACCACATGGAGAAGGGTGATCAGCAGTCATATGCACCTGGAGAACTTTTGTTCTCAAGCACTCAAGCTCACTTTTTCCTTCCATGGTATCTGTCTCGTGGTATCTTCACCTGGGGAGTTTAAGAGCTTGCCCTTCTGAATGTACTACTGGTGATAGTAGGGTACCAGTCAGAGAAAACCTCTGGAATGCCTGGCGAGTTTTCCTCATGGCTAGCACTTAAAAGAGAGAGAATGGGACAGCTTTCAATCTGGTACACGTTGAATTTGATCTGACAATAAGCACAACACTCCCCCATGAGTTAAGACTACAAGCTCCAGGGCAGAAATGCCCTACAAAAAAAAAGAAAAAAAAATAGGAGTAAGGGGGAAACTCTAGATTAACTTAAACCAGTGATGAAGCAATACAGACTAATTAGTCTTCCTATTTCCTCCTCAAACCACTACTGACTCAGTCCCAGAGGCAGAAACACCAGTACAGGGATTCCATGAGCCACTTGACACGGGGAGCACAGCCAGCTCCCACTTCAGAGTGGGTAGCTTAACTCTATATCCTCCCCACATCCTCACCATCCTCAGGGCTCCATGCCTCCCTGCTGCACCCAGGCTCCAAAACACAGCAGCTTTCCTGAGGCTCCACAGCATTTGTGAGACTCTTCAGCAGATTTGCACCGAATAGCTCCCCAGGTAATTACCTAATCACAGCTCAAAGCTTTCCTGCACTTACCACTGGAAGGGGCTTTGCAGGCTCTGCAAGGATCCCTCCTGTGAAAATGATATGGGGAAGCGTTGGCCGGGGAAAGTCCAGCACCACATCATTACAGAGGAAGAAGAGGCTGGTTCCATGGACAAGGTCCAACATGGATGTCTTGGGCTCCACCTTGTGTTTTTCCATAAGGCGTTCAAACTTAGGCAGGATGACCAGCTTTGTAGCCACGCGAGTGATCATGTAGACCATAAGATTCCAAGTCCTGCCAAAGAAGGCCATCTTGTCTGTCATCAGGGAGTTGAACTCTGGGACGTAGGCAATGGGGGAAGTGGCACCAATCTCTGCTGGGAACCAGAAACCAGTGGAGATCACAGCATATTTGACACGGAGGAGGTGGGCCAGGATAAAGCCACACATCTCATTGGGGTCCACCAACAACAGGTCAAAGTGCTCATGCTGGAGTTTCTGAAGAAGGGAAGAATTTCCCAGAACCAGGTCACAGTTTTCCAGGTACTTCTCCAGAAAGGAGAACACCTCCAGAGAGGTCATCTTCCCTTGGAAGACACGCTTTATCTTCTCCTGCACCCAGGCATCTGCATTCTCCATGCTGAAGATGCCCCAGTACCTCTGTATGCGGAAGCCTGGCAGGTAGGTTTCCACATCCCGACCCTCATGAAGAAGTAGCACAGGGTCATGGCCCTGGTCAGTCAGTGCCTCTGCCACTCTCATGAAGACTCTCAAGTGGCTGTCAAAGACTATGGTAGGCATGATCAGCACCTTGGCACCATGACACAGCTCCAGACTGAAAGCAGCCATTAGGAAGAGGAGAGCAACAGGGCACAGCAGCACCTTCATCTTCGTAACTGTAAGGAGAGAAACATACTATTTTATATACATATACATATATGTGTGTGTGTATATATACACACACACGTGTATATATATACACACATATGTATATATGTGTATGTATATATATACACACACACGTATTTTTTTTAAATATATAATACATACAACGAAACATTCGGTCGCATACTTGGGCAACCAATAACTGGGACTGCAGTAGCAAGCCAGGAGCTCACAAGCTGGGAGAGGAATCTAGAGTTGATCAGTGAAGGAAAATCCGAAAGTCAGATACTAGGTGTGTCAGGGAAGGATCTTTTGGAAATTGAGAATGCTGTTTGCACTGATCTGCCCCTAAGGCTCAGAAACCAGCAGACTGACTTGTAGCGTGAATACTGGGAGACAGCTATTGGAGGAGGTCTGCTGGGTCCCAGTGTGAACCTCAACACTCACTGCTCAGTCCACACTTACCCCTACAGAAGTAGAACAGCTGGCTTTTATTTCTGGTTCTGCCTAGCCAGAATTGCTGATTACCTCCAAGCCCTTGACGCCTGTGCAGTCTCCCTGTGAGACCTAGATCCTGTACTGCCAGAGAAAATGCCAAGAACCAGTCTCCTGCTTTAGCTGTTGTGATGCTGGCCTCTAGCAAGCCACCTCGCTGAGCTGAGACACAGGCTCTCTCCTGCCCTGTTTCAGCAGAATTCCTTGGAGAGCGCAGCAGTGGTCTATGAGGACAGCTGCCCCACTGCTCAAGTGATAGACCGGCTGTGGGAGAATGGGGAAGCTCAGTGCAAACAGCTGGGAAGGGAAAGCAGGTGCCAGGCCACAAAAGCAATGGAAGAGGGGAAAACAAGCTGCCCGCGGAAAGGAGCCCAACATATGCAGCACGCTGATGCCTCTTAGTCACACTCCTGTGGCCATCATCCCATTCGAGTCTGGTGTAACGCCAAAGGTTTCTGTTGTGCAAGGGTTGTTGCTACATCACTGAAAGCAAACGTGCCTCAGCCACACCTGGCATTATTTTGGGAAGAGAATTACATGATAATTATTTGGGAATAGTCAGAAACAGAGCAGTGTCCTGAGGACCTAGTTCAGACATGTTAGGAAGGGTGGGGGGAAGAAGTTATAATGGGAGCAACTACATATGGATGTTGGATAGCCCAAAATGCTATGCAGATGGGGCTGTGGTGGAGCTGAGTTTGGTCCAGGATGTACTTTCAGCCTCCCTACTACTGCTTGGTCAACGAAAAGGCAAGAAAGACTCTGCTAAATACAATCTTCAGATTCCCTTCAACAGTTGGATAAGGTTTGTAAGGGAGAACACTAGCCAGAGATAGCTAGTGGGGGTACAGAAGTGGGAAATGAAAAGCAACATGCCCCCCCATCTATAGCCTTCCTGTCCCATGTAGCATGAACACGTCAAAAAAAAATGAGAAGCTGCTAGCTGTGATCCTCTCCTGTGCAGTTTCAGACAAAAACAGCTACTAGCACTTGGACCCCACCATGTCCATCCAGGGCCAACTGGTTGGGTGTGGCTACAGGAGGGATAAAAAGCACTAGTTTGGATGCCAAGGTAGTGTCTGGACCTGCAGAGCAAGAGCTCCAGGAGGGCAGAGACAAAGGTGACAAACTGGAGTCAAGGGAACAGAAGCTCTGCAAGGAAAGTAAGGATCCGCCCAGCACCTTGCTTCCCTGCCAGTGGGGACAGGTCCATGCTGGCTGCAGGATCAGATCCTGGGCACTGCAGTAGGAGGTCACTGTATAGTTACAGCTCAAAAAGCCAGTCTAGTCCTCAGCTCACTAGAGAAGCCCGAGGGGGAATTCTCCTGCTCAGCATCAGGGAAGGCAAAGCATTTGGCTGTGACCTTGCACAGCAGATCCAGAGTACAGGCAGCTTCCAAGGGAGAGAGTCATCAAGTGCTCTAGATGAAGAAAGGCTTAAGCTCCATCTGCTCCTCTCCTCACTTCACATCTCTTGCCAACACTGGACATGCAGCTACAGCCGCTCACAAGCTTTGCAGCAGGATCCTCCAGCAGCAGTAGGCCGTGCCGCACATTGCGGCCAGTGCTGCACACTGCAGCCTGACCCTCCAGCTAGTGGGAGCTCAGCTCCCTCCACCCACGTCTGTGCTGCGGATGAACAGTCCTCAGCAAGAAGCTTCCAAACCACCAAGCACAGGACCTTGATCCTGCTGGGAGGTGAATTCACATGCTTGCACCTCAGCAAGAGCATGAAATCCAAGTCAATAACCGATCACAAACTAGGTCCAAGAGCTGAGCAGACAGAACTACCTCCTCGTTTGTGGTCAAGAAGTTCTTGCCCAGTGGGGGTTAAATCAGATCAATACTGCAAGAAATAACACTGCCACTGAAAAGAAAAGTTTGTAAAGAGACAGAACAGACTCGTCCCTATTTTCAAGAGGAATGCTTGATAAAGCCATGGTAATCTGCCAATTTAGACAGAGGAATTCCCAAACTCTACAGCTAATGCTAACCTCCAAAAGACAGGGATTTCGAGAATGCTAATAAGAAAGCACGTGCTACCGAGCGTTTAAGCTCTCTGGCCCCAGGCCTGCAGGTTGAGGTAGGCGTTTGCTGATAACAGAAGAGCCAGGACTACAGCCTGCAGCAAGAGGGCTGTGCAGGGGAAAGCCCACTCACAGCTGCTGTCACAGGAAGCGGGCAGCATCCTCCCTGTGTGCAATACAAGCATCGTACCATCAGCTGCTGGGAGTCTGCACTAAAAGGCAAAGTATTGTAACTGAAATGAGAGGCAGCAGAAGAGGAGTATTAGGGAGAAGAGAGAAATCAGCCTGCTGAACCCCCCCAAGATATCTCTTACTGAGTAGATATTTGCCCTTTGATTTTGCCATATTAAATAATGCATTTGACAGTGCATGGTTCTGCCATTAATGGAAGATTGCATCAGTTTAGCTGAAGTACATGAACAGTTACAGCTCCAAAGACAGACATTTCTTCAATTCAGGTGCCTTTTATTAGAGTGAAGAACTTAAACCTCTCATAGCAAGCTATCTAGGCAGAGAAGCCCACAGAGTGACCAGAGACCTCCACTATTAGGGCTCTACCCTTTACATTTCTCCCTCTCTTCCAGTATTTTGTATTGCCTAACTTGTGCCCAGGGCTTGGGAACCCGCATCCACATGGCTTAATTGCTTCCTCTCCTGCATCCTGCCTCTACCCAGCTCTTGCCCAGAGTAAGAATTGTTTTCTCTTTAAAATCCTTAAGAATTAACAAAGCATTGTAGTTCATTTGAAGTCAAAATGGAAAAGACTTTCACCTGGATGTTAAAAAAATAACAACAAAAAAACAAAAACAACTTCCTTGAATAGGAAACCAATGCTTGCCTCATATACTGAGTATGATCTGGAAAAAAAATGGCACCATCTGCTACCATTAAGCTGATGACAACCAAACCAGCTGTGGCTGATTTCAGGAAATCAAAGCTCAGTGCAAGCTGAGCGCAATTCTGCCACTGCAGGAAGGATGTCTCACTACAAGCAGGAGCTGCTCAGGATAATCTCTAGTAAAAGTCAAGAAGATACAATGCTATATAAACTAAACTTAATAATGCTGAAACAGGGGAAATCTAACCCACCATCAAATATGACCCAGTGCTTGGTAGGCTTCTGCTCTGGTTTGGGGGTTTTCAGACTCCTGCTTCACCAGCATCATCTGGGTAAATAACACTAAAGTACTAATACTAGTATTTTAATACTAGAAACCTTGAGCAAAAACAAAACTTCCCCTCCAGCAGCATCAAATATAACCTTCTCTAGGCAGCTTATGGCACTGAGTTTTTTAAAAAAATATTGTTTGCACAGTTAACCATGCACAGGTGGTCTGCCCAAAACAATGTACCCTTCTAGCAACCTTCATTTGACCTCTCCATGGTGAGAAGAGCCACAGAGAAAGAACAATGCCCAGGGTCCCAAAAGATCATGGTGTCCTGTCCTTCCTCTAGACCTTTGGGTTTTGGGTCATCTTCCGCATCCTGCCTGGGTCACCAAAGTTTAACAGAAGAAGTTCTTCGAGCAAGGTGAATCTGTGGGCCAGCCGACTGCCCTACTATGATTTGTAGATCATAGCCAGAGAACCATGGTATGAAAGAAAATACAAGCCCATAACAGCAGAGAAAGGAATTAAAATCTGTTTCTCAGCTTTTCAAAGCATCTGAAGTTACACACACCGCTTCAAGAACTTCACCTGGTAGATGGTGTTAAACACTGCAGATCTGCTTCCCAACCTGACCTCTCATCATACATTAAATCTGTCCAGGGTGAGATTTCCCTCTCCTCCCCTTCATACCTACAGGCTTCCTGGTTTTCTTCTGGAAAAGAAGGAAATGGTAGATATGCCAGAATGTCTATAATGGCAGGTTATTCTGGATGGTCTTTTGCCTTTTCCTACAACATGGCTGCAAGATGCAGCAGCAGCTGATATGAGGATGTGCTCTTTGTAAGCTGTTCCTCATCGCTTGCACCTATTTCAAGTCTGCAGCATGGGAACATTTAAGAGCACTATTTGTAATGCCTGTCTGTTAGAGACAGGAAGGCTCACGGCTGTTTGCAAACTTCCACACTGAAGTGTGAAAACACGGCAGTTCAGTGCACATTTTGGCATTTACGGATGAGTTATTCCATATGATAGTCAAGTTGAACAGGTTCCTGAGACTGCAGGGAAAACTGAAGAGATGAAAAGGTACCAAACCTTAGAGAAGTGGTCAAGAGGGGTGGAGAGAAAGGTTTCTTTCACTTATTGCCATGTTATTTCAGCAGAAAAGCATCACATTAAAAGAAATAAGTTATTAAACATTCAAGGAGATTGTGAAACCTTGTGTAGGAAGCACTAGGGATTGATAAAGTCCTGCCAGACGAGTCTGATCGCATTTAACAGAATTACAAAAGTAGAGAAGCTGGAGATAAGACTCACCTTCAATAAAATGCTTGACACCCTCAAATGAAAAAGAAAAAAAAAGCCTCCTTGGATCAGGGCATGCAGCAGGAATGCAAGCTGCTGAGCTGCCACGGACAAGCTTGGGGAGGGATGCACAGGAAGAAGGGGCAGAAGGAGAGGGAAGGACACTCCCCAGATCTAATCTTTAGACAAAGATGAAGCAAGTTACCCAAAAGCGCTTTGAACGCTTGTTTCCAAGGCTCTGCTCCGGCGGAGTTAAGCAGAGGCTTAGCGTGTGCCCTCGGGTAGCCCCGCCAGCGCTCCCGCAGGCACCGGCGCAGGCCTGCGGGCGGAGCGGGGCCGCGCTGCCGGCCGCGCGCTCCCAGCCCTCCCGGTGCCGCGGTGCCGGCGCGCTCGGGGAGCTCGGGCCGGCGGGAGCGCGGCTGGCGGCGCCCGCCGCACCCCGGGGTGCGACCGCCGACGGCGCCCACCGCTTGCACCCGGCACAGACAGACCCGCCGCGGCCCCCGGCCGCCGAGAGCGCCTTTCCCCCGACCCGGCAGCGGGGCGGGCCCCGAACCGGCCCCGGCCCCAGCCCCAGCCCCGCTCGCCGCCACCTCGCGCGGCGCTGGCCGGCCCCGGCGCGCATCCCGCGGCCCCGGCGGCAAGGAGCCGTGCGGGGCGCTGCCGGCCCCCGCCGCCCGGCCCGGCACCCACCTGCAGCCGCTCCCGCCGGCAGCGCCCGTCCGCGGCTCCGCGCCCGCCGCCGCCGCCCCTTTCACGGCGGGCGGCAGCGGGCGCGGGCGGGGCCGGGCGGCGCAGCCCCGGCCCACAGGCCGCTCCCACGGGCGGCCGCGCCGACGCGGGGCGCGACCCCCGCCCCCAGGGCGCGCCCGCCACGCCGCGCCTCTCACCGTCGCGTCCGGGCTGCCGGCGGCGGCGCCGCGGTGAGAGCCGCGCGCCCGGCTGCTCGCCCGGCCCCGCGGGGCGGGACGGCGCCTGGCCGGGCGGAGGCCGAGCCGGAGCCGCGCCTGGCTCCCGCTTCTGGTTCCTTTCAAGTGTCTGGGAGCTTCTGCTCTCGAGTTACCTCAGAGCCCAAGACAAGGGGGAGACAGGGGACTGTCCCGCTCTCAGGCTGCGTGCGCATTTCTCAGGACAGCAAAATGGAAACAAGGGCACAGGGGAAGGAGGGCGGTAGGATGTCGTACCAGGGCACCCACACAGGTGCACTCCCCAGAGAGGGGCATCCTGTTAGTCCAGTTCCAGAATTAATCACGGCTCCGCTGAAGTTGAAATTACACTAATGATGCACAGGGAAACTAGGTCTAAATGCTCTAAGAGATGTCTCCTTTTCAGCAAGGTAGCAGCAGAGCGCCGAGCTATAGGTAAGCCTGCCCAGCAGCTGCAAAATGCGTGTGAAGGGAGCTGGCTTTCTCTAGGCACAGAAAGCACCGTGGAGTATGTAGCTGTGACAACAGTCTCATAAAGCATTTCCTCCCCCTCTTCTCCCCTCGCCTCATCGCACTTGCTCCACCGAGACTAATGCCACTCTTCTTTGCGTGTGCTGCTGAGACTTCAGTGTCAGAGGACTGCGGCTCCAGATGCAGACAGCCTTAGCTACGGAGTGAGTGATGTCCCAACTACCCTGACAGTTCTGTTCCCCCAAACCTCTCCCTAGAGGCATAGTAACACCGGAAAAATGAGCACCAAGGTATGCAAAACCTCCGTCAGGCCCGAAGTATTAGCAGGTTTCTTTATCCTGCAAATATGGTCCCAGAGCAAGAATCAAAGGACACTTCTTAACCAGGCACATACAGAATTTTTAGTTATGTCTATTGTTTCTTACTGCAGAGGTTGGTGCTACGTAAGTTATCTTGCCAGATACCATAAAGATAACTTAGCAGTAATATTGAAGAACTACTTATTCTGGCATGAAGAGACTCAATAAAATTCAGTTTGTCTTAGTAAAAGTAAACATTCTTCTACATCCCTATTTTCAAAATCTTTTGCAGAAGGTCACTTGGCTTCAGGCTGCACAGGCACCTTTCGCTTTTGATGGCCCATTATATCCACATACGCATGCTACTCAGCTGTATGAGCAGCTAAGCATGTATCAGCTGTAGGCAAACACAGTCATACCGATTCACCTTGAGATAGAGCAACACATTGCTCAACACTGACACCCTCCCTTCTCCCATCCTTTTATTTCACACCTTGTAACTGTCAAATTCACATCAAATTCACACAGATTACAAAGGCAGCTATCTTTATTTTCTGAGACACTTGTGTGCTCACACATAAAATACCCCTAAAACATGTAAGTTTTAAAAAAGTTTAACCTTGACAGTTCCAAAATTAAAGTTCCCAATAAGGGAGACAAAAGAGGGCAAATACCAAATCACAATGATTGTTCAAATCCCCACTAGAGGCCGAAAATACTTTCTTCCCACCCTGCTTTGGCCTCTAACCTTAAGCTCTTCGTAATAACCCCGGTCTCCTGGGCCCCTGTGCGTTGCTGCACAGAATCCAACGCTCGGACTGATTGTGCAAGCCTGAGGGGAAGTGCTGAAAAATGCTCATCGAAACAAGTTGCAGCCGATGTGCATGGGGGCGGCTCCTCAGTCTCATCCAACCCTCCATTATCTGACATTGCACACGTATGTGGCTTCCTGTAGCAACAGGGCTCTTTTTTGTGTCACCCTGCTCGGAGTGAATGCAAACATGGAAATCAGACTCGGCATGACCTCTCTCTGTGGCTGGCAGTTTCACGAGATGAGGTGAGCAGAGCTAATAGCCCACTGCTGCTTCTTTTCCTTAATGTGCTCTACCATTGTTGAACTCATATTGTCTGTGGGCTCAACAGACTGCTCCATAAAATTATTTTAAGTTAATAACTTGTCTAACAGGAAAAATAAGTAGTGGGAGAACCATTTTCTCCCAGATTTGCGAGCTGCAGCAGAAACGGCAAGGAGGCAAAGTCAAGTGACTAGAGGGAGAGCAAGACTTCCCTTCAACAGCAGCAAGTCATTAGATTATCTCCGTTGCCTATGAAAGCTCAGTTTAGGCCACAGGTTGCTGAATTTGTTTGAGATCCCACTCCTCATAGAGAACTTCTGCTTGAAGCTAATGCTTCAAACCTTACAGCACCAGGCTGTATTTTACTTCTTCCCAAGGACTTTATAGGTGGAAAACAGCTCAAAGAGAGCAAGTGATCCAGCCAAGGGAAGAAATTTAAGGCGTCAGTGTTACATTCATCTCAGTACTTCTTAAGCTGCACTGCACATTACCAGAGAAAAGCGTATGCTGGCATGTTAAACGCTCAGAGAGAACAAAGAGCAGCACAACCCTGCAGTCAAAACCTCTGAAACAAAGATACAACAAAAAGCAGAGCTGAGTAGAAAAAAGACAGTTTCCTCTGCCTCTTTAAGCATCTCCACTGGGCCAAAACCCTTCTTTGAATGTTAGAACCTCCATACAGTCACGAGTTCCTGTACAGCTCCCTGCTCTGGCTACATTCATTATAAAAACCATATCACAAGTGCCACAGCACTACAGAACTTGGCCTTTCTGACAATAGCCACAAACTTGCAACCCCAAGCAATCGATTCCTTAACTACCCTGGTATGTGAAAACAATTAGTTTCTCTAACTACTCTACTTGGTAGCCTCAACAGGAACAGAAGGAGGAGCAGGATGTGAATTTACTGCCAGACAAAACCATAAAAAGAAGAAACAGAAAAGAGGAACCTTGTCATACTCTAATTGTGAACTACAAATGTGAAATAGGTGAGGGGATTCCGGCCAAAGTGTTCAAGGGGGTTGCTGCCCTTACAGTAACCAGTCATAAGCAAGTTACTGCACTTGCAGTTTCACAGATACCTATAGTTAAACTAGTGGAAAAAGAAATTTGAGATTATGCTACAGAAAATAAGTTCTCTTTCTTTTACTAGATAGGCAGGGACCTGAAATGAAAAATCACTTCCAGCCTTTTAAAATAAGGCTGTACATAATTTAAGTCTTGGAGATCACCATAGTACAGTCCAGTAACATCAGCTCTACAATGGTTCCCTATCAGGGGTCTATACCAAAATTTGCCAGAAATAAATGGGAGAAATATCCAACCATTCTCCCACATCCCCATGTTGGAGCTGCCTGCCCATATGGGGCTGAGGGAGATAATATTCCAGACAGGATTGATGTCCATAACGTTCACATGCCCATCCAAACGACTCGGGTGAGTGGACGGTTTATGAATTCCCAAGGAGACATTCTCAGTCACTTTCAAATTTGATGGAATTGACTTGGGTTGATATAGTGCCCCCACGGTAGCTGCCCCGTTTTTTCTTTGTCTTCTCATGGCGAAAAGATTTGCCTTTGGTGAATTTCAGGATATTGTTAGCCTTCTCACCCCAGTCACCAGCAGCTCCTTTCTGTGAAGGACAAAAGGGGAGAGAAGAGGTTCAGGCCAGCATCAAGGAGAGTAAATACAATGCTTTGCACTTGACCTTGCACTGCAAATCCCACAAGAAGCTGGAGCTTATGGCACTCCATGTTCATGCATCTCCTACCAGTGCTCATGCATTTCCTAACAGCACCTCCTGGTGGAAGAAGTTCCCACCAGTGGACCACCCACCAGCACATCAAGGCCACTCTGATGGCCTGTATTTGCAGGGGCCAAGCATGTGTTATTACTCTGGCGCTACCTAGCCCTACCTTTGCATCAAATGAGTTATCAGCAACACGGGCATCGACCTCAATCTCTTCTTCTCTTACTCGTCGGAATGGAGAGGCTGGCTATTAAGAGAAAGAAAACTTGATACAGTAAGTGAATATACACACATGGTCTTTTAGTGACAACCACGTTCTCTCTCAGCCCTGCAAATATGGATCCCTGTACAAGAAACCTCAATCCTTGATAATTTCCCAGATTTGTAACCCTTTCCCTTCTGCACATCTGGCAGCACAGGGATGCTCCTGTGCAAGTCTATCCAATCAATCTTTTTCAGAAAACATTATGCACATAGGTGCATTTTCTAGGGTTCTATGGACAGAGTTCTCCAACTGGCTGAGGAGTGGGCAAAAATACAAACAATTCCTGTGGGCTCAACCCCAATGAAAAACAACACGAAGTACTAGTTCAGGAGGCAAAGATATTCCTCCTACCTGTCAGTATGGTCTATCCTCACTCACCTGTTTCACCTTGGGAAATGTGTGTGGTGTTTTGGCTTTGATCTTTGCCTTTTTACTGTCTGGTGTCTCTAGCTCCTGGACTTCTTCCCTCTTCCGTTTCTTCTGGATCATACCTGTTAGATATACAGCAGTAAAATTTCAGTGAGAGTAACTGCCATGTCAGGAAAGGTAATGGCATTACTGTTCCATTAATGCAAACCCAGTGCTGAAATACAGAAGCAACAACCAGTTCCTGCATTACCTTACAAAGAAAACAGGCAGACTTATTCTACTTACAGCTATCTTGGAGCTGTACTACACCAGAGAGTATAATCTAGCAGCATATATAGATTCCACCGAGTAACGTTCAAGTCTCCTGTCCGCGTTTTAGCTCAGCTACATGCTGCCTGACAGACCCACTTCCCAACCAATAGGTAGTACCTCCATTTGCTTTCCCCATCTCTTCTTCAGAGCTGCTTTCACTGCTGCTACTGCTGCCACCAGCTGGTTTGGACTTCAGATTATTTGCTGCTGATGCGGATGAAGCTTTTGCTTTCTCTATGGAAGCAGTGGTCTGAGAACTGTTCTGTGTCCCTTTCCCTGCCTTTTTGGGCTTCTCATCTTCACTGGAGCTATCAGATGAGCTGCTACTGCTGTTAGCAGCAGCCACCTTCTTCCCCACAGCTGCTTTTGTGGTCCCTGTAGGTTTGCTGACAGGTTTCACTGCTGGCTTCTTTTCTTCCTCACTGCTTGAGCTATCAGAGTCTGATGAGCTTGCTTTGGGAGCTTGGGTGCAAGGTTTGGAAACTGGCTTACCCACTTTGCCAGTTAATTTAGTTGGAGGGGCTTTCTTCTTCTCATCCTCAGAGCTGCTGGAGCTACTATCTGAATCAGAACTACTTTGTGCTTTCTTTGTGGTAGCTTGTGACTTCTTGGTTGCAGGGGGTGCTGCTTTAGTTGCAGGCTTCACGGGGGCCTTATTTTCAGAGCTGTCAGAATCTAGAAGGAAATAGCAAAACAGCATCAAGGCTAAGCCCAATTCCTTCAACGGGAAGCTAACATTCAGATCAGCGTTGATGCACCACTAGCTGCTTGGAACAGCACTGTAATGATTATACTCTGTTCAACTGCACCCTCAACACCCTGGCTAGAAAAGCACAGTGATTCTCATTTTCTCCTATTCCAATACCTGAGCTGTCCGAGGAGGTGCTGGAGTCTTTCTTTGCTTGCGCAGGCTTGGCAGCTACCTTTGCTGGCTTAGAAGGATTCTTTATCACAGGTTGTTTAGCAGGGGGCTTACTCCCTACCTTCTTGTCTTCCTCAGAGCTAGAATCTAAGGAAAAGGATGCTTCTTAAGTTAATAAGCTTCTGGTGCAAATTATCAAAGCTATCCAATAACTTTTACTTAATGCAATACAGTCAAGGGAGATAACATAACATGTACAAAACACATAGGAAAAGAAAATCAAAGTGTTTTTTCATCAAAGACTGAATCACTAGAGAACTGGCAACAAATAAAGTTTGATGAACCTCTCTGTATGGTCAGGGGACAGTATTCATCTTTCCATATTTCATCCTTGATGGAAGAAGAAGAAATAAGCAGCGATAAGTTCTTCATTACCGCATGCACGAAAAAGCAGGCAAGTATTTGGAGAATAATAGAAGAGGCAGGATATAAGAGATTTGAGGAAAAAAAAGAGTACAGGTGTCACCAATAATAAATTCAAGAGAAAAAAATGTGATAAAGATCAAGATAAACAAAAGACAAGAAACTAGGAAACAAAACTGATGAAGGGGGGGAAATGAGGAGACAACAGAAGAGAATCTCAGTTTAGCTTGCTTTCTTATGTCAAATACATTTAGCAGCAATCTGAGGATGAGACTGGAGATTTCTACGTACAAATATGCCCTTTGTATTGCACGTCACAATAATCTGGAATGCTGATTTACTCCAACATTTCTCAACATCTTCTTAAGAAGTGTAATCAAAACTTTGTATGCTTCTGAAGACCAGAGAACACACTTGTTGAAGGGTCCTACCTTCTAGTGCTAGCTGTTTGCAGACAGACAGGCTGCTGTCACCCACAGCTCCTACTGTGGCATCAGAGATACTGAGATGTATAAATCATGAGCCCTTCAAACATGTGGGGACAAAAATGTATCACATAAGTAGTTTGTGCAGAAAATTCAGGGCTGCAAGATGCCATAAACCTGATCAATAGAAGATACAAGGTAGACTGCCCCCTACTTCTAGGGACGCATTGGAAGGAAACATCCTCTGAGTCTGTTTTGACCTTAGTATGGTGATAGTATTTTTCCTTTTGGAAACTTTAACCAAAGCACATAACAGAAGAAACTGAAAAGTTTAGACACAGATCCTCAAAAAGTATAACCGCTAACCTTTCTGGAGAAACTTTTTAGGCATGATGCCATACCCTTTCCAGCAAGGGTAGACCACTTGTGCATGCAGACCTTTCTGTGCTTGCCAATGGTCTCATCTGTATCCTGTGGCCAGGCTCCATTCTGCACAGCAAGCCGCTATTCTCCTCACTCACAATTTGTTTGCTATGGAGACTGAAGCTTTCAATCCCATACTCTAAGTATCTCAGCAAATACGCCACTATAGAGTGACTTTCTCAACAAGAACATTAACAGAAATCAAGTCCTTTTTTTCTTGAAGTACCTGAGTCACTGTCCGAACTGGATTCTGCCTTCTTGGCAGTCACAGCTTTGTTTTTGGCACCAGGAACAGTTTTAGCCACCACTGCTTTGCCTACAAAAACAAGGCTAAAATTAACAGACCACATTCACACCAACCCTTTGTCCCAAGATCCAAATTCTTCCAGACATAAAAAAGCTCCCTATTCAGTGCACCAGTCATTCAGCCAACCCATCAAAAGCCAAGCAAGGACCTTGCCAACTGCAGTAACGGGCCTATTTCATCCCTGCTAAAGTAAATCCCAAAGACTTCTCAAATCAAGGTGCGTAAAGTTATCCATTCTGCACTGCACACAATTTGGATCCAGAACAGTGTTCTGTCTGGGACAATTTCATATTTCTCAGAAACTTCCAGAGAAGCAAGTATGAACATAGGCCAACATAATACTTCTTTTAAAGGAAACCATAAGACAGCCAAGTACTGACTGCATCATGTAGTGCTTCCTTTGTGGCCTCCTCACAACACACCTGCTCCTCCCTTTGCGGGCACCTCCTCTGTCTCATCGCTGCTGTCTGAGGAGTCACTGCTCTCAGTCTTTTTTGCAGGAGCCTTGGCAAGGCCTTTCTTTGGCTGTGCAGCTTGAGGAGGTGGTACAGCACTGTATGGACCTGTACAGACAGAGAGAGAGGTTCAGTCGTAATACAGCATTCAGATGACAGCATGGTAGAACTAGCACATTTGAGATCTTTGTTCCAACTAGAATAAAGCACTTCTGCTATTTGGTTCAATTTGTTCCCTTTCTGTAACTATAAAGACGTTAGTTATAATTTGAAAGATTACTTCAGCCCATTCCACTGCTATCTCCTGTCTCTACCATGAATTTAACTCCCCTCTTCCAGGCTCAGCTGACTCAACCAAAATGGGTGTTCACGTTGCCAAACTGTTTCAGAAGAAATAGGTATTTCTATTGTTGCTCCTTTTCATTTTCTTCTTGAATCCTCTGTTCCAGAATTCCAGACTAGTTTAAGTGCCTGATTCCTCACTCAGATCAGCTCCCTACTGGAATCCTAGGAGTACTGTTCCATATTGAACACAGGTCCACCTAGCCCATCAGCTGAACTGAAATTGAGCATCTCTGGATACTTCAGAGAAAAAGATAGACACCTAAAGTCCTGTAACTA
This sequence comes from Rhea pennata, assembly GCF_028389875.1. NCBI lineage: Eukaryota > Metazoa > Chordata > Aves > Rheiformes > Rheidae > Rhea > Rhea pennata. The sequence continues at coordinate 22,428,122 of NC_084669.1, forward strand.
CAGAACAATCAAACCAGAGATAAATTACTTTCCAAATCCTCACAAATAGGAAACTTGCAAGAGGAACGTCCTTAAAAGCTACCTGAATTGAAAACCCTGGCAGCAAAGCAAGCAGGGTAAGTCAGAATCTCCCTCTCCTCATCCTTTGCCAAGAGAGGCTGAATTTCTAATTTAGTCCCATCAGTGTGCATGGAATCAAGCTGCTGTGTTTCTACTACATTTGGCATAAAGTAATGTGGAGCCTTGTGTGGAGCAAGACTTGTCTGTAGCCTGCACACACACCTCCCAGGATAGAGTTAGCAGAAGTATCTTCCCACACAGCAACAATAGTATTTAGTACTTGCCAGACTTTGGCTTTTGTTTTGCAGCTGGCTTTTCATCTTCTGAGCTGTCAGAAGAGTCCTCACTACTGGAACTTTCCTTGGCAGGTTTGGTTTTGCCTGGACACGATTGAGTAGTTGCAGGTTTGGGTACAGGTGATTTCTTGGGAACAACCTTATTGCAAGAAGGAAGGAAGTACACTTTAAAAAAAAAATCCATATCCAACCGTCTGCCCAAGATTTGTGCATCCCTTTTTAACTCTATGACTACTTGTCAGAGAGCAGATTTTGGAAACAAAAGAATAAAGATTACTGAAAATTATCATATCTTAGGAAACATACAATCATCATGATTTTTATGGTCCTTCTATTATCTTCGGCTTCATGAATCCCTTCTTGGGAGTCCCTCTGACTACCAAAAAATTGCACAAAACACTGACTGAAGCGACTGTGAAATGGCTGCAATTGTCACTTGATTAAACATATCTGTGAACATTCTGTGTTGCAGAAAACATTTTTAACATTCTATAGTGGAAAATCCAAAGTTACAGATAGCTAAGACCAGTTGCACAAAAGTGAAGCCATAAGGGAGACTATAACATGGTTAAGATAAAGAAGATTTTTCAGTTAGAAGGAGCAGAGGAAGCGGTATATAGGCATCGGGAAAGAAAGCCAGTGGATGGAGAGAAGACACAATCCTACCATACAAAGCAAAAAGTCAGTAGGAGAGGCATAATGGCTGTACTCAGCTACTGGACAGTCTATACACTGGTCTATACATTTCATAGTCCCTGAAGAGCAGAGATACACCCATTCTGACTAATTTCTACAGTCTTCATGAAGTCCTTCTTTGTCTTATGTACCTTCTTCGGGGCAGCCTTTTCCTCATCAGAATCTTCACTACTGCTGCTACTGCTTTCTGCTTTTCCATTAACCAGCTTGGTAGCTACCTGGGCAGATTTATTTCCTTTTAAGACAAGACAAGAGAGAGATCATAAAATATGCTATGGGAAGTAATCGTTAATTCCACTCAGCATAAAGTATGAGAGAGGAAAGAACTATGGCAAGCTAACAGGGGAGATAAAAGCAGTACTGTGAAGCTGCTGTTTTACCCAAATACAAGTTTAGAGGAAGTTTTCAGAAAACTCTCTATTCCAGCCAATCAGAAGCTCCAGGACCAAAGGCTGTTTTTATTGTTTTTAACTTGCTGCAGCCCAGTCCTGCTCGTTGAGCAGGAGACACTGGCAAAAGAACTGCTTCTGCAGTTAGGGTTGCTGAATGCAGCTATTCCTGCAAGAAATTCAGCTCTTGGGACCAGATGTTCCACCTGCCATCAGTTCTACACATAATCCATGCCCCTGACATAATCCATGTCAGGAGCAGGCAGGACTGGAGTATAAATGACTGACAGAAGTTTTCAAACTTGCTTTTACCCAGAGGTTCAGCCCCCATCACTCTTTCCTTGGCTTTTTAATTTATGCACTCTGACTCATGATATACAATAAAGTAGTACCTGATTTAGGTGTCACCAGTTTTGGTGGTTGTTTCTTTGGTGATTCCTCATCTGAGCTGCTTGAGTCAGAGCTGGAGCTCTCTCCTTTCTTCTGAGGCTGGATTCTGGTTCCAGTTGGCTTCACTGCTGGTTTTGTTCCTTTCTAAACAAAAAGAGGGAAAAATCGATCAGCCCTTGGAGCCAAGAACAGAAAAGAGGCTAATTAGCATGACACACATACAGGGAGTATGAACAGCTATCTTTCACAGATGTTGCTATTTTTACTTGGAAAGTTCACTCTGCCAAAAGGCTAAGGCCTGAAAATCCCAGGACAATGATTTTGCTCTGAAAAGGGAACCCAGAAACCTCCCAGAAGGTAGGAGGATGGGGGACTTCCCTCGTACTTCAGTCCCTAGTTCTACTCCTTAAAATGCGGTAGCTCTGAGCTGGTACCGAGTTCTCTGGGGACAAAATTAGTTTAAAGGCTCAAAACACTGATTGAACAACTGGTTCATCTCCTCAAGTATACTCTGCCATTTCTCAAGACTTCTCAAATTTATTTTAGCAATTTTAAATCAATCTCCTTCTCTCCAATAAAAGCAAGTAATGGCAGTCTTAGGACAAAAGCAAGGAGCTTTCGGATGTGCAATAGAAAGTGGGTGTGGGACATGACATGAACCTTTCACTGGGACCACTGCAAATGGCAGACCATGCATTACAGAACTGTCTTATTAGTTCATACCTGCACCAGTCTAGGAATTTCATGATTCAGGAAAAGTGAGTCCGATATCAGAGAGAATTCTGCTGGTCAAATTTACTTTTATCCATCACTGTCAAATAGGTATTAAAGAGGCTGGAAAGAAAAGCTGACCTTTGCTGGCTGCTTCTCCTCCTCTGAGTCTGAATCATCACTGGAATCCTCACTGCTGCTTTCTGCCTTCTTGGCAGGAGGAGCTGCTTTTGCCTTGGGCACAGCTGTTATTTTAGCTGCAAATAAGGGACAGCACACACTGATGAAAAGTGAATTCACAGCTTTCATGTACATATATCCCAGACTCCTATGTGTCAGGGAAAAAGTTAAATAAGGCTTATTAAACCACAGCTAAAGTTCAAGACACTGGCCTTCAGGACTTATTTTCTCAAGCAGAGCATAGTAGAAGACTCTAAAATGATTAAAAATAAGAATTCCAGCATCATTCAGTCTTGGTTACACACATTTAAGAGCAGACTTTATGAGCAAAACTTCCACCCCAAGTAGAAAGTGTCCCCACAAATTAAGAGAGTAATAACCAGATCTACACAGTTTTCAGCTTAAAAATACTGCCTAACAAATGTAGACTTCCAAAGAGAACCAGTGCAGTGCTGTTTTGAGCTTCCGCACTCATTGCTTAACTTGTTTTAGCCAAATCTACTCCTTTCTGGTTACTGATTACTTCTTTTGCTCCACATTATTAATAAATCATTTCATTTCAATGTATATCTCTGACCTCCCTTATCAAAGCAAAATCAGGTCCAAGTTCAAATTCAGCCTTAGGTTAGGTTGAAGTAAAGACTAGTTTTATTTCTGGGCGTCTCCGTCTTCCTGCCTATTACTCCTTTCCCATAAATCTGCTGTTAGATGCACACGAAGTTGAATATGCAGTGGTTCAGGCAGGGCATAAGAGCAGTTCCAGATTAAAAGGTGAAACATAGCTCAGCACCTGCCTACATGCAGTAGAGGGACTCATCTCTAGACAGCACTAGGACAAAGGCTTGAGAGAAAAGGCAGGAACCTCACACAAGCCTGTTGGTGAACAACAACGCTCGGCATTTCTCTGCAGCCTGAGGATCTCTTCCACAACCGCCCTGCCTCAGACAGGTCACAATGCCCATCAATACACAAACAAGCCTAACAAAGCCAAGTCAAGTATGAGTTTTGTCAAATTATGTATATTTTAATAAATGTGCAAGCACATAAACCTTGAATATATTCTGAATCAATTTTCCTACAACAGCAGGACAAGAAACCTTTCTTTAAGGATTCCAGAGGAACTGTGAGTCCCAGGAAAACAGCATGAAGGAAAAACCAGAGTACCTCCTTCTCCAAGTATCAGCCCAATTTATAGGCATTCAAACAATTTCACTCAATATTTAAATCAACACAGGCTTTGAAAATACCAAAGCAGGTAAAAGTAGCTCTGCCTAGAAACCACAGCAATGAGCGCTTGGACAGCAGAATCTTGATGTAGAAAATGTAATGAATTTGCTACTTCAGCAGCACCTTCAGAAGTCATTACAGCCTAAGGCCTCCACCAGTCTCAGCCAACAGAGCTATATCAAATCACTAAAGGCTTCTGAAAACCTGATCTACTTCCATTATAACTGGATCAAGAAATCACCTACAAATAGGATGAACACATGCTACAGACATAGATGGGAATCATGGGCAGAAAACCTACCAGAACCAAGATCACTTAATACAAACTCAATCCTTGAGAGCAACTTAAATACTTCAGATGAGCCTCAGAAACTGAGCTCTATACCCAGGTCATGAACAAATTTTCAAATACAACGTATGTCTACCCTAAGAACTTTTACAACCTTTACCTGGTTTCTTGGCTGGGGGTTTCTCATCCTCCTCACTTGAGCTGTCATCACTGCTTGAGGAAGATTTCCTCTTTGCACGAGGTCCATTAGGAACAACCTTTCTTTTTTTGGCAGCAGGAGACCTACAAAGAGAAAGAAGAAGTGTCAAACAAAGTTTCTGTTAACCCAGCTATGTGCTCCCAGCCTTGAGAAAGTAAAATGTTATCCTTGGGAACAATCACTTCCCCAGGATTCTGTTTTATCCTTTGTGTGACAGCACCAAATCTAAGGCTATGGACAGGTTTAAAAGAAAAAATCACGCTATCAAAGTTACCGTTAAAATATTAAACCCCATACGCTAATCTTGGCCAGTATTCTTTGACATTTTGACTCCCCTACACCATCACCAGCATCCAAGCCCTTCTGCCCCACAACAGCATCACTGCGTGACCTTTCACAGCAGCACTTAACCCACAGGCTTGAAAGCTTTTTCCCCAAACAAGCCAGCAGCAGGACTGCAGATCAGCGCTGACGAAAGCTCAGCTTCGGGAGCGATGTGCCCCTTGGACAGCTGAGCAAAGCAGCCTCCCGCAAGTCTTTCAGGGGGCAGCACACTTACTTCAGCCAGTAACTGAAGATGTCCAGGAGAGAGGCAGCATTGGGATCCTGGTCTTTCTGCAAGAACACAAACGGAGACCTCGTCAGCCGCTACCACGCTTCAGGACGACAGCCCGCAGTAACTCCTACACTGCCTGCGACCGGCTGGGAATGAGCAGCTGCCTCCTGCAGCAAACTCACCCAGGAGAGAGCACCGCTTGCAGAACGAACCCCCTAACGGCAAGAGCCAAGCAGCCACCCGGGGCGCCGCGCCGCGCCGCGCCGCGCGGTCCCCCCGCCGCGGGATCCCCCGCGCCGCCGCCGCCAGCCCAGCCCAGCCCAGGCCAGGCCAGGCCGCGCCGCCCGCCCGGGGCCCGGCGGCCGCGGCGGCCGCGGCGCGCGCGCCTCACCACTCCCGCCTCCTTGGCGAAGGCGCGCGCCGCCCCCTCGAAGCGGTTCTCGCGCAGGAAGGCGAGCACGAAGGGGAACAGGTCGCTGGGCACCGCGCGCCACGCCGCCATGCTGCGCCGCCGCCGCCACGTGCCGCCAGCGCGCACGCGCGCCCGCCCCCTCCCCCCCGGAAGCGCGGTGAAGCGCCGGCGCCATCTTGGCGCGTGGCGGAAGGCGCGGGCGCCCCCCGGCGGAGGCCGCCCGGCCCGCAGGCTGCGGCAGGCCGCGTCGGTCCGCTGGGCGTGAGGAGCTGTGGGGCGGGCTCGGTCTGGGGGCAGGGACCGCGCTCACGGCCGGCTGTGGGTGGCGTTTGTGGCACAAAGCCAGGCTTGGGCTGAGGGGCTGGGAAGGCAGGAGGCACCGGCTTTCTGCTGCCGGCCGCTCGGGGTGATGCCTGTAAGTAAAGGCAGCAAGTCAGGCAGTAATTTTGGGCTGGATAGGAGGAGCGAGACAAGGAGGACTTTAGAGATGACAGTTAACTTGGATCAGTGACTCAGAGCACTCACAGCTAAGGGCTTACCTTCAACCAGAACAGTGCCCCTTTTCTCTTGTACTGTCTGCCCAGCTGTGAGTCCCTGGGGAAAGAAAAGGTCAGGGAAACCTGCCAGATGATATCCTAAGGAGAAGGCTAGCAGGGAATGGGCTATGTGCTGGCTGAAGCATTCTGAAAGCCAGATCCCATCTGTGGTCCGCAACAGGAGGAAGAAAACACGGGAGCCCAGGATGGGCCTGACAGAAAAACTTGGGAGTGCGCATATGACACTAGAAGAGGGAATATCTCAATCAACTTAAACCCATTCCCTTCCTTCCCCTTCTCCCACATGCCAGTCTGCTCCTAGTCTTAACCCAGTTTAAATATGACCACATCAAGGGGAATATCACAGAGAAAGAGCAGAATCACTCCACAAATTAGGATAAGCCAGGAACTGTGGGAACCCCAGCACAGGCAAGAGCCCACACAGGCAGGGCAGCGTTCCACAGAATCCAAACGCAGCAGGCAAAGCAGGGTGCTGGCAACAGGATCTGCCATCAGTCTCAAGCAAGGTGAGCTATGAACCAGGTCCAAGACTTAACCAAGGAATCCCGTCAGGAGCAAAAGGAAATGGAGCCAGAGGCAGATCTGGAGCAAAAGCTACAACATGTGCTCAAAGGCACCATCTATGAGATCAGGCTAAAGAAACGGCTAGCGATAAGGCTACCTATAATATAGGCTCAGGGGAAGTCCAGGAAGTATGGCTGGAGGCAGGACTTGAAACAGGTACAGCTACAAAATAGGTCAGGCAAGCACAGAAAGCTCAGACTTGGGCTTAAATGGAGCTGCTTGGCCTATGAGCAGAGTGGGGGTGGAAGTCCCAAGTGAGGCTTGTCAGTGCAATTAAGGCCAATTAGTGCACTCAGAGCCCTGAAAAGGAGAGATTTCATTCAACTGCTATATAAGCATGGCTTTAAATTAGTCCTCTCTTCTTCACTGAAGTTTTTTCTCTTACGATATGTGTTAGTAACTGTAGTGCTCTATTCTCCTTACCTTTTTAATGAGACTTCTGGAAGGAAAGCTATCTCTTTTCAATAGAGCATACTGCAAAACCTCCTAATGACAAAGGAGAGCGGGAAAGAGAGCCCTGCTCTGAAAGTCCTAAGTTACAGCTGCCAGAGTCAAAGAAGCAGTAGTAGGTGGATGCTATTGTGCTCTTCGTGTTTGTCTATTCCTTTGCTCTTAGCTGTCTTCAAAGGCTAGAGTTACATGCAGTCTTGTGTTTCTTGTGTGCAAGTAGGTATTGTTTGCTGAACATACGCTTGGGCAGGTACTGTGCCCAGCAAAATACATCTGTTGGTGATGTCTGGGGAAAATACCACTTTTGCAGTGCTGGTGAAAAAAAGCAGTTTATGCAGGAGAAGACTTTTTCATGAGCTTCTGTCATCCTGTAAAAATGCTGTTACCTATAGTGTAGAGAAAGGATGCTCAACTGAGAGCTTGTTGAATATACGCACTCTCAGACCCTGCAGCTCATGTACAATCTTTGATTTATTGTTTGTTTGTTTGTTAGGGAGAGCACTGTTCTCAGACACCCATGTCTGGTCTGTAGCTATCATGTCCAGAATAACTCAGGTTTATGTTGCAGAAGGGGAACTGCTGCCAGGAGCCAATATTTCTGAGTTTTGTAGCTTTTGTTTATTTTGAACAGTAGGAGGTAGCCACAAGCTTCATCTGCAAAGCGCAGCACAAGTTCTGTGCCTTGTTGTCTCAGGCAGAAGAGAAGAGATGCAGCCTTTGCTGCTGTGAGGAGTTGGGCAAATGCATTACTGGCTGTGCCTTGCTTCACAAGCTCACTTTGCTTCTCATCCTGATGAGTAAGCATCTCCCTCTTGTTGCAGGTCTTTCATAGTCTGTTCACAGATGCTAGATGAGTGCTTCTGTTTAGAGGTGTAACTATCCAGGTGTGTTCCCCTGTGTTGTGCCTGCAAATCTCTAGATGACCTGGCAGAGCAGTACCATGGAAAGAAGGCTCCTATTTTGCTCAAGATTTTCCAAGGCAGTAGTGGGAGAGCCTGGGATCTACTACATCAAAGCAAATTTGACTGATTTATGCCTCTGATTGCAAATTCATTTACTACACTCATCTATTTCTCATTCCTTCTATCTGTTTCTCTATTTCTATTCCTTTGCCTTTTTTCCTCTTGGCTGGCATATCTCTCTTGTTAAGATTGCAGGAAGAACATTCTTTCATCTAATGAGTGAACACTCAAATTAGAGATCTTTGCTCTTTATACTTTCTCATGACCAAGAAAAAGTGAAGAGATGGTATGGGTATTGAAACACTTGCTAGATCCTTTCTTTAATTCATCTCAAAAGTACCTGGCAATGTTGCTGCACTGTTTGCCTAGGCTTGCAGAAGCTCTGGAAAGAACAAGCTGATTCCTTTCTTTGGACAGACCCTTGAGAATAATGCATTGAATATAACTATATTCAAATGCTGCTGCCAACCAAAGGAAGGAAGAATTAAGATTTATACAGTCAATTATGGACAATGGAACATGAAAGGCTACCTGTCTTTCTTCAGTTTGTTCTTAATTCATTATAAGCTATGTAAATCTTTCACTTAGGCCAGCTTAGTGTAGTAGGGTGTGAAGGGGCATTGGCCTCCTATTTGCTAAAGTCTCTGGAATGTCTACTGATTTGAATTCGGTTTCGCAAGAAGCCATTAGTATAGGAAGTGAGGCTGAAAAGTTAAGGACTTGGTCAGTGCTGAAAGATGGGGTATGACTTTTATAGATCATATTTCTTTTTCTTGCTTTTATAGGATCTCAGTGCATTTAGAAAAGGTAGATCAAATCTCACAGTACTCAAGGGAGGAAAAAGAGCTTTCCCATTTTACAGGCATAGGGCAGTGACAGGTAGGTGTCTGTGCCCTGAGAGTCATCAGCAGAGTGGAACCAGGTCCTATCTCCATCTCCAGCAAACAAGTGAAATTGCTCTTCACATCAGTGCATTGCAGTTTTGAGTGATAGCTCCAGCAATTAAAACAGATGTCAGATCTGATCTCTGCATACTGACTTTTTATGGGGCAGGTTGTCAGGTGACTGTGCTGCAGTGACTGAGGACTACATGTGGTTTGGTGAGAGAGGCTCTCTTTATAAGACAAATTTATGTTAAGTTTTTCTTGATGTAAGAGGAGGAGGACTTGTCAGGCTGCTTTAAACTTCAACTTATCTCTGCTTGGGACCAACCCAAAGTCCTTGAGGATGGAAGCTGAATAACAGTGAGAACTTGTGCTTTGCTTTCTTGCTGTTTAGATCCAGCTGGTTAAGTCTGAGCAGAGAAGTGATGTCTGTTCTATAATTGTGTATGAGGGTCAAAGCTCTGTGTTAGCACGTTCTTGCAGTAAAAACTTCAGGCAGGTTGGGGAGTGTGGCCAGGAGGAAGGGTACGAGCAAACCTTGCTGTATGACTGTTTTTCTGATGAGTCAATAGCAGTGACTGCATAACTTTGGTGCCTTCCTGTTAGGAAGGGAGGGTGGTTTGGTTCATAGCTGAAAGGAGACCCTGGACTCTGGCTCTGAAAGCATAGCTAGCCAGTGTTGCTGACTCGGGGAGGTGTCAGGCAGAGAACTGCTTGACTGGAGGGGGGGGGCAGGTGAAAGGAAGGGGCTATGCTTGGCTGGAATCTTGAACAGTGCCCCAGCCCTTTCTCTCCCCACTCTGCCCCTAAATCGTGGCACCTGACCTGGGAGTCTGACCCCAGCTCCCCCTTTCCACTTGAAACCAGTGGGACTCACCAAGTCCTGTACAGCACATGGTGCTTGACTGTCTAGTGGAAGCAGGAACAAGGCAGAGCTTTGACATGTATCTTCCTGTCAAATGTAGCTTGAGTCACTGCAGCAATGGAAATACGGGAGTAGGCAAGACAAATCACAGAAATCCCTTGAAAGCACAAAGATTTGTCACCCATGGAGGAGCTACAGGTGATAACACGTTCTATGGTGGATTGTCAGACTTGTCCTTTAAGTCCAGGGCAGTATCTCAACTCTCGCCCTGTAAGGAAGGTAGAGGGGTAGCACTCTTCCAGTGATAATTCCATAAAGGAAGGACAAGAACTGCCGGCTTGAAGCTCATACTCTGTCCCTTGCTGCCCACCATGGATACCAGCTCTCAACCATTTGTACTGCCTGTGAGTTTTGTCCTTGCACTGTGCCGAAGGACTGGAACGGGCCTTTTTCCCCAGAAGGAAGGATGGATGATGCAGATCATAGTTTTCTAATAATCAAGTAGCTCAGCAAGGCTCAGTTCTCTGTATGTTGTTAGACTGTTTTCCTTTTGTAAGGAAGAAGAAATTTCATGCAGTAGTATGCATGCTGTGTATGCAGTTTCAGTTCTCTTGGGCAGACTTAGACCCAGTTGCAGGGAGAGAGATGACTAAGTTCTTCAATAGTAGGGCAATAAGGCATTTCTGTTGCTTTTTCCTAACCCACAAGAAATTCAAATTCCTCTTTCATGCCTTGAAATGAATCCTGCATTTCTTGACACCTAATGTACAGAGCATCCAATTTGTTGTCTGGTTTTCAGATTGCTGTGAAGATTGTTGAAATCATGCATTGACAGTTATTTTACTTAAGCTCCTTGGGAGGGGCACTTTAATTTCTCTTTAGTGGCTTAGCAAGTTTAAACTAAAGATATTTCCTATGGGCTTTGTACTGATTAAATACATAGCATCCTGAGTGACAACTGTGCATGTGGAGAAGTCACATAGGTTCTCACTGAGCAAGAAACTGACTCCTGCTAGCCTTCTGCATTATACTGCAAGGCTTTAAAGAGGTAATTTTTAAAACTCCTTCCCAGGAGTGGAACCTACTTTCAGCAGGTTGAGGTCCTCAACAAATATCAGAGAGATTGAATTTTTATCTTTCAATTTCCAGAAAAAAAGTTAGAAAAAAATAAACAGCTTTATAAGGGAAATAATGTGGAACAATCATAAAAACATAAATGTGGCTATCCATCCAATTCACTTTTGTTTCTTTACATACAAGTATTATTCCATAATACTCAATTTACCTAGAGACTTTGCCTGACTGAACTGTTGTCTCACATCCAAATAAGATTCTGTATTTGCACATCTCTCCAGCAGCCAGATGTTCTTTATTCTACCATAAAGCTTCAGGAGGATTTATTCTGAGAATGTTCTGGTTTCTTTCTCTTATCTAAAGTTTCTCATAAGGGAACAAATGATTTTTGAAAGACAAGCAGTGGCACATAGTTTGTAAGTTTGTAGTAAGCTTTGGGTAAATTAAGATTTGGAGATAACAGGGTCATTGCTTCATTCTGTATATGAAACAATTATTTTTTTCACAAGGGGAAAAAACCCTCCTTGATAGTAGGAGACAAATGAAAATTTAAGAATGTACCTGAAGTGAATTTCCTTTGTTTTATTCTACAACTTTTGCTGTATCTTCCCTGTGTCACAGTGTTTCCATTTTACCGTAACATGTGACATTTCCTCATTCTAGCACCCTTTGCTTGGCCAGTTATAGAATGTGTGATTGGAGCCAATTGGAAAATGGAATTTCCTTTCAGTGGCTTCTATTTTTGTTTTCTTTTTTTAACTCCAAATTGGAAAAAACTAAACTACATGGAGAGAAAAATAATCCAGAGAAATAATCATCTTGGCCCTTGTGAATTGGATTATTTCAATGGAGGAAATTCTTAAAAAAACAAAACAAACAAAAAAAAAACAATGAAGCACTAAGTCTAAGCATTTTATATTATATGAATATTTTCCATGGGCAAAGGTAATTAGTTGATGTGTTCCTCACAAAATGGGTAGATTTTGACATGATTGGCTTTTTTGACAGTGCTATTTTGTTAGATTTTTTTTTCCTAACATTGCTTGAAAACCCTTACCATGAGGCTGAGAACAACCGTGAGATTCAGTATATGTACAGGCTGATTAATCTAAATTCCAATATTCCTTTGAGATGAAGTGCTAGGTTGGCTTTTGGTGCACATCTCTCAAAATGACTTGCCAAAGCATTGCTTGATATGCTTGCTGGAGACCAACATCCCCAAACAGGGGAGAACATAGCATAATGGTGCTTTCATCTGAGACTTGAAAGAGCCATTGAATGAAGGAAGTAACATGCTTTACTCAGTCTGAACTCTGGGCTCGAGATTTTTCTGCATAGACAGAATAAGTTAAAGATAACACTTGGACTAGTGTTGCAGGGCTGGTGTGCCTTATGTGCAGTGCAGTGGTTGGCAAAGCTCTGGGGAGCTGGGACTTGTACAGTGAGAGGTGGGAAAAGGCAAGGGGGCAAACAGACTCAGGCAAACACTTCACTGGAGAAGAACTTGAAGAAACTGCACTTGCGTGATGCGTCAGCGGCAGTTTCAGAGAGCAGTTCCAGTAGGCAGGAAATGGGCAGGTAGAATTAAGGAGAGACCAGCAGCAGGTTCAGTAGCTGGGATATGCTGCCCCTAAAGTGAAGAGGGGAATGTGTCAGATCATGAGTGGGGTTCAGTTAATCATTAGTTTTACCTTCAAGATATAAGTTTTTTAAATCCTCTTGTGGCTATTAACTAGCTTTTTAAAAATCAGTCTCTTGTTCACATCACTTGTGGATTCATTTTTGTTTCTGTATATGCGAGTCAAAAAGCGAAGTAAGGCCTTTCCTTCTCTAAAGGAGATCAGGACTGGTAATACTTAGTCAAGGCTGACAAACACTGAACAGTCATGCTTCCAGCCAGTTTCTTTTTGTGAAGGACTGATTGAAAGGAAAAAATGAGCAAGGCTGCTTCAGTCATTTCAGTCAAGCTATGTCAAAAGAGGAAATGAAGGAATTGAAAGGGCAAATTAAATTTGGTGGGAAACAGGAATCGAAGAGCTTTCTAGTACCTCAAATCTAAGGTTGGGTACGCTTTACTTAACCTGTCATGCACCCTTTTTCTTGCCTGCTCTGCATCTTTTAGTACAGCCAAGTAGTCAGTCAAAAAGTGAAGTTTGCCAGCTCAGATGAGTAGCCAGTTCTGAGGGAACTACTACTAGTCCCAAAAGGAATGTGATAAGGAGAGAAGTGAATGGGAGCAAATGCGTGAATTAGGAGGACACTTAACACAAAGGTGTGGTGCTAGTTTAGTCTTCCAGATGCAAACAATATGAATCAGCAAGCAGTCTGTCTAAGATTATTTATGTAGAGCATAGGGTCCGCTTGCCCCGTTTATCCACTAAGACAGTGTTAGCATCCTTCTTCTGTACCTTATCCCAATATGATCCAACTTCTTTGTACCAATAGATCAGTGCAAGCACTTTCAGAATGAAATTATTACCATAGTGAAATACAGCAGTTGCAGCAATGGGGCGCAGAAGTCTGGGAAAGGAAGGGGGGAAATCCTGTGTTCAGAAAATCAAGGACCTCTGAGAGGAATATTAAATGAAATTTAGACATAGTGTAAGCAGGGAACACTACTGGTGTGGAGCTGCTTACACTTCAACTGCACATCTGAATCTGGCTAAATACAGGTACCGGGTTAAACTTGGTCAGGACACCACTAACAGCATCTTGAATGGCCATGGATTCCTTAATAGCCCAGAAACGTCCTTGTCTTCCATGTCTTGTCTTGATGGCCACGTTCACTGGTAGCAGAGGTGTCTGACGACAGCAGCAATGAAAGTGGCAGACTGGCTGTGTGTGTTTGCATGCCTGAAGGACGCTTTCCTATTTATACTGACCAGGAGACTTGGCTGGTCATCCAGCATGCTGACTTCTTGCCTTAATTCTGCCCATAAACTCTGGTAATCTCACCTCTGCCTGAATTTCCATCTCATTTTTTTTCACATCCTTTCAAGAGGCTGTTGGGGAAGGGAGAATCCTCCCTGAAAAGTGTGCTTTCCCTTTGGCTGCCAAAATATTCCTGTTCCCGTTTTTCCAATCCATATTCGTTTCATGCTCACAATATGAAACTATACAAAATAAGAGGGTCTTGTCTCCTGACAGCTTGGACACCATGCAGCATACTTGATATCAAGATATCTGTTACCAAGTAGCTATAGGGTACCACGTTGTGCTCCTTGCTTGTTCTCCTCTCAGTGGTCTGTTTTTGTCTTTTTCTCCCTTTCCTGGCTCAGTTTTATGATTTGACCTGCATACTCTTCTCGCCCTCATCACTTCTTTTTCACTTGTTCTTTCTCCTCTGTAGCAATCTCCTATCTCCCTACCTTCCCACCCCTCCAAGCAGGGATCTGCCCTGCAGAGCTGGAAGTTCGCTTTAAGCCGAAGCCACATGAGCTGTAGCAGTTCAAGATGACCTCCCAGAAAGATACGGGGAATCCTTCTGACTGCTTGCTTTGAAAGCTGAGCCCTACAGCACGTCAGCGCTTCGGTTTTAAAAGTGCCGGAAAGCGAAATGGGCAAGTGTGAACGTTTCGGGTCGCTGGACAGTGTTAGGCAGAGCGGGAAAGGATGGGGGAGGGTTGCGGCTCGGCTGTTTGGGCTTTACTCTGTAAAAGTGAGAGTCTGAGCCCGTTAATTCGAGCAGGAAACTCGCCCAGGCAGCGTGCAGGCAGTTCGCCCCTAGTTCGAGGGCGCGGAACCCGGGCGCCCGTACGGCGAAGCGAGGGGCCGGCGCCGCTCCGCAGGTGGCCGCGGCGGGTGCCGGGCGGCGGGCGGCCGCCGGGGCGCGGGGGCGGCCCGGGCCGGGAGGCGGGGCCGCGGGCGGGCGGGCCGAGGGACAGAGTCCCCGGCCGGGCCGAGGAAGTGGCCGCGCAAGCCCGCTCCGCTGCCCGCGCCGGCGATGTGAGGCGCGGGGCTGCCGCCCGCTCCCGCCGCCCCGGACCATGACGGCCCCCGGTAGGTGCCGCGGCCGCGCGGGGGCGGGTCGGTGCCCGGCGGGGTAGCGCGCTCCCGCCCGAGCACCGGGGGAAGCGGCGGCGGCGCCTCCGGCTCCGCCTGGCCGTGCTGCGCGGGGCTGCGGGCCGGGGCGCTGCCCCCGCGGGCCCCGGCGCCGCCTCGCCGCGGGCGCGCAGGGCTCGGCCCCGGCGGCTCGCCCGGGGAGCTCGCAGCTCTGCCCTCGTCCCGCTCCCCGGCACCACGGATCTTCCCATCAGCTGTGTCTCCGGGTCGTCACTTGGCGCGGCAGCGATTTAGTTGATATTGCGGCTAATGAGCCGGGAGGCAAAGCGTGCTCGCGGCCCGCTCTCTGCGGGGAGAGTTTGCCCCACGTTGCAGCATGCAGAAGAGATCTGTGAAAGAGGAAGGAGGATCCTGTCCGTGTTTAGGGGAGCACTGAGGCTAGCAAAGCTCTGCGGAGCAGCAGTGTTTGTCTGTAGCCTGGCTACAGCTTTGGCTGGTACCTGCAGTATCCACCTCTTCTTGCGCCACTTGGCTTGTGCTCAGGTGTTGTCCTAGAGGAGTTCTCCAGTTTCCTGGGCACGCTTCAGCTTGGCAGATCAGCTAGCCCTGAGGATGTTCTGCAGAGTAACCTGTCCCTGCTGAGCCCTTACCGCCTAAGTGCTCTTCTGGGATGCTTTGAGGAAAACTGAGTTCTCCCTGAGTACTACTCTATTCCTCAAGGTTTGCTTGCTGCCTTTTTGGGATATGGCCTACTGCCCCTGGCACAGTGGCACAGGATCACAAACAAACTATCCTAAGTTGCCATCAGTGACAATGTTTTAGCTAATGGATATGCAGGTAAAACCGGTTAGAGTACAGCTGCAGACGCCAGAGGGAATGAAGTTTAACCTATATTGTGTAAGTCTGCCCAATTTGCAAGTTCCCCTCTCTGCAGGGAAGTATATGTGTTTGTTTTATCTAAAAAAGGAAAAACGTGCCACCTCAGGGTGTGAAGTAACGTTAGTGTTTCACTGACGCATGTCTCCTTGTGAT
This sequence comes from Rhea pennata, assembly GCF_028389875.1. Lineage (NCBI taxonomy): Eukaryota > Metazoa > Chordata > Aves > Rheiformes > Rheidae > Rhea > Rhea pennata. Next base: position 22,443,917 of record NC_084669.1, read on the forward strand.
GTAAAAATAATCTAAATGAGCCCCTCAGGAGACTTGTGGACAGATACCAAAACTACTTTTCTCCTTATAAACAGAAATTAGTTTCAATGAGCCTCTTATAAATAGAAAAACTTTAGATTCATATTTAGAGACATATTTAGAAACATATTGTTAATGCACATCTCACATTCCTATCACAGAAGTTTTGTTCACAAATTTTCGTCTAATTTGATTCTGTTATTTCCTCTTGCTTGTTTGTAGCACTATTTAAAGTGAGGGCTATGTATTCCTCTCAGTTTGAGAGCTCTTGCTGGCCTGTTAATAATTACTGCATGTGATCTCTATTACGTTGTTATGCATTCTAGGTAGGCAAAGTATGCATTCATTTCATCATACATCACTTAAATACACCAACTTTAGACACTAAAATATTTGAAAGGTGCTGAGGACTTCTGTTAATGGCTCACTAGCAGCTTTTAACATCTCTTGGAAGCTCTCACTCATTTAAGAGTTTGATTAAGATACAGTGGGCTGAGTTTCATAATGAGTTGTCTTTGATTAGAAATTAGATACCCCTCTATAAAGGGTTGGTATTTTGGAAATTAACATGTTCTTGTGTCTTTTGTATGCATAAATCCAAAGCAAATTGATGATAATGCACATAACAGCTACACAACATTTTGTTGTTTAGTGAGAATTTGCAGTGGATTTGATCTAGCACATAAAAATTGTTTTGCTTGTCAGTGAATGCTATCATCTAAGTTGGAGTAAAGAATTTATGTCTTTTTTTTTTAACCTCTAGTTGGTCTGTGGACCTTGAGAAATCACAGTCTACTGAGGAAGGAGATACAAAAGGTGACACAGAAAAGCAAATTGATTGTTAGAGGGCTTGAATGTTTTATGGGACCCACAGGTACAGTGCAAAGCTATTAATGATTTATAAATTGAAAAAGATCAAGCCTTTTGGCCAGGAAAATGGTATAGTAAGTAATAACAGCAGATGATATCTGATGCAAATTTCGGAAGTGTTAAGTGGTTAAGATGTAATCTTACACAGAGTTGTTATACTAACTTCCTCCAGTATTTTTAGCTATTTTAGTGGCTCTAGGTAGTTGGAATTGCACAATATGGTCATAAACTACTATTCTGTGTTTACTCTGAACTCAAAGATAGTCATTTTGCTAATCCCAAACACTCTCTGAAGATGGGCCTGTTTTGTTTTTTCTCAGAGAGGGACTATAAATGCATGATATAGTTTATCACTTTAGGACATTTTTATTCTCCTCTTGATATTGCGTTGGGCCACTTTTTTTTTTTTTTTCTTCCTCCTATTTCTTTTACAATTTATAAACTTTGGAAAGCTTTATCTTTTGCTCTGTCTCCATGCTACTTACTCTGTGGGATTCCAGTCTCAGTTAAAGGTCTTAGCATTTCTACAGCATTAGTTTGTAATCTCATCAATTTTATATTATTGTCATATAATAGAGTTTACAGCTAAGCATTGAAAAGGACTGTTGCACCTTCAAAGGAGTCCAAAGGTTATGTTTCATAATTACAAACATTTACAGATCCACATCTAGATGTTTTTCTATGAAATAAGCAATTAAACATTACCTGCAAGATTTTTAATATTGCTGACATTTTGTAAACTGAAGCAATCGCTTTTAGTTCCTGAGTTTAGGAATGCAGGAACAAAATATTGGTAAACTAGTTTTCAGTTAGTAGTGTAATTTTTGAAAAGGTTAGCTACCCACATCTTCTTTCCTCATCTTACTGTCATGTATACTGTTAAAAGTTTTTCTTGCTGCAAAGTGAATGCTTCCTTTATTTGTTTTTCTTTTTCCAAAATCAGCCTGTGGAATGCATTGCCAAAGCATATTACTGATGTCAGAGCTTAGTAGGAATAACGTGCTAGATGTTTGCCTAGGGATTTTCTTATGTGTGTGCAACAGGCAGAGTTTACATTGCCCTTTGAAGTGTAGCTCTGTAAGCTTTTACTGTAACTGATATGTGAAGAGTTGAGTGCAACTCTCTTCCCCCAAACATTGTGTATTCTCTATTTGTTTGCCTGAGGACTAGAGTGTAGCTGGTGCTGCAAAGTGAAGTATCTGACCAGGCAAATAATGGCTTGATTCAGGAAAGCGTATCTTGCGCCATCTTTCTTTTAGAAAGCAGTGTTGCAGTTGAAAATATTTTTGGATTTTTGTTTTCTTCAAAACAATCTCATCTGGTAACTTAAGCTTACTTAACTTTTCAAGATGCATTTCCAGTGTGTTTGCATATGACCCTAGAGAATTTCCATGGCTCTAAAAGTGGAGTCAGTAATTTTGTTATTTGGTTCTCCTTTTAAAGAAGTTGTTCCTCAGCTTACCCTGGTGGTGTAAAAGACTATGAATCTGCAGGTAGGGGAGCCTATGGGGAGCTCTGTTAAGGGGAACTGGTGGTGCTGGTAGAGCAGCAGTATGTAGGGAGATTGATACCTTTCCTAAAGTTTGTTCCTGCTGTGTACAGATGTTATGCTGCTCTTGGTTGTGTTGTTTTGGGCGATATAAATGCTGACAGGGAGCGTGGTCTGACAGTTTTGCATCTTTTGCCCCCCTTACAGAAGAGAGAGGCTTCCGGCTTCTTAGTGCCCCCATAGCACGATGCCTGTTTAAAATCTGTGGCTCCCCCATGCTGCTCTCCTCCTCTACCCCAAGCATAGCTGCTTCTTTCATTGAAAGACTGGTGAATGGGCCTGTTTGCTAACAGCTTAGTTGCCAAAGCTGCGCTGCTCTTATACCTGCAAGTTAGGATCAAGTATTCCATTTTACAGAACATTACAATAACCTGGAGGCTGCTACAGCTTTCTCCAGAATCTGGATGCAGGACCTCTCAGAGAGAGAGAGCAGGGCTAAAAAGTAGCTGCACCATCTCCCCTCTGCCTGATGCTTATATTGGGGGAGCTGAAAATTTCTTCCTGCACCACAGCCGCTGGCTCTGTGCCTTGGATTCCTCCCTTCATTGCCTCCAGGACAGCTGCGGGTCTCCCCATCTGACCAGGGTGAGCCCAGCTGGTTTGTTCCATCGTCTGCGCCTGTTTGTGCTGCCCCTTCCAACTGCGCTGCATGAAGGTCACCATCTAGCACTGGAGGCAGAAGTTGCTAATGGGCTTTCTGAAGTCCCTGGTTCTCTTTTCTCACTTTTTAGAATAAAACAACTGTCCTGCTAAAATCTGCCTGGATTTCCTGTTTCTGGTTATGCAGTTATGTCTTCTTTGTGAGGTGGTTTTAACTCAAAAGGTAATATTTTGGTAATAGTGGTGTTCTCACTAGGGTGAAAACCATCGTTCTTCAGAGCAGTTCTGCTCGCTTCCCTAAAGGCTCCCATGCTTTGGGTCTGCCTGTCTGTTTCTGGATCCCCTCCACTGAGAATGTTTTCCCCTACAAGCTTCAGCCTAGGGTTTGTGAACTATATTCACACAGAAACACAACTATTATGGGACATCCTGAATTGCAGCCTGTGTATCCTGTGCATCTAGGACATCGTTCTTTCCCTGCTAGAGCCTTTCCATTTATGTAGGTAACGGTAGTGCTGTTGGGTGGGCATAGATCATATCTCTAAACTTTGTTTTTCAGGTAGAAGTACCAACTGCAATTTCAAGAAAAGTTTGTAATTGCATGGTTAGGAACTGGGATCAGTAGCACTTGCAAAGACCACATTTCAGTCTTTACAACTATAATAAAGATTGTGGGTCAGGTGTCAGAATTGAGTCTTTGGAGTTTGTTCAATTTTGATTTAATTTTAATAATTTTAATAATTTTAATAATTATAAATAATTTTAATCTTTTTTTTTTCTTTTTTTAGCAAGCTGGAAACAATTTTAAAAAAGCTTTCATTCCAGAGAGCCAATGTGTAGGAAGGAGTAATTGGGAGCTGTCTCTACAGAGTTCTGAAATAAGTTGACTCTGGCCAGCGCACTTCAGGCTTTGTTATGGCTATCACTATTGTGTTAGTTCCTTCTCTGTAAATAGAGGTTTTATTATGCCTAATTGTACTGAGGAAACCTTTATATGTAAGTTCTGGGAGATGGATCCAACAGAGACTCACAAAGGAAAATGTCTAAAGCCTGAATGATAGGATTGCTGTGCTGCAAACACTGGGGCTGTTGCACACGTACCTTCTGGGCAGTTTGCTTTCTGCTGCAATGGCAGCAAATGTCTAGCCCCATGGAGGTCGTAGTGACTTTCTGTAAGAATTGTGAGACCCTATTTAAATAAAGGCCTTTCTTCTTTTAGGTGTGCTATATTTAGTGTGTACTGTACTTAAGCATGAAATGGTCTAAACTTGTATTGCAGAACCCCTAAGGTTGCCTAAAATGAATCTCTCTCTCATCTGAAGGTGAATTGGCCTTTTCAAGCTACATTTTAAATAGGGGATTGAGGTTCTTTTTTTGTTTTCTTTTCATTTGATATGCCTTTCTCTCTTTGACATGCCTTAAATCTGAAAATTGCCACATATGGTTTGTTTCACTTAAAACTGCATAGGAAATCCCCCTTTTCAATGAAGAATTTTGAGAATGAAAAAACTACTTAAATTCTAGTAGAGGAAATGCAAGTAGGAGTTCAGCCACCCTTAGAATTGCTCAGTCACTGTAAACACCTGCTTGTCCATATCTGCTGTTCTCTTAAAGTGCTTTGGAGTTTCTTACATGAAGGATAGCCCTCTGGCTTTTTTTGCTGTAGAACTAAGGATCAGTTCTTACTCTGGTTTAATACTCTTCCCTGTGGTCATCTCGCACTTGCACAGGAACCCCTGGAGGATATGATGTGCTGATTGTGTATGCAAGTGACGCCACTGAATGGTGTGAATACCTCCAGAATCTCTTCCTCTCTACTCAGTACATTCGAAAACATCGTATTCGGAGCTTCCAGGTGGAAAGCGAATCTGTGATTTCCCACCAGGATTTGGATCTCTTTGGCAGAAGTCGAAGCATCATCATTTTGCTCTCAGCTGAACTGGTGCAGAATTTTTATCTTCCTCCTGTCCTGCAGAGCCTTCAAGAAGTTTTGTGGCCCCCACATAAAATAGTCAAGCTGTTCTGCGGCGTTACGGACTGTGATGACTATTTGACCTTTTTCAAGGACTGGTCTCAATGGCAAGAAGTCACATATGATGATGAGCCTGATGCTTACCTTGCAGCTGTCAAGAAGGCTATTACAGAAGGTAAGGTTGCTTCTCCTAGTCAGGGGTTGGAGGACAGAGATGTGTGGTCTTGTTCATCCTTGTTTTAATAATGAAATAGAAAACTAAAGTAAAATCCACAAATCTCTGTAAACTAGAAAGTTTTGCAAGCCGGTTTTCCTGAGCCTTGTGAGTTGGTCACTAATTGAGGAGAGATTACCAGTGACTCACAGAGAACTTCTGAATTTGGGTGACATCTTAGGTGCTTGGTTTTGGATGCAAATGGAAAGTAAAACTAAATAACTCTAAAGTTCTGCCTGTAGATGTAGTGCCCCGCAGCATTTTGACCCCAGTCAAGTGAAAATTATTTTTTTCCTTAAGAGTTATCTTTCCATCATACTGGAACCCAAGATACAGTCATCCTTTAATGTATGTTGTCTAGGGTTCAGCCTGAAGTCAGAGCCATACTGGAAACAGATCAGTTTGTTACCTATGAAGGAATGGCAGAGCTTAATTGTAGAATTGCATTAATGGACTTAAAAGTGATCTAGCCAGTCCAAAAGTGATCAGATTCTTCTATCATCTCATAAGAAGCCCAGAGGAATTTTTAGTGCAGAGGAGGTTAAGGGATGGAGATTAGAGGAACCCAGTCTACATACTTTTCATTGTGTCTGAACTTTCCTACACTCCAGAGGCATCTGTGGTACTCCTTTCTGAGAGTTCCCAAGAGAAATGTGGAGAGCTCCTATTTATGACAAAACTGCCTGTCCGCAGTCTGGGTTAGAGTGTTCCTTGTCAACCTTGGTGGGATAGGAGTGTTGCAGGTGTCCCTTGGGTTAGGGCTGATCCGTATTAAGTTTTACTCTTATGAAGCATAAATGAAGCAGTGCAGGCTTCTAGTGTGTCTGTTGATGTCTGTATAAGGGGACTTTTTGCTAGGATAAGAAGGGGAATAACTATAATGACAAATTTATTACAGTAAAAGTAAATTTTAAAATTTATGATCTTGGCAGGACAGTCCCCCTGGAAAAATATGACTTGGGGTTTGTGCTAGAGATGATGTTCTCAGGTAATCAGATCACAAGAGATGATTACAGTACCTTTTAGGGTCCTGCATATGCTACAGTTTGGATCCCCCTTTCAAACTCCCTTAAACCATCCTGGCTTCCCAATCGATAAGCTAGACATAGAGTAGGTTGGTTCCCTCTCTTTGGGCCTGTCATGAAGACAGCAAATGATGACTGAACTCTAAAAATAAAAAAATCTTAAAAAAAAAAAAAAAAAAAGACCAGAAATTAAATTTGCTTTTCTGCCATTTGCTAGCAAAAGTCAAAGTTAAGTTCCTATTTTCCTCCAAATTGGCCGTAGATCACAGCATGAACATCTAATTGATTTAAGGATGCTTTTCAAAATTAGAGAGGTTTAAGCAACATGTTTCTGGATTGCTAATGTTAATAATTTTACTTGAATATGTCCAAGGACTGCCAGAGTTGTTTTAAATTGTAGCAGGAATAAGCTCTGGTAAGTGAAAGGTGTTTGGGAGCACAAAGCCATATTGATTCTGAAATCTCTTCCTCCCAGAGCAAGTTCATGCCAGTCTTTTCCATTCTGATTTAGTGTATTCTAAGTGTATGAAGTACAGCGTAGGGTCAGAAAAAAGACTAGCGTGTCTCGGGCTGCAGGTGGAGTGGGAAGCACAAGTAACTCTGTCCTCCTCCTGTTCAGTGGAGTTTGTTTCATTAAAACATGATGAGTGGAGAACAGTTGTGGGACTGCTGTTTGGCCTGAAGAGCTTTAAGCTGGTGGTTGGGATTAGGAGGTGCAAGGAATACAAGTAATGACTTGGGAGGTAGAAGATAGACTGTGGCTGGAGAAGGATGTTAGCTAAATGGATCTCTACTAGTGAGAAACTCACCTCTCTTGTTTGTTTTGAACATGTGAAAAATCAAAAAGAATTTGAGGTGAAGGGAAGGGAATGGACATGGGCACGAATCAACTACAAACTATTCTGGGTCAACTACTTCTCTCTCTCTACAGAGAAGCAATTTCTGTCAAAGGGAAGAACTCGACATCTGATCTGTGTCCGAGAGCACATCTATCAGTGCACTGGGTGCAGGGCTTTGTGAACCAAAAAGCAGCCTCCAATTTTTTTGGTGTCTTACACAGTCAGTGAATTGTGTTAAGCTGACCTGGCTCTCATCCTCTGCAGTAATGCTTTAACATGGGGCTCCTCACAAGTGAGCTGGCTCTCTGTGTGTACAGCTGGCTGCCCTGTGGCACAGTGCGGGCTGCATCCAGGGGAACATGGTGGTGGACACTTCCAGTTCCTCTCAGAGCTTGCCCCAGTGAGAGGCAGAAATGAATCTTGCCAGCAGCTCTATGCTATATATCTGAGCAGCCAACAAACTGTTGTGCTGTGCACGTGGCTGCGTGGTTGCCTGGCTGCCATGCATGTATGGCAAAACTTTTTTGGAGTAAGGCAGTAGGAGCCTGACTTTCTTGCAGTCAGTCTTAGAGTCCTTCACCAGAGATGTCCTATCTGTTGAAAGTTAACATGCACTGAAAAAAAAGGTATTTGTGCTTTAGCTACACATAATTCCCGTTTTTTAAGAGGCTTGTGCTTTGTATTTTTGTTGTATTGTTTTTATGTAATAAAAAATAATTCAGTTTATTTCTGTTTTCTCACTTGAACAAGAATACACGAATCTCAAATTGGCTTTATGAGATCTAGGCAATATTTGACAGAAGAAAAAATGAAAAAAATAAAAACTCCCATTTGCCATGGAGTTGTCTTTAGCATTTTCCAGTTTGTTACACATAGATTTATTATTGATGGACTTCTTACAGTTACGGAAGCCCTACCTGTTATGGGCTCTAAGCCACACACAAGAATTGGGCAATGTCGGGCTGTTTCATCATGCACGTCAGAGCAGTTCTCTAGGCAAGCAGTTCCCTGTCACTCTGACTCTTGTGAAGGAAGAATCTACTCAAGATAGGCTTATTTCAAGGCAGAAGTATTTGGATGAATGTAGCTGATTGTGCCTCAGCACAGGGAAAGAGGCTCGGTCACCTATTCCATCCTGGGATCTGCAGACCAAGTTTTGTGAATGACCTCAAATGCAAATGCTCTGCTGCTTCCTCTGAAGGGAAGACAACCCCAGGTGTACATAGTTCCCTTTCTGGGGGTGAAACTGTGAAAACTTTCCTCTTGGCTGGTACAAAAAGATCATCATCTGCCTTGTAGTTTCATTGCAGCCAACTCTGTGATGAGTGACTTGAAGTAAGAGTATTTGTGACAGCTTACCTCTCCCACAGAGAAAAACAACCGATGTGCTCTCAGTACTTTGTTGTTATGTTTTGAGATGAAGGCTTTGAAGTTTGGAGCTCTTAAGAGCTCTGAGCTAAGTCCACTCTCTACAGCAGACTGAACCTTCCCAAGGAAGGCACTCCTCAATTTGTACAGTGCTTACACAGTATGACCATGTTGGAAATAATGCATCTAGGTCTTTTTGGGGAAGTATTTCTATGTACATGCATTTGCCAGCACTCCTAACAGCAGTATGAGCACACAGTGGAAAAAAAAATATAAAAACCAATGCAAAAATGAGAGCTTCAGCTTCCCAATAGCAGAATCCTGAATGAGTGGAGCATAGGACATGGTACAGCAGGGGCAAATACCCCTCAAGAGCCTGCATACTGTCCTTGTTCAGGCTATGCTACTGCTTCTAGCGCAGCTGTTAGGCTGTGGTTTGTTTAGTGCATCATGGGAACATGCCACCCCCAGACATCACACATAGAAAGCTATTTTAACTACTATTAGTTTAGCACAAAGTCAGAAATGAGGAAGCTCTCATGTAGCCTTGCTGACAGCAAGTTGTGCTGCCTCTGACCCTCGTTCTCTTATAATTGAGGCAGTTTTAAACTCTACAGATTCTCAATCATGGCAAACTACAGAAGTCATGAAGGTTTTTATTTGCAGGCAGTTCTTGTTACATGGGGAAATTATCCAGGTTCTGGATTAACTGTGCTAAGACCATGGAAATGCTTAGGATGGCTCTATACAAGCCAGCTAAGGTCTAGAAGGGGTAGTCTCTAGGGTGCAGGGGAAGCCTATCTCCTGAGCCACCTTGTCTAGCCTTGTGTTACCATACTGCATGGTGCTGTGTGCATTGGGCAGCTTGGGCCAGTGCTAGCTGGGAATTTGTTCCTCACAGTTGGAACAAGTGACCTTTCTCTTGCTCCTGTTTTCCCATAACTCAGTTGGCATCTGTTTTGCTTTACCTATGTTTAGGTTTATCCAGTTTATTTCACTGCCTGCTTTTGTTATCTTGAGTAGTTTCAGTTTTCCTGCTTTCAAAGTCCACATTTCCAAAAGGGTTTACTAATTAGTCAGTGGCTTTGAACTTTCTGTACTTGAGCAAATTCTTGCAAGGATAAACCTAGGGAAGCCAACATCTGCTGGAGACTGCTAAGTTGATTCCTGCATGGAACAGCAGCTGCAGCCATGCTAGTGAAGGACAACTTCAGCCTTGGAGAGCAGACTTCTGATGCAATGAGATGGACAGGAGAGGAAGATCAGTGCCAACAGACTTTTTGCAAAAAAGGAGTATTGAAAGTGCTTGTAAGGAAGGGTGTAGTGGATAGAAGGACAGTGGGCAGCTAGAAGGAACTGGTAAGCTAGAGGATATGCAGGAAGCTGAGAATTTTCCTGAAGCCTCTTATTCCACTTAGTGAGGGGCTGATCGGTGCACCCACAGGCCAAGGCAGTGAGCTTTGATATCACCACAAGGAATGTATGATATACCTAAAAGGAGGAGCAGAATATGGACTCTCAGGGTAGAACCCCATCTGTGCCAGTCTGAAAGCTGCGAAGGACAAGGCTTGTGACATTCTTAATGTGGTCATGTAACAGCAGCTTTTTCACTCCTGGGCTTGTGGCTCCTTTGTTAAGTGTATGAAGAGTCTAACACAGAGGCTTTTTGCCTGCCAGAATACTTCTGGTCTGACATTACAGGAAAGAAAGATGCTGTAAATGGGCTGATTTATCTGTTGGGGGAAATGACATAAGAGAAACAATATAAGCTGTTGTCATTCTCCTCCTTGCACATGACAAGATATTGAATTAACTTCCTGGATTTATTCTGCTGTACTGGTGAAGCTTTGAATGAAATTTGAAGACATATGATACTGCAAATCCAAAGTGTGTGGGGTCTAACTCTTAGGATGTTGCTAGGTTCCATCTGATTAGTGATTTTTTCCCCCCATTGCTTGGCTTTATGTGCATAAAGGATGATTCTGTTCTTCAGCTTTCTTGAATACAAGGAAAGGGACTTGCCTTTGAGAGCAACCTTGTTAAAATTAATGGTAAGAAAATGTTAGAGTATGTGGTTTATCTAAGGATATTGCTTTTGTGGACTTTCATTGAAGCAAATGGTTTTTATCTTTTTGGTGCATGTGGAATAGCCTTTATCCATGAATATTCAGCACTACTTACTTACTCACTCTTACACATCCATCTCATTCACATCAGCAGGTGGTTAGCTGAAGAGTCCTTATCTAGTTGCAATCAAATAAATAGATTTGAACTTCAGGATTTATCTTCTGTCTGCTTCCACCCAATTTACTGCTGGTCTTTTGTGGGCTGTTAGTTAAGAAAATAATAAATGACAGAGTGGTGGCTCCTTTTTCTAGGTCAATAGATATTCTTGATGAGGTGACATAAGGTACCAGGTGTGAAAAAAAGGAGTGCCTCAATCTGTATGTGCTGTCTTACCAGGGAAGCTGCTCATTTGAGCTCTCTGGTAATCACTGCGACTGTTTTTAGGCACAGCTGGAGGTCACTAGAAGGCAATGCAAGGTATTGCCTTCATAGAGTGGGGAGAAAGAACTGTAAGGGAAGGGAAAATCATGTCCCCAGAGCCCATTTTTCTAAGAACACCAGCCCAAGCTCATTGCCAGAGTTGTCAGCCCTTTGCACTCTTAATTTTGGAGTGTTGGGTTCACCTTGCAAACACAAAAGTATTTTTTGAGCAGGAAATGGCAATGCCTTGCTCTGGTCGTACAAATTTCTCCATCTCTGGAACTCTTAGCCAGGCAGAAGAAAACAGCACCAAGTTTTTCCTTGGTTTTCTCTCCATTCCTTCCACTGTTAGTAACATCCTGGCTCCACACTGAAATGCCTCTGCCTCCCGCACAGGAATGTTTTATACTTCATATTCCTGTCTTGTGCCAGAAACAAGGTGTTCCCAGTAGAGCAAGGTTTAATAAGCCACTGTCTGGCTAAACTGCAGAAAGTATTGAGTAGAACAAGTAAGTAGATTGGAGGATTGTAGGAAAGAGCTGGAGGGTTATAATGGATCACAAATACTGGAAAAAAGGCAAGAGTCACTTTGGAATATGCTAACAGGAGGCTCACATTTAAGATACAGGAGGTAAATATTCAGTTTTGTGCATTCAAGCTGGAGTCTTGAATCCAGGATTGGGCAATAAGCTTAATGACTCATCAAAAAGTAAGTATAGCTTTAAGGAATTTAATGAACTGTTTGAAGAATTTGGTTTATTTGGGATACAAAAAAAGAGATGGTTAAATGGGGACAGTTATATTAAGAGTTTTTCTGAAAGAAATGGCCATTAGTTGTTCTTCCTGTTCTCATGCAGCTGCTTAATTTGCAGCAAGAGAAACTCGCATTGAAATTAAGAGCATTTTTCAACCTGTCAGGATAAAGAAACCTTGGGCTAAGCTGCTCAGGGTTTGACATCAAGCTGGACAGATGCATAGGATATTCTTATGTGTGTTTCAATCCAGGGGATGAACTAGTTCAACTCATGAAATTCATTTCAGCACAACAGTTCTGTCATTCTTTAATTGCTAAGTTCTGGACATCACTACTACAAAAAAATTCCAATTCTGATTTATGGTAACCTTTGAAGAAGGGTTGGTCTGACTTACACTGAAGGCTACTTAAAATACACGGAGCAAGCTACTTATGGTTGCAAATGATTTAAGAAACCAGTAAAAAGCACAAGCTGCCCTTGATTTGTGAATCTTATTGTTGCAAAGAAACTAACTGCAGATATAATTGCATCAGGGCAACTAATGTGTGTCTTCGGTAAATTGCAGAGCATGAAATAATAATAGTGATAACTATAATAATAATAGCCAAACTGAATAAAGCCTGAGTAATTTGGTCTGATCTCAGAGCTGAGGCTGCTCTGGGCAGGAGATTGGAAAGCTCCTGAGGTCCCTTTCCAGCCTGAATTATCCAATGATCCCGTGAATATTCTTGTGCCTCAAACATGACCTCACTGTCAGCAGGAAGGTCAGGAGTGTATTTTTTGTTCCCTGTACATCTGCAAGATGTGCTATGAATTCTTGGTGGTGATATAACATGGCTCGTCAAATGATTGGACAAGATTTTACTTTTTATTTGCATTTTTGCCATTGGTCTTCTGGAAACCTCTTGATTTAAATATAGGTGCCTGTTGCTAGAGCCCTAAATTCCCATTGAAATTTTAAGTGTGGCAGGAAGTGCTCTGCCCTCCCGTTACTTTTGTAGTTAGTAAAAAATGGCTTGTCTAGTGAGGATTCATAGATTCATACTTGTTTTGTACCTTGAGATTTCTGCCTGAAGGCAGAGTGGTCTCCTGCCTCCCCCACCCCTGGAACAGCTCGTTCGCCAATAGTCTCTCTGTGGAGCAGTGTACGCATTTGTCCCTTTGATTGCTCTGACAAGCTTGCTCTCTGTGTTATGCCTTGATACACTTATGATCTTCTGCCTCATAACTCATAACAAATGCAGTAAACTCCAGGGTTATCTGATGTGACACTCCTGTACTTAAGATGTCCTGTGGAACAGCAAAGAAAATACCATAATAACCTAGAAGACTAGTCTGTGGCTTTTGTGGATGATTTTCAACACCCTTTCTCTTCTTCCTCTCTTAGAAATATGTTAATTCAAATTGAATACTTTTTAAGCGCAACTTTTCACCAAAAGCCACTAACTAGTAACAAAGCTGCATAGTTCAGCATAGGACAGTGGTGATCTTATCTCAGGTGCCTATTACAACCATTTACCAGGTGTTGGGGCTCTCTGCTACAAGTGGAGTTGGTAACAATTTCTCTCACAACAGCTGATGTGTATCTGTTGCATTGTGTCTTGTGTCTGGCATGTATTTGTGTGGCACTTTACTCAGGACCACATTCAGGTTTACTAGTAGGGCTGTATGAAGGGTGTTGAGCTTACAGGACAGTACGTGTGCTATAAAATGGGAATTGTAGCCTCTCTCCTCGCAGATCCGCTCTGTCCTTTATGGGAACATCCTACAAGAAGTGCTGTACTGTAATTTTAAGCGCCTGTGGAGCTTGCTGTTGCGTGTGGAGGCAGTACAAGACCTGAGTTGTGTTAGCAGCTCTTCCCTGTGCTGGTTTTTATGCTGTGTAAGACACAGCCATCAAGCCTCACATTCAGTGACACTGGATGCACAAAGGAATCTCACTAGGAAGAGGCATGACAAGGCTGAGTACTTTGTAGGAGATTGTGCCACCCTTTGAAATGATGAAACCTGGAAACAAAGCAGTCAAGAAGACATCTATGAGTTGATTTGGCATGCCTAGTATTCCACTCGGAGAGGGAGAATGCAAAGCCATCTGTCAGATCAGTACCTCTCTGAAAAAAAACTCCTTAGTCTTTGGTCCTAAAGAGAATGATGCTTTGGGAGCTATTATATTGCTAAAGAGCTAACACTATACCTCTGAGGCTCCATTTTGTCAGCAGATTTCAGCTCATGGGGCTCTAAACTGGTCCTGTTGCCTTGCAGGAGTCTTCACTTGTCTGTGCTAGATCTTTGCGTTGAATTTACTTCACCAGCAGATCTCATCAAGCCACAACACTGTGCTCCCCCATCCTCACAAGGTCCCTGCAGAGATGCCAGTCTCCAGCATGCAGTTGCCATTCTCTGCAGGAACCATTTTGGCCCTGAGGAAGTTCTAGGAACCGTAGATCAGACATAGATGTCTGTGCTAGTTTGTGATCTCTGCTTGCATCTCCAAAGGCTGTTTGGATATTGGAAATGCACAGAAGGAAGCAAGGTGGAGATAGGAAAGGACCGGAATTGATGTACGAACTTGAAAGGACAGGGAGATGTGAAACTGGCTGGGGACCATTTTTGTCTACTTCCGTCTCTGTGTGTGTCGCATTGCAGTCCTCCCTCCCTATCTCTCTCCTTTTTCTTTTCTAAAGGGCTAAATTTAAGTGAATTCTCAAAAACTTATTTTTCTCTGTTGTATCTTCTGTTTCAACACTACGCTTCATTGACCTTGCTCTTTGAACAGGAACAGATGATGTGTTAGTCAGGCTTCTGGGTGCAATGAGCCTGTTTCACTGTATGGGAGCTCTGTGGCCTGGCTGGTTCTCAGTGCCCCTCAAGGAGAGGAAACTTTGACGTTCTTACACAGGAGTTACGGTTGAGAGAACACACTGATAGCATGCCCTTCCTTATAAACACTAGTGTGGCTATAAATGACTGATGCTGGAGACTTCGGAGAGCTGGTCAAAGCAATTAGAGAAATTTAACTAAGTCCCCCAAGAGGTGTTGAGAGAAAGGCACAGACATCCTTATCCACCTGTAGCAAGCAGGATCCAGCAGTTGAAATAGTCTTCCCAGCTGCAGAATGGATGCATTGTTTGCCATCAGGGTCCTTCATAAACTTCCAGTTTATGCTAATTAAAAGTGATAGCTCACTGTTTGTCTTGCATGACTGTATAAGAATCAAGTAAAGTTAGAATAGCTGTGTTCTACCTTTTTAGACTAACGTAATGAAATGATAGCTCAGAACTTGGAAAGTACAGAAGATGTTGTGGTTAGAAAGTATCAGGTTATAAAAGACTTCATGCACATCACAAATACTAAAAATATTTACCTGTAGTTTACATTTTTGATAAGTTCCCCACAAGCTGTGTACGGGTAATGACTAGGCCTATTTTTAAACATCCGCCAAAGTAAACTGAAAGACTTTAAAACACTTGTTTAAAAGGCTAAGCAAAGAGGCTGGTGGCCATCACTGATGGCTTCTTCCAAGTTTGGAAGAGCTGAAGTAATTTCTGCACGATTGTTTCAGAAGTTCTTGGTCAAATAATATATGCTTTACAGAGCAGGTCTAAAGACAAGTGTGAGGCTGATAGGTTGTTTGAAAGACAAAGATTGTTGTGCACTTGTAAAGCTTTTTTATTTCTAGGGCTGCACTTCCTAGATGAACATGGCTGTTCATCATTACTACAAAAAACTTTGGACACTTTTTTTTTCAAAAGTGACCTGAGGATATCAGTGTACCTTGAGTTTCTCAGGGAGAGGTTTCATCAGTGGCATAGGCTGATCTTAGCCTGGACTGCTGCAAAAAAAAGAGTAGTCTGAGACCTCATTCTCTGGCTTTGATCTGGTTAAACAACCTCATGGTCTGACGACTGGGCCCAGGACTGCAGGAGTGGTACTCCAAGGAAGACTGTGAAGGAGAGGGAGGGCAGGACTACCCCCTTCAGTAGTAAAGTGAGTTTATATCTACTGAGGCTGCTTGTAGAACTGTACCCTCAATCAAACAGTGACCTCCTAGTAGGACATTTCTAAAACACATGCCCGGCTGTCCTAGGTGGAATTTCAGCTTTGTAGGCTTTTATGTGGACAGTCTTTTCTGTCATGCGAGGGATATGCATTGCGCTGACAAACTGAAGCAAGGTCATCTTGCATAAATGGGAGGCAATTAATCAGCAGGTTGAACTTTCCTATTTCTCTCATGTAGTTGCTCAGGAAGACTTCAATCAGTGACTGATGTAATTTGATTTTCGGCACCCTAAGAAATCCTCAAGCAGGCCTGCATTTTTTCAGTATTGTCTCCTCCTGGCATAAACGGTTGAAGTGAACCATTCTAGCTCCTCTTTTTTGAGATTTTGATAAGGCACACAGTGTCTGGCAACTACAGGGGGTGACCAGAACCTGCACCTTCTTCAGAAGCTCTCTAAGATGCTAAGGCTAACAGAGCTCATAAAATTTAGTGAGTCAGCTTGCAAGTGCTGAACCATCATAGCTGAACATGCTTTTAGCTTGAGCAGATACGATGTGAAAAATATGCTTGTACCTTTATGAAAGAACTGTAAGCTAAATATTCTTGTAGGAGGCTGTAGACATGGTTATGAAAGCTATGATGGACATATCTTCTCTGTGTTATAAGGACTGTGCATTTTACCCCAGAGCTGGCAGTTACTGACTTTGCAGTAGTCATGAGTGAAATGTATAAATGTTCCTCCTCATCTTGAAGTTCAAGGCTATCAGCTTAGCTTAACCTCTCTGTTGTCAGCAGCTCAAGCAAAGTTATTGGTCATCTCACTGCAGCCAAACACACATTCTTCTCCACTGGTTCTGCTGCGTGGGTTGTAGCTTCTGGTGCAAGTAAAGACAGAAGGGGAAGCAGGATGAGAGAGGAGGGCAGTGATAGGGACAGTAGCGTTTTAAACTGCTACAGCTCTTTATATTGTGAACATCTGCTCCCAATCAAGTGCACAGATCATTTTTGCAGCTCAGCTGTTTTGTTAAACCACTGTAAGTCTTTGGAGTGAGCTGTATGTTTGAGCTGAAGCAGAATCTTTACTTATTTATTTATTTATTTGGACAAAAAGCAGCTCTGTAGGGGGAGTGTTGCTACTCATGTGCTTTATTAGGTAATGGAAGAAGATATTCTCTAGGACTACGCAAGGCTGTCTGATGAGATTTCTAACAGCAGAACTTGTCAATGGATCTCAGAACAGTATTTTGAGAAACCTGTACTTTGTGGAATATCTGCCTTTTGCTGGGATTGGAGGGAAACCCATGCTGGATTCAGACTACATCTGTTCCCTGAGATCTTGCATGTTGCAATTGGAAGAATCACTGTCATCTCAGGTGCATCCAGTCCTTTCCATTAAAGGTCCTGCTCTTAGCTCAGTGCTGCTAGTGAATGAGCAAGAGCTGTGTGTTTGAAAGAGTTTTGCAGAAGGTCATGAATTGCAATTTCCTCTTTATTCTGTAATAGGATCACTTATGTTCACTTATCGTCCTGGGGAAATTGTTGAGCTATGAGACTTACTTGCACTTGGATCTTTGTGGATGGTTTCCTCAGACAGTGTGCAACATTACGGACCAAGAGTGTTCCTTCCTGAGCTGCTGAGAGAGGGGGGCTACAAGCCAACAAACCTGAACTGAGCTAGAAGAGCTGTTTCCTGCAGTCATGTGCAATCAGGGCAGAGCAGGCTGAGGAGCGTTGCTGGGGCAGATAATGTGTGGTAGGCAGTTTTCCAGCTGTTACCTGTGTGGTGTTGGATCCATGTAAAGAATTCTAGTGGTGTGTTAATCTAGTTTGTGTTTCCATCCATTGCTAATGTGAGAAGGACTTCCCATTTGGGACTCCGCCTTGTGCTTCTGCATAGGAGGTGTCATGCAAGGTACAATCAGTCTGATCATGGTTGTTTCACTGCTGACTTTGCCTCCTCTAGTCCTACTTATCTGATATATTAATAAGGGCCATGCAGCCTCATGCTTTTGTCTATCTGGGCTTGAGGTTTGACTGTAATGTTTGGAAGGGAGAAGCAATGGAATTTGTGTTTGTTGCACCTAGTACAATAGGATCAAGGTCAGAACCATAACATAAACCCACAATTTACTAGTTAGTGCTGAATTTTTGTAAATAATTAAAACCTGAGCCCAGCCCAAGCAGCTGAAACTTCTGGTGACATTTGTTTCTAAACTGGAATACCACCATAGAAAGTGCCTTTGATCCCATAGTTACCATTCTCTGCTGCTTTCCCAGCTACTTTAGGTTTTTATTTTATCACTCTCTCTTCTAGCATCTAGTATCGTTTCAAATTTTTGTCCGTGCTTTCCCTTCTTTGTCCTCTCCATCATTGTGGCTTTTCTGGTTTTCTTTTCTTAACCTCACTGTTCTCAGAACTACGTGCTAGGTTTCCTGTTCCTCCTGCACAAGCATGGCATTTTTTGACCATTTTCTTATCTGTAATGCTAATATTTACAGGAGTGACTTGGAGTTGCCCTTGGCATAGGGTAAACAACTTTTGGTGACTCAACTTCAAATACTTGTTCATTTTGAAGATGAAACTAAAATATAACTTGGAAGTAGAGTCTCAGAATGCTGAGCTAGGAAAAGTGAACAGATTCATTCACGTGGGTTAAATTTTAATGATGGTCATGAAAGCCTTTTGCACTCTACTGCATAGACTTTTTTTCTTTTTTCAGTTATATGTTTGTTGATCTAAAATATAATAAAGGAAAATAATCTCCTTAAGATAGGATGGGATGTACTTTATAGAGGAACTGTGGAGTAAAGTAGGTTTTTGAGTTTTAAGGATATTTATTGTTGTAGTAAGTTAGAAAGGTAAACACAGCTGTATCTTCCAGCTTCTCACAACTTGTTGAAACTCTAGTTCTGTCAGCAGATCTCTTAGTAATCCAGTTGTGCTCTTCGTGAGGCTACAACTTCCCTAAGAGACACACACGTGTGAACAAACACACTCAAGCAAAACTTAGCCTAGATTTATGGATTGGTCCTATAGGTTGCTTTTTCATGAAAGATGAAAACTAGTTTATTTTAACTTCCAAAATCACTTTTACAGGACTAATGAAATGTGGCCATTGCTTTGTAGAACTGACTATCTGTCACTTAAATCTATAAGCGTAGTGCCAAAACCAACCTGCTTAGGATGCGGGATTGGAGGGGAAGGGGTGTTGGAAAGGAAAGTGAGATGTTCTATACCTTATTTGTTCTTTAAAGACAGTTTTAAAAGATTTTACGTTTTGTTTTTTTCTTCTTATCTGCTGCTTTCCTACATGTTTTTCTCCCCTTTCTGTTGAAAAGGGAAATAACAGTGTTGCTATAGTACCTGTTAGACAGAGGGATTATTACGAGCTGTTTCATTGCTGAATGTGTATCTCTTTGGCAAAGCAGGGGTGTTGAGGTTAGCATGATGAAAGGTAACTTTCCCATCTCCTCAGAGTTCTTTAGCAGTACTTTGCCTACTTCCAGTAAATGCAGCTGGAGTTACTCAGGGAGCCTTGATGTCCTTGTTCATGCTTGGAAAAGGAGGCTGGCCAGCTGTGAGCCTCAGGCAATAACAGGAGCTCTCTTTGAGGGCCTTCTCTCTTGCTCTGGGTGCACTGAGGTGAGAGTCTGAGGTTTTGTGAAAGCTACTTGTTTCTGCTAGAGAGTCGGTCAATGGGAAAAATGGAAGCGTTCAAAGATGCCAAGGTGGTAGCCTACATATGGAGAACAGGTCATTGCTCAGTCATGCCATTTGCATTAATAACTAGCTGAAGTGCTCTGGACAAGCTGCTGACTCCTTCCGAGAGCTCACGTGTCCTGTGGTGTAAGAGCTGAGCTGTGAGTACTGAGAAACCACAGCTGCCAGCTCCAGGCAGATAGTCAGCCAGCTTAGCCAGGAGGAAATGGATGACAGCAAGCTGTATGCTCTGTAGAACAGCAGATTAAAATAACTGCCTGCTTCGTATTATTTTCTAAGGCTACTAAATGTCTCCAGAAGCCTGTAGCCAGTCCTATGCTTTCCCTGGCATTTTCCCTAGGGTGAGTTTCTGCAGTCGGCAGGGCAGCTCTCTGGGGAGCCAGGCAGGAGAGACTAGAAGAGGCCTGTGTAGAGTTGCTCTCTGTAACTCAACTACTAATACTTCCTGGAGGCGAGTGCGTTCTTCAAACTGAAATGTGGTTGGGTTTCTTGGACCGCATCTCCTCGCGTAGTTGCTGTTCTCACGAATGTTTCAGTGTCAGGCGTGGCCCGAGGTAGCCTTCATTTAAAGGGGAACAGAAAGGCCTTTCTGTGCAGAGCCATTTATAACCAAGAGTTGTTGACCTACAGCAGCTGCTGATGAAGAAGCTCAGTTCAGGTATTCTCTTAACTTTCTGATGAGTCTGATTTCCTCAGTGATGACCTCTCTAACCTGGGTGTCATTCTGACAGTCCGGCAATATAATTGCTGGATGTATATATGCAAATGTGCTTCATTTCTCAAGTGTCTTTGTGAGCGGGAGTCCTGATCTAATAACACGTGCCACTTCAGTGTTGCAACTGTTATCAAAAGTAATAAGGGGGTTTCCTCATCTGATGCTTGCATGTTCACAAATTGCTAATGTGAATGGAACTTGCAAGATGTCTTCTGTAGCATCACTTGGCTGCTTATAGGGGAAGTTGGTAATATGCAATTTCAGAATTTTCTGAGAGAAAAAACAAATGAATGATTCATGTGTGAAAATCCGAGTGCCTGTTCCATCAGCTGTTAATCCAACAACTGAATAACATTGCTTGTTTCTTCCCATATTACCTAACAGTTCTGTTCTTACGTGACCTCCAGGCAATCAGCTTTGTTAGAATAATGCAGAAGTGCAGCACAGGGTCAAGCAATGCTAGAATTTCTCAAAAGCTCAAGTACAGATTCCTGTAAATCTCCTTCATTTGCTAATTTGTAACTACTTGCTCCCCTCTTATCCTTGGTTACTGAGGATGATTTACCTGAGGTCCACAGCTTTAGGTTTTACTCTCCTCTGAAATGGAACATACATTAGGCAAGTTAAGTACAAATTACCACACTGACAATTCCATGTTATGAAGTGGGGGATGATGCATTTAGTATCAAGATATATGCAAGTGTGAGCTCATGCATAAGTTTCAGGATTTTAATAGTTTGCTGTGATTTGGTCAGTGCTAGCTCTCTTACCTGCAGTGGACTTATTCTTTCTAATTTAGTCATAATGGAAATGACTAAAAGAGACTAAAGAGAGTCTATTCCAATAACTATACCAAATGCTTGAAGTGGCAGGTACTGTGGAGGATGTGGGACCAGCACTTTATTTCCTCCTGTGCAGCTGGACAACCTGGCACTCTGAGATGGGAGCAGTGCACCTTTCCCCAAGAGAAGATTCCCAAAACTCGGATCTGGCTCTTGCAGCCGATGACTGTGGACAGTATCAATTAAAATACTGAGCTAAGGAATTTTAAAACTTCAGTCCATTTTCAGTAATACTTAGTACTGCTGCCTGAAAGTTAAAACGCTACCTTCAGCATGTAACCCCATGTCAAAGTATTTTTTTTTTCTTAGTCAAATCTGTATATTAGCATTGGTGCAGCTTTGAAATCTGGTTGCTAAATTACAAGTGCTTTTGTAGATTTAAGAAACGTTGATGCTGGCGGTGATGCCGTGCTGGAACTTTGCAGAGCAGCAAATTTTTGTCTCTGCTCTCTTCCTACAGTAAACATTTAGGCAACAATTTAGTTGTATTCATGCAAGTAAGATTACTTGCTATGTAGAGTGATTCACATGCTAAATGTGTGTACCACTATTTAACAAAGTTTTTAGATGAACAGTTTGCTAAACTTTTGAGGCATAAAACCTGTCTCCTGAAAAAAAAATCCATTATATAATCCATAAAATTCTATTTAAATGTATAGAAAATATTTTTTAAAAGTGCATGTGACAAGAAAGAGGATTTTGAATATCCTAAGCTTAAATCTTTATGAGTAATAATAATGAACTCATTTAGATTTAAATTCCTAACTGATTTCTGAGTTCCCTGAAACACTGGAACAACACTGTTAGTTTCAGGGAACTTAGAAATTTTGGCTGTGGGAGATACAATTTTAAGCATTCATGCCAGTCTTCTAGCAAGGGAAGTCAGTGACTTTCACCTCATTTTTTAGTAGATGGGAAAAATGGTATGAAGAGGTAGAAATTAGATTAATATTCTATCTGCTAAATGGATACAAAATTGGCTGTCCTTTATTTTCCCTAGAAAAGTAATTTCTAGCTGTGATAGGAGAACTTAATCTATGTAGCTATCTTAGTTCTTGCTACTTTTTTTTGTGATACCAATTCAATTTGCTCTTTTATCAAAAAAAAAAAAAAAAAAAAAAAAGGTTCTTGGGAAACAGGAGTGATACCATTGTTCTGTGCGCAGAATGTAGGGTTACATGTATTTTTCTTTCCTCTTGGGCCTGTTTGAGTAGAGTACTGTGATTCTTCCACCCAAAGGCTTTGGTATGTTATGAGTTCACTCTCACATAGATATATGTGTTTACAGTTCTTGCTTTAGGAGCAGGTTTCCTTCAGGGTACTGCTTAATGTTGTACTTTCTGGCACAACTGTGAACTCAGGAGATACAATAAGCAATTCAAGCAGGACCCAGAAATCTAAGGACAACACTGAAATTAAAGAAGAATAGTTTTCCTTCATTTTCTTTAGGAGAGGAGGACTCTGAAGGCTGCTGCTTATCCTCTTGCCATGCACTCCAAGCACAGCTGGAGCCAGATGACTCCAGTTGCTGAACAATCATTCTTATATTAGATGTTGACGTACTAATTTTCCCGTCTACTGTGAGGAAGGGACTGCCCATCTCAACAAAGACTTGCTTTGTGCTGCCTAAGCACGTTCGGTGCTGCTCCACCACTTCTGTGTCTTTGCAAACGTCCCCCAGCAGTCCCCATAGGGAATGAATAAGGAAACTCTGTAGTTTCCCCTTTTCACCTAGATCCCCTTTTCTGAGCATTAGTTTGAGAAGTGCTGCAAGTTCCCCTCCCTCCACCTCTTACCCCATTCTCTTCTAGGCTGTTTCTCAGGACATGCATGATGTGTCCATGCATTTTCAGCAAATGAGAATGATGTAACAGGATTCTGTATGCTTTATTTTAGACTCGGGCTGTGACTCTGTGACTGATACAGAGGCAGAAGACGAGAAGAACCCAGTTTACTCCTCCAGACTTGCCATGAATGAAGAGCATGGGTCATCCAAGAGTGTGGGGGACTGTCCAGTCGTGCAGCCTGACCACATACGTTGTGGGGTACTGTATCTCTACTCCTTGACAGCATTCTTGTTGTGGGCTGATGCAACACTTTATGGACATCTTTAATGCACAGCGTTACGCACAGCATACTGGCCTGGGGAGTAGTCCCTAATTCCTTTTCTGCTGCCTTCACCCACAGTCCCCTGCCTTCAGTGTGTGATTCATGAGCTCACTTCCTTAGGGTGAGAAAATAGCTAGGTGACATGCAATATCTAGTGTTTTCTAGGCTGCAGTGTTATTTCTTGACAGTCTCATTAACCTCATTGCTTGTATTGTGTATTGTGAGGCAGATTCACACTCTTGAATCCCCATCTGGTAAGCTTTGGGGGCAGAAAGTGGAGCAAGGTGATGTAATGAACCAATAAACTCCAGAAACCAGATGCAGTCTAATCCAGCAAGTTCTGTTGCATGTTCTGCAGGTGCCTGCAAAGAGCTTGGATCGTGGCTTCCTGTCTGAAAAACACCATTTCTTAGTGTAACATTTCCTCAGACAGAAAACCTGTAATACCACATGCCAGGAGAAAAGCATATGGCATGACTAGCTTCACCTCCTCTGTGGTGTACTTTCAAATCTGTGTAGCTTGGACTTTCATTGTATAGTTTTGAGGTGTAAAGCACCAGTGTGGGAGGGACTGTTTGTCAGAGGAAACATCAAAGCTAGCAATTCAGCAAAGGTTCACTGAAGTGTGACTGCTATTTTACATTATTTCCTCCTCATATGATTGTGGTAGGGGCAGATTCAAGCTCCAGTGCACTGAGGCAATGTTAGATATTTTTCCCTTATTTGTATCAGTTTTGCTAGTTCATGGGATTTAAAAATTCTCTTGGTGTTTTTTCTTTAAGCATCAACTGAAGGAATCATATGATTCTGGGAGCCTCTGCTTTTACTTAAAGCCTGAAAATTTTGCCTTTTAAACAAAGCCCTGGCTAAAGACAAATAGAGAAAATAAGGATAATCTGAGGAAGCGGCTGCAAACCCTTTCATCTCTGAAAGATGTTCATTTAAATTCAAAGTTCATTCCTTTTTTTCTGGTTGGAATGGGGCTGTGCTGTTTGAGGAAAGAGGCTGATATAATTCAGACTAAATGGCAAGAAAGAGTTTCTGATGTCACAGAATTTATTAGCTTAAGGTCTGCATTTATGCTAGTGCAAGTCTATAACAAGAAACCAGCTGCCTGGTTACTCCATCACTGGAAAAAGCTTCTGAAAACTGTTCAGGACCACAGAAATAATTGATGATAATTTATGTGGTAGTTGCAATGACAACAAAATCCTTAGAAAAAGGACTTCAACAAAGTAAATGCTCTTACATTGTGAACTAATGCCTTTGCTTTTAGGTGCAGACAACAGTTTATATTATCATGAGATGTAAACTAGATGGCAAAGTGAAAACTGAAGTCGAATTCTCTCCAGAGAATGCATCATCTGTGCGAGTACTGGCCAAGATGGAGAATGAGTACACAATCTCTGTGGAGGCTCCAAGTAAGCTGGGTTGAGAATTTTTTTTTTTTTTTTTAACTTCCTTTCCTTCCTTTCTCTCCTAACATACCTATCATGTAAAGTGACAGAGAGGTACAATGTAGGGATTGTAACACAGGAAAATCATAGGCCAGGAAATATTGAATATATACTCCCATCTGTGATGCTTCTGTGGTGTGAACCTGAGAGAAATTGCTGCTTGGAGTCTCTAGTTTACTATTACTCAGTAGTAGTAGGGTGGCAATGTGAAGGCGTCTTACTGGGAGTTCAGAGAGCAGATTACAGCTTGTAAAGCACTGTGTGTTTTTACCACCACCATGTTAGTATTGGCAGAGTGTCAGGAGAAGGTTAAGTGCCATAAATAATTTCTTGATTATGACAGCACATATTTAATGTTTTAGGAACTGTGTGAGATCAGAGCTGAAACTGGTTATCCTAGCTTGCCTTTGAAATCAGAGTTGTTCAGTTATTCTAGATACTTACATTTACAGAAGTTCAGGTTGTCTGAGCTTTAGGTTCACTTGTCTAGGGGCAAGAGTTCAGAAGAGTCTTACAGATTTATAGCAGATTCCCAGGATGGTTTTATTTAATTGACTTTGGTCAATTAATGGATTAAAGGATTTAAGGATGGTAATCTCAGCCTTATTAAAAAGTTCAACTTAATCTGTTCTAAATTAAAGCCTCTAATTTAAACATGGACCTGGAAACTAACTTGCACTTTGTATTATTATTAGGAATTTTGTACTGATGAAGTCGCTAAGTATGTTAATCCTGTGGTTTCTAACAGTAAGAGAAATAAACTTGTAATTCCTTACATACGTGACAGAGTTACTCCTTCAGTGGTTTCCCGACTTGTCACAATCAGGCATATATACAGAGAAAGATTAATTTCAGTTGGATTCAAAATACTTGTGTTTCAGAGAGGAAGAATAGATGCATAAGTGCACTCTGGGAATACAATCAAGAAGCTCCCAAGGCTCATGTAGGAGATAATTTCTGTGCCTGGGTAAAGTTGCAGAACTAGAGTTCTTTTAAGTTGATTTCATTCACAGAAGCTAGTAAGGCTGAGAGGGATGCAAAATTTCTAGTGACTTTTCCAGTTCCTGCCCCTTCTTCCTCAGCTCTCATATTCTATGGCATGATTTGGAGACTGCTCCAGTGAAACTCCAGAACTAGGGAGGCTGTAAGGTTCTGTAATTTGGGGTGATGTGCTGTTAACATTAGAGGGCCAGACTAGGGTTAACAGAGGACCCAGCAGGTCAGCGGTAATGTGCATTAACATCGCTCTTGTGCTTCCAAAGTACTTTCCTACCTGGTGTTCTGACCAACCTCCTCTTTTTCATATCTTTTTGTGAATTTACAACATAAACTCTTCTGGTATACAGCTGGCATCTCCACACCTCTCCTATCCTCAGGTCACTTGATGCAGACTCATTGCCATTGTTTATTCTTAATGGTGATTTCTTCTCTTTCTTTTTGAAGATTTAACCTCTGGGACGGTGCCTATGCAGATATATTCAGGGGACCTGATGGTGGGAGAAACAAGCATCGTCTATCATACTGATATGGAGGAAATCAGCAGTCTGTTGGCTAATGCAGCTAACCCAGTGCAGTTCATGTGCCAGGTAATGATTCTAGCATTCAGCTGCTTTGGAAACCAGTTGTTTCAGATGGCAGACAAGTGGACATAAACAAAAATGCCGGCTATGAGATAGCTCTTCTGAAAATAAGAAATGCGAGGTTATTTTGGGGGTAGCCTAACAACATCCTCTTTTAGCAAAAGTGTAACTTGAAAAATTAGAATGACAGAACTTGATATCAACAGAAGTACATGAAGAAATAGGTTATTTGGAAATCTCTACCTAAGGGTTTTTGGAAAAGATGTGAAAAGGTAGCAAAGATTCTCGCTATGTGAATGAAATAGAGTAAAATAAAAGTAACTGAAATTATTCCTAATACCTATTTTTTAAAGACAGTCCTGACAGTCATGACATATTTTGAACACTTAGGGTACCTGAACACTATTGGAGGGGTAAAGATTTCATGAGCAAGTTCTCTAGCTCTGTTGCCTTTGCTGCCTGTTTGCATGTCCCTGATCAGCTACAAAACAGAAGTCTACAGAGTATTGATAGTCACCAGCATAGTCATGGCTGATGAGTCTCTTCTCCCTTTCCTTTTTAGTTCAAGTTATAGAGCATGTATAGGCACTGGACTGTGCCTCTACTTGGGAAATCGGCATGCTTCACAGTCTTTGATTAAGAACTGGTTCCAAAAGCCAAACCCAAAGTGTACACAAGAGTAATTCACAACGAACTAGTTCCTGCTTAAAGCAGGAATTACCCTTCATTGGCACCGTTTCAGAAGTGAGATGATACTAATGGAGGAAGTAGGAAGTAATCGTCCTCCCTCCTTCCAGTTACATGACTACCTTTCTCCTTGCATTCTGTCTTGCTTACTGTGCTTTAGAGAATAAAATCTCATCTGTTCAGATCTATGATACTCTTTCTGGACCAAGAAGCTGTTCATGTTCTTTTTTTGATCTGAACATTGGCACCATCTGTAATTTACGTCTGGTGTTTTCTGATGCATGTTAAATAAACCTTTCCAAATCACCTTATAGATCTCTACTTAACTGAATTTTCAAATTTCCCCAAATAAAATCACTTTCTATTTACCTCTAGGCCTTTAAAATCGTGCCATACAGCATAGAAGCACTGGACAAACTGCTGACTGAGTCACTGAAGAAGAACATTCCTGCCAGTGGCTTACACCTGTTTGGAATCAACCAGCTGGAAGAAGAAGATATGACAACAAGTAAGTTGAAAGGTTTTTTGTTGGTGGTGGTGCTGGCGTTTTTTTTTTTTTTTTTATAAACATCATCTGCAACAGTTGTGTTCCTTGAAGATGTCTTGGAGCTCCTTAACACTGCAGTACATAGTACATACACAAGCTATCTTGAAATGTTGGGTCTTAGCCAGGAAGCTAAAATTCTGATGATGCCTACAGAAAAGGGACTGCTCTTTGGTTTTGGGTAACTCTTTTTAGTACATGCTTCAGTTTCATGTTTTGCATTGTGACAGATAGAGCCACATGGACAGCTTCAAACAACCAAAATGAAAAGAAGATGCCCCCAAATGTATCCAGTATCTTCTCCCTTGCCCTCCTCCCAGTCATATGTGGCATTTCTCCCCAACTTTATGACTCTGCACTAATGTGCAGAATGGGCACTTACTAGCTAGATGAGTGTGGCACTATGACATGCCTGTCTTACATGAGCTGGTTCCTGCTGGAATGATGATTTAGGGGAGGTCCTTCCAATCATGTGATTCTACGTATCTTCAGCTATTACAGTGCAAAATTCCCACTAAAGATCATAGGACTCAAACTTGGAGATGCACTAGTTAACTCTGATAGTTTATTCATGCAGAGCTAGGTCCATTTTGAAATGATATATATACTTTTCAGGGCTTTCGTACCTGCTTTGGTCTGTGTCTTTGCTAGGAAGTCTATTTCTCGCCTACTGGCTCTGTTCCTGCTAGAGAGAAGCTTAGCTTTTTAAAGGACCTTTGTTCTCACAGATCAGAGGGATGAAGAGTTGCCGACACTGCTTCACTTTTCTGCAAGATACGGGCTGAAGAACCTCACCGCCCTGCTGCTTACATGCCCCGGAGCACTGCAGGCCTACAGTGTAGCCAACAAATACGGCCACTATCCGAACACCATAGCAGAAAAGCATGGCTTTAAAGACCTCCGCCAGTTCATTGATGAATATGTGGTAAGAGGGAGCAGTGGTCCTTCCATGCTGCCCTGTGGGTAGCAGGTGTGGGTAGTGGCATCAAGCTTGGCATTTAAAGTGCTGTGGGAGCAGGAATACTGGGGTAGCAAAGGGCACAGTGTGGTGTGGTAAGGTATAGAAAGGTGTAGAAAGCAATGTCCAGCCACTATGAAAGCTTCCACGCTGGAGAGTTGGATTCATCTCTGAAGCCAGGGAAGTTCTTAGGGTATCTGGAGAGAGCAAAAAAAAAGGAAGCCTGCCGTGCTTGATTTGCTTATGACCCACCCATCTAATGATGTTTCTGCAGGTAT
Organism: Rhea pennata; assembly: GCF_028389875.1. Taxonomy (NCBI): domain Eukaryota; kingdom Metazoa; phylum Chordata; class Aves; order Rheiformes; family Rheidae; genus Rhea; species Rhea pennata. Next base: position 22,472,505 of record NC_084669.1, read on the forward strand.
GTGGTACCTGGTGTGAGGCTTTTCTAACCCCCGATCTAGGCAAAAATACAGTGCATTCGTCCCACTTGCTTTAGGGAGTAGTACAGCAAAATGGGGTGTGGTTGGGTAGGTGCAGCCCCAGATGCTCTTTGATTAGTGATAGTACAGTATAGATTGATTATTAGCTCTTTTACAATCTATCTATGAAGTCTGCCTGTTCCACTTGAAGTGCAGTTCTTCTTGTGTTCGTGTGACGGTCCATCCTTACTTGCTTTCTCTGTGTGAGGCTCAATTCACAATTCTGTTATCTTTGAGCCAGCTTAGAAATCAGCCCTTTGGCTTCTTCCAGATTACAAAGTGGACCAGCTGCATCAGGCAGTTGTCTGTATTTGGTTGTTAGGTGTGTTGGGGGGGGTCTAACCTTCCTTTTTCACTTGACTTGTTTTCAGCCTACACACTTCACAGTAATGAGCAGTTTCTCTGCTCAGATCACATGATTCTTGAGCAGATTTTATTTGCCTTTATTTTTAGTGGAAAATTTTGTATAACTGTTTCTAACAGACATTCTAACATTGTCTGAATGATGGGTGATAGATCTGCCAGCTTTAGTGTGGCTGGCACCCTATTGCATTAGTATTTAGGCTTTTCCATGTGTCCATGCCTATTGGAGACATACTTGAACATACAAACTTGAACATTTTTTCTTGCACTCTTTTCTCTCCAGGAAACTGCAGATATGCTGAAGAGTCACATTAAGGAAGAGCTGATGCAAGGGGAGGAGGATGAGTCTGTTTATGAGTCCATGGCTCATCTGTCCACTGACTTGTTGATGAAATGTTCCCTGAATCCTGGTTCTGATGAAGAGCTCTATGAATCCATGGCTGGCTTTGTCCCTGGTGCCTCAGAAGACCTTTGTACGTATAATCTTTGTGATATGCTAGACTTAGAGGCCTTAGCTGCACTGTCTCATGCACATAGCAGAGCCTTTGTTGAGTTTTAGAGTAAGGGCTAGTTATAGCATTTCTGCTCTTGCTCCAATGAAGCTATGGTTCAGTTCTCATGTTTTCTAATAGAAGACTGAGTTACCTTAGCTTTACCATAACTTGTGCCAAAGCTTAGTAACCCACATTCCTAGTAACAGACCATGTCCGGTGTGAAACGGACACACCTTATGCTGTCAGACATGGTCATCCTAAGCAAAACCAGTGCACTCCAAACTGATGTGCAGGTGGAGGAGAAGCCATGGAAGCATCCCCCAGCTTTTGTGAAACTTAATGCCTTTACTAATAGTGGTGCTATTGATTGAGTTTAGAAGGATTAGAAGAAACTACTGTACAGTTTGGCTTTGCTCAGAGATGGCCTGAACCACAACACTGCTATGTGACAGGGACCCTGCCTGTGATGGTGCAGCTGCTGGCAGAGCTATACCACTGGCCATGGTAAGAAAAGCTGTGAAGCAAGATGGTGGCATGCAGCTTGGCAATCAAAGGCAAACAAAGTTCCTCATGGGTACTCCCCTGAAAAGTGACCAAATACCACTGGCTGGATGGTTGATATGCCCAGACTAATTACCTGTATTCACTGAAGTGCTTCTGTGGTACTCAGATGTCCTTAAGAATTTATTAATAGAGGGAAGAGGCTTGTCTGCCTAATGAAAGGTGAAGCTACATCCTGTGAAGACAGGAATAGAAACTGATGTTTTTTGGAGTACTGTGAATGCCAGAAGATATAACGATGTATTTGGTGTGTGGGAAGGATAGGGGGATGCAAGTGGATTATTAAACTTGTTCCTAGGTTGAGACTTTGAAAAGAGGGTGGCTGCTTGTTGCAGATATAGGCTGTACACTACGATATGAAGGAGGAGGACCAGAAGTCTGTTCCCAAGAGATACCTGGAAGTGCTCTAAGGCTTTTTATAATTGTCAGGGTTCAAGGTCAAGAGCTGTTTTCTCATTATTTTGAGGACTCTCTCAACTCTGAGCAAGTGAGGTAGCATTTGGAAGAGACTGAATCTTCTAGAATGTGCCCTATCTCTCATTTCTGAGATCCAGGGAGTTCGGGCACTTCGTATGGTGACCAGATGAGCATTTGTTATTTCCAGATTCTGAGCAGAAGTGAAAAAGTCTGACAGAGGATGAAGGCAACTGAGGTTTGGGATAGGGTTAGATTTGGAAGCTGTAATGCTGTAATCACACTAGTGATGCAGAATGTTCTGTCATAATTCCACAAATCTGTTTAGCTGCCTTCTTCCAAGCTACTGCTTTTGTTGGAACACTGTATGTATTTAAAAAGGAAGTCTGTAAACACAGTTCAGTGAAAGCCTCAATCTAGATTTCTGTGCTTTCTGTGCAATTGTAATTTTACTTTAAAATTTGTAGGTACTAATTTATGAATGCCCTTCTTCCAGAAACATGGCTGATTACAATCAGTGGGGCTAGAGTGCCTCAGTTGTGTTTTACATCTGCTACAATAGAGTGAAAGCTCCTGTATGTGTTATACTGTCTCAGTTGAATAGCAGGGAGGTCAGCATTTCTGTTGTTTTTAAATGCAAAAGCAGTTGTACATTTAAAATAATATTTTCCAGTGCATTAATGCTAATTCATAATTGACACTGGTCTAAAATATGAGGATGAACATTGAATAATAGAAATTAGTGGAAAAGAACTCTATGCAAGACATGATTTTACTAACAGCATGGAAATTCAAACAGAAACAAGAGCTGAACTTTTACCTCAGTAGCTTAAGAAAAAAAGAGAGATCTGGAAGTGTGTGTACCAAACAGATTAAAACTGAAAAATCGTTATTCTAATTCTCCTTGCTTATTGCTAATAATGTAGAGCTAGTTCTGGTAAACATGCAGGTGTTTAACTTCTTTGTCTATCACATTAATATTCTGGGAGGCTGACTGTAAAGTTAAGTACCTATGTTAAGCAATTGCAAATTTGCTGTTCTTATTTATCTGCCTACTTGGTCTGGCTTCATCCCACAGGTGTATTTTATGGTTTCCTGGATGAGCGCAGAACCTAGCTTTATTATAATTTAATACCTGCATAGGGTTTCTAGTGTGTCTGCAGTTTTAAGTATGCTGCCTCAGGAGAAAAGTTTTCATACTGAAAAGCTTTTACTTATAGACTATGTCTGTCCTGGGCTGTTTTTTCCCCAATTTTGATTAAATACCACTATAAAACACACTTCTGCTTGTGAAGTCCAGGAGCCTTTGTTGTCAGTTCTGTGCCTGAAATCATAAGCCCTTTTCTGTGAAGTTTTTGTTGCTATCTAAACCAGGATTATTCTTCATTTGAAGGTAGAATAAGCATTAAGGCCAGTTGGACTTCTAAGGAACAAAGCTACTGTTGTCCCCTATAATGGGGGTAGGGGTTTCTAGATGTTTGGAAGCTCTGCCTTGGGTCAGTGAGTGAACCTCTGAATGAGATTGGTTGACTAAGACTGGGGAAAGGGAAAATCATGCTTAAAATCACTAATCTCAACTTGTTTTTTTCCACTCCTGAAATGTCTGGATATCCCAGAAATCATGCTGGGCATATTCCTTTCTTTCATGGATGCAAATCAAGCTCCCCATAACTTACTACTTCTGAACTGAACTCCGGAAAGCTGCTCTGAAAATATTATCAAAGCATCATATTGGTTCAAATTTAGGTCAGGATTGCTCACTGTCCAAAAAGAAAAAAAAAGAAAAAAGAAACAAAAAAGAAAGAAAAAAAAAGAAAAAAAGACAAAAAGCACTCCTGCAAACTGTTAGTGGAAGAGCTAATTGCTCTGAGATGCTTGTTTTTTCTTCCCTGTTGAAGATCACCACCTCCCTCAGTCTACTGCCTTAGATGCTTGTGTGCATGTCCCTTTGCCCGTTTCAGTCAAACACACTGTGTTAAGCGTTTAAGTAGACATGTTTTCCTACTCTGACTTATTCTGACTGAGAGAACTCAGGAAGAAGTTCAGCCTGCATTTTGAATGGAGCAAGTGAAACAGGCTGCTTGGCTGATGGGGTGTGGAGATGAGTGGCTGGGAATGGTTGCCTGGTGATGGGAAAGGTTGTGCATCTGCAGCCTGAGTCAGCCTGCTGTCCTCCAGCCTCCCCAGTACTGAAGGTCCTGTAGGCCTCTGCTCTTTAGGGATGCCTTCTGCAAGTGCAGCCACTTCAGCGGGGTGGCAGAGGTCTCTGGGATCAGCATCAGACAGTTCTTGCGTTGTGCAAAGGCACTGCAGGTTCTTCAGGCCTAGTAAGACTGGAAAGGTAAAAACCCAAACTGACCCTAATGGAGATATTTTTGATTCCTTTATTCAAAAGCAGAGCTGAATGAGTCTGTTTTAAAATGTGTGTTTTCCTTATTAGATAGACATTTTATATGGCTTATCTGTAAAGCAAGGAATGTGAGTATGTTCTCTCCTTATTCTAGAGTTCCCTTTGTCTCTTGCTCCTGTGCACACACATCTATCACCTTCCATCCAAGAGTCTTTTACTGAAAATCTCTATTTCTTACCTAATCTGTTACTGTTTGTCTGAAGAACACACGTGACTTGTCTGGACAGTGCTTAAAATCTATCTATATTGTAACAGGTAAAGTTAAATTGGCACAAAGCTTCACAAAAATTGGTTCTCTCAAAGTGAAGGTACTTTTTTAATACTGAAGATAGCAGTGTAAGGACAAGCCCTCATTTAGGTTCATGGGAGTGCTGGCTGTGTTAGGACTGCACAAATAAAGAGTTCAAGCTTTTGTACCAACTTTTAAAGCTCTTGGGGGATGAAAAACTCCCTAGGAAATCATCAACAACTCCTGCTGAGGTACTTTCCAAGTCAGAGTAGTCCTTATGTGAGTGGTTACGGCTGTGGTGTTAAGGGTAACACCTGGTTATTTTAAGTGTAGCCATACTGGCAGGGTGCCCATTTTTTGCAGTCAGAATGTGCTTCCACCACAGGTTTTCAGAGATCTGATCAAAGGAAGGTTGGGCACCAAAGAGTCAGTTTGTCTGGCAGCAATTGGTCTGGGAACAAGGTAACGCGAGATTGGAACCATTGCAATCAATTAAAAGAAGTATCAAATGTTTAGTTACATGAGCGCTATGCTTGTTTTTGCATTCCTCATTCTTCGTCTGTTTTCTGATGCACTTTTATGCATGTTTTTTGTCTACATTTGGTCTTGGGGAAACTTTTATAGGGAAAGTGGAGAAGCTGTACAAGGGCCAGTATTATATAAACTGATGCAGTATGACAGTTGCACACAGCTGTAGTAAGTTGCTAATTGTCCGTGTAAGAGAAGATTTTGTTAATCTAGAAATGCTGCCTCTCCCTCAACTGGAAGGGAGAGCTCTTTCCCAGGCAGGTCTTAATGCCCTCAGCAGTACAGGTCATAAAGCACTTCCTCTAGGCAAATCAGAGCAAATTTACTACCACCTGCTGTTAGTGTGTTTGCTGTTTCTAATGATGAAGTTGAATTATTTATTTAATTTCTTATCATTAACTGTAATTGTTCCCCACTCCAGAAGAGCACTTCCCTTTTATTACACTTTTCAAGTATCTTTAAAGTCAAACACAATTTTCCAAAGAACTTATGGAATTTGCTCCAGGTTGGTGCAGGCTGAAGGTAAATTTCATTTAACTGAGTCACTCGCACACTGTAACAAACAGCAGCTGAATACCGTGATGGGAGAGTTATTTCTGTCATACCAGTCTGGTAGTATGAACTATAGCATCAGATGAAGTGCTTTGCTTTTTTTGCTCTTCTCTAACCAGCACCTCCTAGTGATTTTTGCAAAACAGAGCATTATGGGTGGGCTAGAGCTGCATGCAGGAGAGGCTTAGATGGCAAGGACTCCTGAAAAGTGCTAGAAACCTTTTTGATCTGTGAAGGTTAAACTGCTGAGCTGGTGGTCAAGGAACGAAGCATGGTGTGTGTGCATATGTGTATGTACATACATGTATGCAGAGAAGAGTCTGAAGTACCTGAGCAGCAACAGAGAAAGGAGCCCTGTAGACAGCAGGGAATGGCATCACCTCTTACACTTCAGACCTGCCCAAATTCTGCAAACAGCATCACTGTTGCTGTTGTGATCTTTTCCTTAATCCTAATTCCTAATCCCAGATTTACTTTTTCATCCAGTCCTTTTCCTACTTTTTGTTGTCACCAAAGCAAAAGTGTAGTAGAAGGCACTGATAAGAATCCTGTGTTTTTGGATACAGGTCATGTTTCAATCTCAGCATTTTCTCCTCTTTCAGAGAAGAAAAATGCGTTTCTTTCCTCGTCAGTATTTCTCAGGTTTACACTATCATTTTCTAATCACAGTTCTTCTGACTGAAATTATAAAGCCCCTTTTGAATTCTCTTTCTCCTCTTCAGTTGGAGAAAAAAGAATGTTCTTTCTTGACTTCAATACATTTATGAGACTTCAGCCTTAAAGTCATCTTGGGAGGTATTATGCGATTTTACTTTGGAAACAGACAAGTTGTGTTTCCTCTATCCGAGATCAGACATGGGCAATAGCAAAGGATGGGTGGAAGAAAGCCTGACTTTTAGCACTGTTTCTGATATACCAACTGTGTGGACACTCGGACCTAGAGAGTGCAAGTTCCATGCAGATATCCTTATTCTAGAGAGTTTCAGCTGAGTCAAGTCTGCTGTCCGGTGGTTTGCAGATCACAAAATCTTAAATCTGTTAGAGAACTTCTAACACCTAAAGAGTAGATGGTAGTTCACATATAAGCAAGTTGTGGTGCCCTTAATCTACTCCCTGGCATACCCTTTCCCTTTCCTACCACATTTGTTCTGTAGCAACAAATCTTTCAACATTGTGCTTTTTTTTCTTTTTAACATAGTTAATGGAAGAAACAGCAGCCTCCTTGTTTTCTTTGAGCAAAATGAAGGAATTGTGCACAAAAAATGTAACTTCTTTTAAAGTTCTGGGATGTGATTTACAGCAATACATTGAGGCCTTTGTCTTACATAACGAAGAACTGATCTCTAAAGAGGTAGCTTTCATCATGTGCAGGAATACCTGGCGGTCAGTGTTTATGAGTGTTTAAAGAAGAGTGTTGTTACTTTCTAAAAGCTCCCCAAACATACGTATTTTAACTCTAGTGAACGGTCAGTAGGTCATAACTTCTGTAGATCTCTTTGCAAGCTGGTCCTTTCTGAAACCTTAAACCTTGCAAAGGGAAACTACAAGTCTCTTAAGACATTTCTTCAAAGTTACTAAATCCTGTGCAGATTGACACCTAGAAACTCTGTACTTACCCTTCTCCCTGCTAGCCCTTTGGAACAGTTTTCCCCAGTAGTTTCAAGAAAATCTGGGAACCTGGTTGTGATATCCAGACTTTGCGTGCCTTCCCCTTGTCAATTCTGTCTCAATATCCTGTTTTTGCAGCTAGTTGAACGGAAGGTGTCACTGAAGAAATCCAGATTGTTTCTTCAAATTTGGTATATGGATGAGATATTAGGTCTAATCTGTATGCAGAACAGACCCATGTCTCAGAGGGCAGTAAGGTGGCAATCATGTCTACTAAGGAAAATTAATTGAATGAAAAATTTAACTACACTGACTGTGTGACAGATAACAAACCCTTTAGCATCCTGTTGCTCTGCTGGTTTAGTAATCTTGTGGAGCACATCAAAAAATGGGAATGAAAGGAACTTTCACATTCTGTTCTGCCCCCAAATCCCTAAAGTAGTGTTTTTGTGGAGGGCCTGTAATTGCTCAGGGCTCATTTCTAAAAGCTATGTTAAAAATAATAATACTATTTGCCATAAAGTGGAAAAATCACTCTGCAGAAAGATAGTCCCGAAGCAAATCTCTGCTTCCCTGTAGTGCTGTGATACCCAAGTGAACTTCCAATTAGGTTGGTGGTGAGCAAATTGGCTGCAAGAGCAGGTAACTTGCCGTGGGCTGTAATGTGATGAAGCTGCTGGAGTGGTTAAGCCATGCAGTATGCAGTATTGCTGTGGCTCTGTTGGAGGTGTACGTCTGAGAGCTAGCTTGGGTGCATTCACATGACCTTCAGTGGGTTCTTTGACAATTACTCTTTAAAATACCCCATTCTAATAAGTCAAAATCTTGCTAACATATTGCTATCCCTTTTTTTACTTCCATGCTCTTCAGCTTTGCAGGGAGAGAAAGAAAAGGGCAGCAGATAAGCAGATATTAAAAAAAAATAAGTCTCAGAAATTTATAGAGAGCTATTTATTAAATATTCTCTGAAGTATCCCAAACCATCCAATTTACATATTAGCAGATCTCTTATAGTATGCCTCAACAATTGCTTTATAATGCTTTATATTTTTAATAAGAATCCTTTGGGTCAAGCAGTGATTTCATGAAGTACCTTATTGCTTATTGTTGTTCCTTAATCAATACTAAATTATCCTTCATCACTCTAAACACCTTCTAGTCTAATTAACACATCCAACTGTTTTGAATTTTATCCTATAAAGAAAAAAAATGACAACTTCTGCATCACGGGCAAATTGCTCTTGATGTCTTGTTATGACAATCCACAAAATTTCCACCCAGTTTGGCCTCTCAGGAAACCTGTGCAGAGGCCAAAAGACTCACTTGGCCAGCACTCTCAAAGCAATAACTGATACTCAGTGTCTGCTTGGAGCCGTGTCTGAGCTTCTCACTAAGCGATGCTAATCATGTCTGTCTCCCTCAAGTGTGATCATCAGACAGCTGGCAAAGATTTGTGTGGGGTAGACTGAATTTAGCAACTCATGAGTCTTTTCTGAGGCATACGTGCAGTCAGTTGCATGGCTTCTGTTTTGATTCTCACTGTAAACCAAAAGTCCAGTCAGAAATATCACACCATCTGGTTTTATTAGGCTTCCACATGTATAAGAGCATAATCAAGAGGTTCATCTTCCTGATTTCTTTTTTCCCTAGATGTAGAGATGCTTCAGTCCAAACCGGATACTCCAATTGACGGAGATGAAGTTTCTCTAACTGCGAAAGACTCCATGCTCCGGAAATTTTTAGAAGGTGAGACCTACTTGGAAACATGAGGGGAACAGCACAGTTAAATACAACTTGAGATTTCTCCTTGATCTGTAAGGATAGGAGCCAGCCCACATTGTTTGATATGAACAGCCTTCCATTTGGGAATTCGGACCTGGCACAACAGAAGTAGCCTGTGAAGCTTGTGAGGTGATCTCACAAATGCAGTTACTTTCTAACCAAGGATGAAGAGTGAATTTTCATTCCAGTCCCTGCTAACTAGCAAGTGAAAGTGCACAACTGATACCTACTCAGGAATGGCTGGCTGTCTTTGTCACTATCTTTGCAGTGGGATGTAATTCTGGTGTCTTGATTCTGAGGCAGGCCCTCCTTATGGGCAGGGCCTGAGGGGAAAGTGGAGCAGCACAAACTAGTAATGAGTTAGTTAGCAGTTAGTTCAGGGGCTCTAACTTCTTTCTGTGATCTTGAGTCAGTCATTTGCCAGCATGCAGGCAGAAGAAAACTAGTCTTTGTGATTTTGCAGGCATGTTAGGAGAAGACAGAAGAACAGAGATGATAAGGTGGTATAAGCATAGCCGGGCCTTGTAAGTGCAAAGGCACACATCTGGCTCTCCCCGAGACATGCTGGTCTGAGATTAAATACACTGTCAGCTGGTGGCCGTTGCTTTTTTCAGACAAAGGAGTAATTCCTTGTAGAGTTCCTTACTTGCTTCAAGTAGTTTTTGGAAACTAGTGCTCTGTTTGGTTTGTTAGCTGCTGTGTTACGCTAATTAACTTGAATTTAGGATATTCCTGGTGTTCTTAAAAAAACATTAAGAGATTTCTTTTTCCAATATAGCTTCTTCACCAAAACAGATGGTACAGACTTAGCAGCAAACATTTATGTGCTACTAGATGTTAATGACTTTTTAAAGTCCTATCTTCAAGGGCACTGGTACTTTAACTCACTGCAAAAATGGAAGCTTTTGCCTGTGAAATGGCCAGCTTGGTAACAATGTGGTACACAGTGCATCTGGGTGCAGAGTGGAGGAATGTAGTTGGTTTGTGTTTCTTACAAACTTTACTTGTTTGTAGGCAGTAACGCTGATGTGCCAGATTCAGAGGAAGGAGCGTACCAGCAGTGTGCTGAGGGAGATCTCTACTATACAGTGGAAAAAAATACCATTTCACAGGAAATGGCTAGCAGACCTCCAGTTCCTGTTCCGAGACCTGAATCCAGCTCTCCACAGCCAGACAATGAGCTGTACATCTCCAAAAGTGAGTTGGATACTAGGACATAAAGTGCAGACTGGAGTCAATTGTAGAACAGACCTAACTTTAGCTCCAGGTGTCAAATGACAATCAAGAAAATCAACATGAGGTTTCTGAGACCTATGGATTATTTGGCTCTGGAATCTTTCTCAGCCTGTAAGAGCTGGATTACCTTTGGGATGCACTTTCAGATCTATTTCTCTTCTACCTACTCTGAAAGTGTGGGGATGTTGTATTCTGAGGTCTTGACCTGAGCTTCCTCTTAATGAAAGCAGTAGGATGATAGATTTTCTGTAGCCAGTATGAACAAATCTAACTAAATAGGAAAGATCCTGATATTGTAAGGTCATAACCATCTAGCAAACTAAAACATTGCTGCTATATAATGGTGTCATTGATTCAATAGCACTTGTATAGGACATAGTTCTCTACCTCAATCCCTCCCTCTGAGGTGGAGTTTAATTGAAATCAAAGAAAACTATACCTCTTGGTTCCTAGGCAGTTTTGGAAAACTTGGTCATAATATTTCACAAACATGCTAAGAGGAATTCCAGTCCAGTGTGGGAATATCATTTCAGTGGCCCTCCTCCCACACTCATGGAGAAACATGACAGGACTCTGAAAAAGCACAGCCAGATCTCTTACAGATGGCTGTGTTCTTTGAGATCAATGGAAAGGGAGTTCTACCATACAACTCCTTATCCTATTTTCTCCTATAGACTTCCAAGAGGCAGCATAAGTTGTAGTGAGGTGCAGAATTTCACATGTTCAGCCTTGCCATTTCTATCTTCCTGAGATGTGTTTCAGTGCCTAAAGAATGTTTGTTTTACAGTTTTTGCACAGAAAGCTCAAAGACCTGAGAACCTCTATGTCTCTAGAGGAAGGATTAAGAAAGGTAAGTCAGAAGTTTGCCCCCAAAATGTTACCAGTAATCCAAGACCAAATCTGCTGAAGTGTTTTCATTTATGTGAAAAGCATATGGTATGGGATATTTTTGCAAGACTGGGAATAATAGTCTTATATGAATGGCCCTATTAAACCTTTATGACCTTGTGTGACATTGGAGCCTTTTTATGTCTACAGATTGTGATACTCCTTTATCACATCCTGTACATACGTCTCCTGTCTTGGAGTTTATCCTAAGACAGGACTGTAACCATCTGTGAAGTCCCTTTTTATGTCATGACCCATATTACTTCATGGAGGAGTGTTCCACTTTTGATTTTCTGGATATAGTCACTGCCCATCAATCGCTATTTTCTGGAATATAACTGTTAGTGAACTGCTTCCCATTGACTGTGTCCTTATTTCTTTAACCTCTTGTCTTGTGCACTATCAGGTGCCAGGATCCACATCCTAGCTTTGATATCATGTGTTGGGAACTCCTCACTACATTGCAAATGAGTTATAAAGACCCAGCATCAATAGGATGAGTTTTCACCGTTCAATTTCTGAAGTTACAGTGCATAGATTATCTAGGAAGAGCCTAGTTTTGTGATTGCTGAAGTGGAGCTGTTTAATGGCTTGCTGAGGAGAGACTTTCAGTGATGAAACAGAGCACTTTAAGGAGTGTATTTTGTGCTGGTCACTTAAAATACACTTTTAAGAAGAGATTGTCTCTAGGACACATTTGCACATAATGCTACCTCTCAGCTGGGACTTTTAGTCCTGACAAAGAGTTGGATGTCACAAATACAGAGGACTGCTACTTAGGGAAACATTCAATCCGTAATATTAATTTTTTGGCATCTCTGCTACACTGAAATTGGTTGAATTTGTTTGTATTCAGAGAGAAGGACAGGTGCTGCTAGTTCGGTAATATTTTTGGTGTTCTTCTCTCCTCAGAGCCAGCAGTCAGGCCCGTAAGGGACCTGTCTCAATCAAGCATATATGATCCATTTGCTGGAATGAAAACGCCAGGTCAACGACAGCTAATTACATTACAAGAACAAGTGAAGATGGGAATACTCAATGTTGATGAAGCTGTACTTCATTTTAAGGAGTGGCAACTGAACCAGAAAAAGCGATCGGAATCATTCCGGTTCCAACAGGTATAGGCTACTTCTACTGTTTAAGAAATATAGCTGCCTTTTTAAAATATATATCATAAGCAGTTCAGTGTGGGTACATTCTTTTTCACTGTTGAAGCAGGGTTTGGGTGGCTGAGCTAAGAGAGGGAATTACAAAGTTGGCAGCAGCAGTGCACTCATCAGCAGAATCAGTAGTCATAGTTTAAAGTCCCCATTCTCAAGTTAGAGTGAGGTTCCCACTTTACATGGCTTCTCCTGGAGCTCTTGTTTAAAAGTCTGCCCTGACCTCTGAGGTTTTTCAGACTCTGCTTTGGGAGCTGTCAGGACAAAAACAAGATTTTTCTTCTCCTGATCTTCCCCTCGAAGGGTTCTCTCTCTGCAGAAGGTACTCATGAGAGTCCCTTCTTATATAAATAAAGAAGGCAACACTGTTCTAGCAGGTGTCTGTGGCAGAGAGAAACTCCTATACTCTGTGGATTCCTGCTCTCTAATAGCTCAAAGGCTCTCTAAAAGCTCATAAGGTTTATGTCACCTCCTCCTGCACTTGAACCTCTCTCCTGTGAGCATCACCATTCATAGCCTGTGAGGCTATTCAAAACCTCTGTTCAAAATGTTGCCTTACATTAGAATTGCTTCTTCTACTTCCCCACCTATCCAGGGGTTCCCCCTTCAACAGAGGTACATATTTCTTTGCTGAGAAATTCTTCCTTTCCCCTTCCTTACTGCAAGATGCAGTGTGATGCTGCACAATGGTGACAAGACTGTTACCAGTTACATTTCCAGGTTTCCCCTTTTGCTTCAATGGGAACATCCTAAATTCTTTCTGAACTGTCCTTCACACTGGGTTGTGTAGCAGCTTTCTCTGCCCCTGAACTCAGATTTATGTATTTGCAAGTACGAAAGGACTGTGCAGTGACTTGAACATGAGTCCTGTTTCTCTGCCAGTGTCACTGACAGTGGAGACAGAAAATAGAGGGAGTTCTAAACCAAATGTTCTGCTTATCTGCAAATACTGGTGAGTCTGTGAACTTGACCTGAATATAAACAATGAACACCTGAAAAAATCTGGCTTCTGAAGGCACACATGGATTTCTGAAGGAGATAGATTAAAACCTGTTGACATGGTTTGGACTTCGGCCAGGTCTAGCAGACTTTATTGCAGCTTTGTTGCAAAGTTAGTGGAAATACGTTGTTGGCCTTGTTAGAGAGCTGCGCAGCCTCATTTATCTGAAGCTCTGAAAAGAACATCTTTTGATGTTTTTAGGAAAATCTGAAACGGCTACGAGACAGCATAACACGGAGGCAAATGGAGAAGCAAAAGATGGGCAAAAATGCAGGTAACAGTCTCTGACTGACATTCTGTAGTAATGAAGCAGCTGACAACTAATAGATTCTTCAAGCAGAAATGTCTGTGTAGTGTACTTACAACATGATATGTTAGTATTCACATCCATGTTCAAAAGCTCCTAGAATATGTCTGTTGGCTAAACTGTGGGGAAACCGATTTACTCCTCAGTTTCCCAGACTGAGGAAAGGATGCCCATGTCACACATGATTCACATGTATGAATCATGATTCACACATGTACAGTTATGATCTCCTTTACATGATTGTGTTTAGCTTTGTGCTGGGATGCAAAGCTATCTCACAGGGGCTAGACTTGCATGAGCCCTTCTGAGGTGTTCATTTTGATTTTCCCCTGCAGATTTGGAAATAACTGTGCCCATTCGGCATTCTCATAACACTCTGGGGAAACCAGAATGTGGCATATATGAATATGCCCCGAGGAAGAACGTTTTTCCACCAAAAAAGGAGATAAAGCGAGGAGACTGGAAAACAGAAAGCACATCAAGCACAACAAGTAAGCAAATCCTAAGTGTTACCCCTCTCTGTGGGAAAGATGAATGGAAAAGATTTTCTCAGCCTGACTCTGGAGTCAGCTCAGGGAACAAGACTTTCATTCCTGAATCTCCAGTGCTGATACTGCCACCCTGAATCCTGCATGCCTCAGGTTGGCTGATCTTAAAACTTTAAAAGCAACTTCAGGTACATCAAGAGGTTTTGGCATGCATCTTGTGCTGGTCTCCATCTCTTCAGGAGGAAAACCTGAAAGTGAAGTGAAAGACTTCCTTGAACCTTCCCAGGGAGAGCGTATCCCTACTCATCAGTTCTTAAAAGTAGATGGCAGCTACTGTCATAGAAAAGAGGATGATGCCTTACTGTGATTCCCAGGAGGCAGTGTGCTGTTCTGATCTGAAGGGCCGAGCTGTATTGCAGACTGAGAACAGGTCTCTACATACCACTTCAACTTTTCAGATAAAGGACAGTGTTTTCTTCAGTGACTGCCTGTGGGACCTGAACTCCTGAGTGACTTGAACGCTGTAGCCATTTTTATTATCTTTGCCTTTTATTAAGTTCAATTTGTGCAAATTAGTCCCTGAATTCTCATGGTTACTGCAGACTGAGCAACTCTCATAGAAATTAAGATTGTTTTGGTCCTCTGAAGAGAAAATTGAGTCCCAGTGAGGTTAGTACCTTTGTAGCTCTTGGCAGGATATAGCTGGCACATGTCTGAGGTAGGAGTCAGAGACAGCTGACTGAGCTGGTAATTTACTTAAAAGTGGTTATGAGGGAGATGTTAAGCTGTCTGCAGAGTTTGCTGTGTGCATCTTGGCTCCCATGCCCTTGGCATAATTGTGGCAACAGACTAACACAGTATTTAGCACTCTAGAACAGCTGCTTGTACAAATTAACAATGAAAGCTACCACAGCCAGGCTGGGGAGGTACTGCACCTTCTGAGAAACCCTCTAGCCTCCACTTCATGTATAGGTTCCTAAATATTAGAATGATGCCCCAGTATTGCACAGCCATGTTGAACATAGTATATTTATGACTGAAACTAGATGTAATAGCTGTTGAAGATGTTTGTGAGTTGCTGTCCCCTTCACAGCTGACACAACTGATCACAAAAATATTCTCTATTCTGAGTCTATACAGGCGAAATGGCTTTGCTTAAATGACTGCTGAAGATTTTTTGAAGACATCTATCATTTTTAGCCCTGAAATGGCCTAGGAAACATTCCTATGATCATAGAGTCATAGTAAGGTTGGAAGGGACCTCAGGAGACCATCTAGTCCAACCTACCTGCTCAGCAGGGTCACCTACAGCATGTTAGACAGGTTTGCATCCAGGTGGGCCTTGAATATCTCCAGAGAAGGAGACTCCACAACCTCTCTGGGCAACCTGTCCCAGTGCTCTGTCACTCTCACAGGGAAGAAATTCCCCCTCACCTTCAGGCGGAACTGCCTGTGCTTCAATTTCTGCCCATTGCCTCCTGTCCTGTCACATGGGACAACTGAAAAGAGTTTGTCCCCGTCCCCTTGACACCCTCCCTTCAGGTACTTGTATGCATTGATAAGATCCCCCCTCAGTCTTCTCTTCCCGAGGCTGAAGAGCCCCAGCTCTCGCAGCCGTTCCTCATAGGGCAGATACTCCAGCCCTCTGATCATCCTTGTAGCCCTACGCTGCACTCTCTCCAGTAGCTCCATGTCTCTCTTGTCCTGGGGAGCCCAGAACTGGACACAGTACTCGAGATGAGACCCCCTCAGGGCTGAGTAGAGGGGCAGGATCACCTCCCTCGCCCTGCTGGCAACAGTCTTCCCAGAGCACCCCAGGAGACCATTGGCCTTCCTGGCCACAAGGGCACATTGCTGACTCATGGTCAACTTGTCATCCACCAGCACTCCCAGATCCTTCTCTGCAGAGCTGCTTTCCAGAAAGGTCAACCCCCAGCTTGTACTGGTCTAGGGTTATTTTTCCCTAGGTGCAGGACTCTGCACTTGCCCGTGTTGAACCTCATGAGGTTCCTCTCCGCTGAACCCTCCAGCCTGTCCAGGTCTCTCTGAATGGCAGCACAGCCCTCTGGTATATCAGCCACTCCTCCCAGCTTGGTATCATCAGCAAACTTGCTGAGGAGGCACCCTGTCCCCTCATCCAGGTCGTTGATGAAAAAGTTGAACAGGATGGGACCCAGTACTGAGCCTTGGGGGGACACCACTAGCCACAGGCCTCCAGCTAGACTCCATGCCACTGATGACGACCCTCTGAGCTCTGCCTTTCAGCCAGTTCTCAATCCACCTCACTGTCCACTTGTCTATCCCACACTTCCAGAGCTTCTCTAGGAGGATGTTACGGGAGACAGTGTTAAAAGCCTTGCTGAAGTCAAGGTACACAACGTCCACTGCTCTCCCCTCATCTACACCCAGCCAGTCATTCCATCCTGGAAGGCACTCAGATTGGTTAAGCAGCATTTCCCCTTGGTGAATCTATGCTGGCTACTCCTGATCACCTTCTTTTCCTCCATATGCCTGGAGATGACATCCAGAATGAGCTGTTCCATCACCTTTCCAGGGATGGAGGTGAAGCTGACTGCTCTATAGTTGCCTGGGTCCTCCTTCTTGCCCTCTTTGAAGACTGGAGTGACGTTGGCTTTCTTCCAGTCCTCAGGCACCTCTCCAGTTCTCCATGACTTTTCAAAGATGATGGAGAGTGGCCTGGCAACAACACCCACCAGCTCCCTCAGTACCCGTGGGTGCATCCCATCCGGGCCCATGGATTTGTGGGTGTCTAGCCTGCCCAGAAGGTCTCTAATCCTATCCTCCTCAACCAAAGGAAAGTCTTCTCTTCTCCAGACTTTCTCCCTCATGTCCAGGCTGCAGGATTCATGAGGACTGCCCTTAGCAGTGAAGACTGAAGCAAATAAGGCATTCAGTAATTCTGCCTTCTCTGTATCCCTTGTCACCAGAGCCCCCGCCCCATTCAGCAGCAGGCCCACATTTTTCCTAGTCCTCCTCTTGCTGCTGATGTATCTGAAGAAGCCCTTCTGGGTGTCCTTAACATCCCTTGCCAGCCTCAATTTCAACTGGGCCTTAGCCTTCCTCGCCACATCTCTACATACTCTGACTGCATTCCTATAATTCTCCCAAGCAGTCTGTCCCCTCTTCCACATTCTGTGTACTTTCTTCTGTCTGAATTTGGCCAAGAGCTCCTTGCTCACCCATGCAGGTCTTCTGCCCTTTATCCTGCACTTCTTACTCATAGGGATGCACTGCTCTTGAGCTTGGAGGAAGTGATGTTTGAATATTAGCCAGCTCTCCTGGACCCTGCCTTCCTTCTAGGGCCTTAACCCATGAGGTTCCACCAATTAGGTCTCTGAAGAGCCCAAAGTCCACTCTCCTGAAGTCCAGGGTTGCAATCCTGCTTGTTGCCTTACTTCTTTCCTGCAGGATCCTGAGCTCCACCATCTCATGGTCACTGCAGCCAAGGCTGCCCCCCACCTTCACATCTCTAACCAGTCCATCTCTGTTGGTAAGGACAAGATCCAGCAGGACACCCTTCCCTGTAGGCTGCTCCACCATTTGTGACAAAAAGTTATCATCAATGCATTGCAGGAGCCTCCTGGACTGCTTGTGCCTTGCTGTGTAGTCCTTCCAGCAGATATCAGGGTGGTTGAAGTCCCCCATGAGGACCAGGGCCTGTGATCTTGAGGCTACTTCCAGCTGTGTATAGAAGGCCTCATTAACCTTCTCTTCCTGGTCAGGTAGCCTGTAGTAGGCACCCACAACAGTGTCCCCCATGCTCTAGGTGACCCTGCTGAGCGGGGAGGTTGGACTAGATTATCTCCAGAGGTCCTTTCCAACCTTACTGATTCTATGATTCTATGCTAGCCTGCCCTTTGATCTTTACCCATAAGCTCTCAACCGCCTCCTCCTCCTTCCCGCCTAGGCAGAGCTCGATGCATTCCAGTTGCTCTCTCACATAAAGAGCAACTCCACCACCTCGCCTTCTCAGCCTGTCTTTCCAAAAAAGCACGTAGCCATCCATGATGGCATTCCAGTCATGTGAGCTATCCCACCATGTCTCTGTGATTGCAATGAGATCATGGCCCTGCGATCGCACACAGATCCCCAGCTCCTCCTGTTTGTTCCCCATGCTGCATGCATTGGTGTACAGGCATTTCAAAGAGGTGGTCATGCCTGCAGGTTTCCCAGGAAGGGTGTACGGGGGTCCCCCATAGCCATGTCCCAAATGCATATCCCCAGCTGCATGCACCTGATGGAGGTCCCCCAACCCAACTTGTGTTTTGTTGTCTACCCTGTCTCTATGACAACCCCCCCTTCCCCTCATATCTAGTTTAAAGCCCTCTTTACTAGGCTGGCCAACCTGTTTGCAAAGGCAAATGTGCCCCGCTTGGTGAGGTGAATCCCATCTCTCCTAGGGATCTTTGTGGGAGGAAGTAGTGAACGTCCAGTGGGAATGATAACCTCTCATACAGTCACAGCTATTCCAGTAATGAATGTGTGACAATGTTCTGAGCCACCTACCTTCACATAGCTGTTAACAGCTTGGGGATCGACAGTTTGAATATACATAAAACTTGGGTGTGTAACAGTTGTGAAAATATTTATCTCACTGCAAGCTGGTATTGGCACTGGACTCTTTCACTTAGATTATCATTGTGGATATTCAAACGTAACTCCAGGCCTAGATAGAGCAGAGATCTGTTGAAAGGAAGGAAAACTGAATGGTTTAGCCTTGTGGTATGTGTTGTGTGAAATGTAGTTGTTTGGATCACGAACATGTAAAAAGTAACAATGGAAATAAATCCATCTAAACAAGCATTAAATGGTGTATGAAAGGCATAAGCATGAGATTAGGAGGAGTCCGGAGTTAATGATTTGCAGTTACATCACCAGGATTTAATAACCAGTTTGTTTTTCTTTCTTACTAACCTCAGGTAGCGCAAGTAACCGCTCCAGCACTCGGAGCATATTGAGTGTCAGCAGTGGGATGGAAGGAGACAGCGAGGTAAGCCATCATCTTTGTTATATATGTCCGCTTTAGTACATGGCTTTGTTATCAGGCAAAAGAAAAAGAGCTCAGGGCTGGCATTGCATTTGCAGAAATGGCAAAACATAGCCATTTATGTCATGAAGCCAGCAAGAACCAAATTCAGCTGTATGTAGCCCCTTCTGCATCTCCTCTTCTGCTTCCTCTGTCCTTGCTAGTGCCGTTCAGATGCTTCTGAACTGCAGTCTGTGCCACTAGTGCAAAACACTTCAAATTTAAATGCCTAGGTGGCTCACAAACTTTAGCTGGGTAGACAAACTTAGTTTGTAATCTCATTTCACAAAACATCTGGCACACAGATACCACATCGCTAACTGTACATCTGTCTGCTTTCTCCGTTGCATTGTACACATGCCTACAGGTGCCAATGAGTTCAGTTCAGAAACTATGTACCAGGATCAACAGTAAGGGAGAGGTGTGTATAAGGGGTGAAGAAGTATTTCAGAAGCACTTGGATCCTGAAGTACCCCTTTTTTATTTTTTAGGACAACGAAGTCCCAGAAGCAGCTAGAAGCCAAAGCCCTGTTGCCCACCAAGCGGAGAGGCTGCCTCTCCCACTGCCTGAAAGGCCTCCCAGAGTGCCTCCCCGAGGCGCAAGCAGGTAAAGTTATAACGGAGCTCACCCATAAGCTTTCATTGGATTAACATGGTTGCACTGGGCAGACAGCAAGGCGGGAAATGAATGTGTCCCTTCAATAAGGCTATTGCCAGACTATTATCTATATACAAACACCGCTAGTAATTGTAGGATCCTTCCTACTCATCTATCTAACTTACTGGAGTTGGTTTCCTAGTTGGTAACCTGCCTATTGCAATACTGCTACTGTGTTTTGCACACTGCAAGAGGCAGCACTATTGAAACACAACACTTGCTATAATAAATCAGACTGACTCAGCTAAAATAGCATCCTGCCTGTGGCAGAGATTTAGTATTTGATTCACCTGAAAAGATTCTCTTACAAGATGCTAAATGCAATGCAGAGGGAATTCCCTTTAGGTGTTAACTTTGGATTTTTTTTTTCTTTTTTTCTTTTTTTTTTCTTTTTTTACTTTAGCAAATTTCAAATCAAAGTAGATTTGTTGATGTATGCAATTTGCCTCAAAGTAAAAGCTACACCAGTTTTGATGAAAGGTCTGGGATTTTGTGCATTGATTCGATCAGAGCACTGTAAACTTGAGTAACATACAAACATCCTTTATTCTGACCAGTGCAAATGTATGAAGTCCAGGCACTGAAGACTCATATAAGTATAGATGTTAATAAAATTCTCCAACTGCTAAAATAGCAGTTACTGATGCATTGAGGCAGTGAGTGCTGTATGTGGGTTTGGCTCTGACAAGAGTATAGCTGAAATTATATGTAGTTAGTGGAAAAAAAAAATTTAAGCATTTGATGTGTTTTCATTGCTCCTCATCTAATATTCAGTAAGAGCTACTATACTATCACAATTTTAATCCAAGTATTATAGCATCTCCTCCCAGGAACAATAATAGTACTGTAACTGGAGAAGCTGAATTAAAAATTTGGCCACAAACAGGACTTCGGTATCTGTGCTTGTGGCTGAATCATTGATAACCTATTTTTGGTAACCATCAATATGTGCTGCTGTTCTTGAATAACTATTGTGTGTACAGCATTCTTGGATGAGATGTTATTGTGTGCTATGTGTTGTTTCAGAATCCTATCCTGTTTTTATTTTGTTGTTTTTTTTTTTTTAATGCATTCTTATTCTGTGTCTTTTTATAGGCCTGTAAGCGGTGAAGGCTTTTATCCTCCACCTGTGCCCCCAAGAGGTCGCTGAATCTCTCAACATCTGAGGAAAATGAAATTTTTCTATTTGGATATGTTTGTACAGATATTTTTGTGTTCTTTTAAATTATTTATAAGTGGGAGCCAAATGTTTTCTTCCCCTTCCTCCACCATAAAGCTCTGGTGACCTTTCCCATGATATTTTGTGTAAACTTCTCTGCCTTCTATAAATTTTTTGTTTGAAAGAATTTTGGTGCTTTGGGATTTTAAGGAAAAGTATTGAGGTTGGGAAGGAGAACACTGATGTGTCTTCTGGCAGCCCTGTACCAACATGGAGTTTCCCTTTGACCAAGAACATATGTCTTTTTAGCAACTAAATCTTGATACGCATTGTCACCAAAAACCTCAGTACAACTTACAAGGGCTTTGAAGGAAAACACGCTTTAAAAAGAAAGGAAAATCCTTTTAAAGACTTTGTTTGAGGAACACTCTTTACAGCAGGATTAGGTGCTGTTCGATGTAACATTCTGGGTATGGACATGTTGAACTTTCAGAGGGTGTAGAATCTCCCTCCTGCAATCATCAAACCATTGGATGAGAGGTAGTCTTTATTCAAGAATGTTTTGAATGCAACTTTAAAAGCTTCTTTCCCCTTCCTCTTCCCTCTCTGAAGAGGACAGACATTAGCAAGGTGCTGTTGGTGCTGCATTTGCCATGAAAATTCTCATAACAGCTGGTAAGAGACTTGCTATGTCACAAAACAGCTGTATTGAAACCTTTTAGGGGGGTTGTAACTTGAAATCACATGACTGACTTCTTGAATTAGGGGAAGGAATGAGCAGCAATGCTTTGACCTTCTGCCTTACTTGTGTGTGTTCATTGTAGCAGTGATATAAAGATTTTTCACTTCATGCTTTGGGATAGCATAGCCACTCTCCAATTATACATGTACACATCTCACAGATACCTGCTGCATTGTTAGCCTGCTGCATTGGAGATAAGCATCCTGCCTGGAGCCTAGGTTTTTGCGTTGTTTTCTAACAATGTGAATCTGCAACAGCTGTGGCCAGCCTTTATTCTGCCTGAGGGCTTACAAGCTGAAGAAGAGCCTCCCAGTTGGGCTGTCTTTGTGCCAGATATAGAGAGAGCACATAAAGTAGAAATGAATTCTGAATCTTCATTTCAAGAGGCTGAGATGGTTGAAGGCTGTTGTCTTTTTACTTTTTTTTTTTTTAAGGCCTTGCAATCTTCCATGTGTACACTAGCCCACGAGGGACAAACATGAGGCCCTGACTGTCCAGCAGTGACACAGCTGAAAGTTTTATAAGATAACATTCAGGACAGAGAATTAAGCAGCATTACCTGCTTGGTTTCCAAGCCATTCTCCCTCTTCCTGCCCAGAGAGAGACATCTCTGTTGCATGATCTCTCAGATTCGGAGAGAAAATATGAAGGTTCTCTCCCAATATGTAAGCTCCCCCTGCTCTGTACCTGAGCGAGAGATAAAGCTGTATCCCCTCTCTTGCAGTGCAGCAAAGCTAACGCAGGGAGTTGAAGGAGTGACAGAGGGAAACTATGACTCAGCCAGCACTGAATGAAGATGGAGGAGCCCCTGCTGCTCTCATGGGGATAGGAGTAAGCTAAATGACACGTACACATTAAACTTGTAGGGTGTGACTTGAAGTTCATATAGCCTGCCCTTATAGATGCAGTGATTTTGTCCTCAGGGATGCAGGCTGCGTATTGCAGGCCTTTTGATAAAGAGGTTGTTGCCTTTTTTAAGAAAGAACCTCAGTACCTCCTCCACTGACTCTGACGCTACAGCTCCCACTGACAGTTCGCTCTTCGGTCACTGTAGCCAGTTGGGGTGGTGAAGGAAGTGAGGTGGGAATTGTCTTCGTGTGCCCTTCTTGGATCAGAACAAAGATCCCAGCATTGCTTGGTCAATGGGAAATCAGGAAAGAGGTCTTAGTGCTGAAAGGAGGAGGAAAATGGTACCATGGGTAAGCAAAGGAAATGAAGTTAAAAAATAAACTAAAAACTGTAACTCAAGGGTTTGATTGTCTTTAGCTCTTACACGCCCTTTGCTTTGTACACAGCTCCCTGGTTTGCTCAAAGATTACCAATTTCTTTAGTCCTGGCTGCAGTTCTGCTCCAGAGCTTGGAGCTGTGATGTGGTAAGAAGAGTTTATCTGCTTCCACATCTACACAAGATGTGGCTGGAGCCTCAGGCCATTCTCTACTCATTTTCTGTTTGTAGCTTCCCCTGGATTAGTTAGGGATCTCACTGAGCAGCAGTCACAACAAAACTATCACTCTATCGGGGGGGGGGGGAAGGAAAAGCACTAAAATGGTTTCTCTATTAAATGCAGGTAAATAACTGAGGTGCAGGCATGGCTCACGAGCTGCTTACATCTTTGCTTGTCTGCATCTTCTTAGCTGCCAAAACACGTTCCAAATTTGTTTGATTTTATCTAGTTGCTGTAAGCCTCTTATGGCTCAGTGGATAGAGTCCTTGTATCTATAGACACCAACTGTGCTGGATGAGCATACGGTGTGTATTGCCTCTGCCTAAGATGAGCAATGCACTGAAATTAAAGCTCAGAAGAGACTGGAGAAGAAAACTACATGCAACCAAATTGTTGGGTACTCAGTAATGTAGGGGGAGAGGAGGAGATGAGATGTTTCCATCCAAGATTAGAGCCTCAGCCCAAGAACAGACAGAAAATAAAATTGCTGGTAAAAAAAAGTACCAGTCTTTACACCTCTAGGGGCATTGACCAATCGACCGAGCTCAGGCGGCAGCTGGTTTGCGCAGGAGAAGTGTTTGTTCTTTGTGTAGCATGTGCATCGCAACCCCCCCTACAGCAGATGGCTCTGGCTGGCCCCGTTGTTGTTGACTGAGAGACTTAAGTACTGAAGAAGCTAAAGCCTCCTCTCTCTGACTCCCAAGGGTAAGCTACTCAGTTTTGGACTGAGATGCAATGACGAAACATATGGTGTTACCAAAGCTGCCTAGTTTTTAATGTAAACAGGGTTCTTGAACAGTTTATGACAAGTATTTCTCTCCAAAGGGACCCTGCTTCCTCTGAAATCAGAGGGAGATTGTGAATGTCCTATCTGGAAAAGGGGTTCATATAAACTTAGTTTGCTAAAATATTTTAGAGGAAGAGAGATCAAATGCATAAGACCACAAGGGGAAAAGCTCCTACAGTAGGTATGGTGCTCTGCAGTAAACAGAGAAGATTGTTTTACAACCTTTTGCACAAAGCATGAATAGCATGTAATACAACGTACGGAGGAATCCTCAAATTGAGCTGGTGTCTTTTAATATCTGTGTATTTATTTATTTGTTGGCTTGTGCAATATTTGAGAAGCAGATGGTGTAGTCTCTATTTTGGGGGAAAATACTACATCTGATAACTTCTAAGGATTGCTTTTGTATTCATTCTGTTTATAAATTGTCTGGTCAATGGATGCTTACTACTGAGAAGTTTATGGTTTTCCTTTAACCTTGAAATTATAACTTGGAAAACTTTTAAATAAATGTGCAGGTTTGCAGACTCCATACAGCAGTACTGACAGAAAACATTTTTTTCCAGTTTGGGTAGTTTTTTGCCCCCTCATGAGTACGTTCTGTCCTTACAGGTACATAGCTTTTTGCACTTCAGACTTACGTTCATGAATTTGTTATGCTTAAGTATTCTGGAAAACTGGACCACTTTTCTGCTGTTTTGACTGTATTTGTACTTTGCCATGTGGCATAGTTTTCTCTGTATCAGGTTGCTCTCATGATTTAAAATGGTCTTATCAATCAGTTAAAACATAAATTGTGCTTCAATAAAGTTGTGTGTAATGCAAGTTTTTTAAAAAGCTTGTATAGTTTCTCCGGATTTGGGATGTTGGCTGACTTTCAATTTGTTTCTCGTAGTCTTTGCTCCTGTTCGGATCCCAGGCGCTGAGCACGTACGTCAGCACTGAGGATCAGGCGCAGGTCTCAGTGCAGGGAGCACCACGCTTCGGGGGCGCACACGGTAACTGTCCGCCAGCAGCGCCCAAGGTCGCTGCGCCTGCCGGGCGGCGGCCCCTTCCCCGGCAGGGCCGGAACCGGCCCCGCCGGCGGCAGCGCCCTCCCCGCCCGGGCGGAGCGGCCCCGCGCCCGGCCCGGCCGCGGCTGCGCGCAGCCCTCGGCCTCCTGGGCGGGCCGCGGCGGCGGCGCTTGGCTCCTCGGGGCCGCCGTAGGCGCGGCGCTTCCGGTGTGCGGCCGGATGACGTGGCCGGGGGGAGCGGAAGTGGCGTCGGGCGGTCGGCGTTGGCGGCGGGGCGCGGGCCGGCTGGGCGGCGGGGCCTGCTGCGTGCGCGGGGACGCCCAGGGCCGAGATGGCGGCGCCCGGGTTGCTGCTGTGCGCGGCCGCCGCCGCGCTGCTCCTGCTCCGCCTGCCGCTGCGCGCCCGCGCCGACGAGCACGAGCACACGGTGGGTGGTGGCTCGGCCGCGGCCCGGCGCGGCGCGGCCGCCTGGCGGAGGGAGCGGGGCGGCGGCGGCGGCAGCTCCTGTCCGGTGCCGACGGTGCTGCGGGCGCCGCCGGGCGCGGGGCTGGGCGCAGCGGGCGGCCGGGCCCGGGGCGGGCGGGCCGCTCTCCGCCAGCGCGGCCTCCTGGCGTTGCGCGGCGGCGGCCGGTGCGCCCCGCCTCTGCGCGGAGCTGCGCGGGGCGCCGCCTCCGTGCGCAGGGGCCCGGGCCGCGCCTGCCGTGCGCTCGGCCCGAGCGCCCGGGTCTTCCGGGAGGCGGCTGGCGTGCGGGCCGCGCCGTGCGGCGGGAGCGCGCCCCGGGGGCAGCCGCAGCCCCGGGGCTCCCTGGCGGGAGCGCTGCCCCGAAACGGGCTCGTAAAACGCTGCTGAGGCGGGTGCCAGCCGCTCCTGAGCCGATAGTTGTTGTAAAAAGCCTGCAGTAGCTGAGAGGAATCCGCGCAGTGTAAGTGGCGTTGCTTAATCAGTTTCCCGTTTTGCACCGAAGCGCTGTTTCTTACGATTTTCGTGTTGGAAGGGTAGATGTCTGCGCTGTAAACCGGGATGGGATGTTGGCACAAGGCTTGGTCAAAAACCGTCCGTGTTTCCTCACCGGTGGGATGGATTACAGAGTGTCTGATTAAATACACTGTGTTAGAACTTTTTTATGTTCTGGACAACTTAGGTGATGAGAGCTTGCCCAACTTCTTAACATAGTTTTTCCAAGGTATTGCACACTTAAGTGTTTTAATAGAACGGATAAACAGATACTTTTAAGTTAAGCAGTACTTAATTAGAAAGCTGCATAGTTCTGTGCATTTATCAGACTTTTGAAAATGTTTAGGATTGCTTTTATTTTATTTGAAGCTGATGGATTTACTGCTCTTGCAGTTAATGGCAGAAATATGGGCTACTGTTGAGTAAGGAGTGGGTGTTCTATGTATTAGTTTAGTTGTCCTGATTTGGTAGCTGAATGTATTTTTTTTAGAATCAAGTCTTTGCTGAGATGAGGTGGTTTTCAGTGTAGTCTTGCATTAGGCTGTTTGACTTGTGGGATTCTTCGTCATTCATTTAATACTGATAGTCTTCTGGGGAAAAAACTATTTTGTAAACCTGTCGTGGAGTTTTAACAATTTCTCTTTCAAAAGTAAGTTTCTCTAATGGTTTTTAGGTCTTTTAAATGATTACCTAAACAATTTCAGTGGAAAAAAAACCCTACCCATCTCTTGTTAAGACATTTTTTTTCATATAAGTTCCTCAGGTCTTTTAAATTGTAGCTCTGTCCTTCAGGTTTATCATTCCAGTACATATGATGATCACTTTAGTAATACCATGTGATAGACTAGAAATGGTTGACACAAGACAGTTATCTGAATAAGGAGACAGCCTTCCAAATAAAGGTGTTTTGATACTATAATACTATACAGGTGATTGGGAGTAAGCGTTAATCATATAAGTAAAACATGAACAGGTTTTTTTTTAAGTAGTACACAGAGTCTAAGATTAAGACTCTTAGGGAAATGATCTTTCAATAAATTTTCAATTTTGAAGCTGATTGTTGTTGGAAGGTGAATCTTTCTGCATCCTGAATGATTTGTTACATTTTGAAAGCTCTGTTCACATTTTGGGAAGTGAAGGGAAAAAACAGTACACTCATTTAAGAATACTTGCTTTTAGTAACTTAAGACACTAAATTTTCACCAAATTTAAGACTGAATCCTATTCATAGGAACATGCAGTATTATGCACTGCTTTTCCCTTACTAATTCTACTGTGCAGTTTCATGTTCAAATGTGCCCAGTTGTGCGTGAGTGAAGGAGTATCATTATATCTTGCCACAGATTTTTAGCTGCAGATGTGCAGTGTCTTACCTACATGCGACATGCATAATATTTGAAAATACTGTACTTTGGCTAATGTTAGCAGGTTAATTTTTAATTTGTTTCCTGCAGCTATAATAACTACTATAAATTGCTTATGTTTTATCTGTATCCTTTGTTTTATAACTGTAGGAATGCATAGGTAAATATTATAAAAGGTAATTGTGGGGAGAGAGGACTGAAAATCAAACTCTAGAGTTACAAATGTTAGTGTTTTCTGAGGCATCGGATGTGGATAGGTTTATCAGACCAATAGGTAACATTTTCAGAGAAAGAATACTTTATCCTAAATTTGAAGTGTCTGCATTTCCTTAGAGAAAGAACAGTATCAATGTGGTCACAGGATTAGGATTTAGGTATTTAAAATCAACAGTAAATTCGGAGAAATTGAGATTTGACATCTAAAATCTTCATTATTAAAAACA
This sequence comes from Rhea pennata, assembly GCF_028389875.1. Taxonomy (NCBI): domain Eukaryota; kingdom Metazoa; phylum Chordata; class Aves; order Rheiformes; family Rheidae; genus Rhea; species Rhea pennata. Next base: position 22,500,195 of record NC_084669.1, read on the forward strand.
GTGCAGCAGCATAGTTTTAGACAATGACAGAACAATTTATCAGAATTTAACTGAAAACTTTTCTTGTTTTCTTTAACTTATTTTGGTCCTTCGAAGAACATTACATAATTACTTTTTGACTGTAATCTCATAATTGTGCCATTTGACCACTGACTGAATTTGTGGAAGTCATGGTATAGGTGAGTTGCAGGTTGCCTTAGCACAGTTTAATCTGATCTTGCAGAAACAAGGTGGTGTTTTAGGATTACTGCACTTGTGCCGGATCTTTGATCTTACATTTTTTATTGTTAGACTTGGTGGGGTTGAAGATAGAATAGACAAACAGTAAAAGTACTCTGAAATACTGTGGTATTCCTGTTGTAGAGGAAAGAAAGGTTTAGGGAGTGGGTAGCATTTTAATTCTAATGCTGCTTTTAGTTACCATGCTGAGTAAGTGTGAAAATACATGAAAAATACTAAAAAGTAAAACCTGCCTGAATGGATATCAGAATTCCTAGTTCGTAGTATGATTGAGAAGAGTGTTTTTAAACATTCATACATCAAAATATGAATCTGATTTAAAATTAGTGCATAACAATACCATGAAATCTGTATTGTATCTGTAAAATGTCAGAGAAAGCTGCACTTGAGTGCAGCTAAAATACCTCTTTTAATACAAAATTGTGTACAGACAAGTAACCTAATTCCTTTTGAAGTTGTTGCAGTTACATTTTGAAGAGGTGAAATAAATGTCACAGCAGCTAGGCTTGGTATGCTGGGGCAAACTCTCGCATCTGGAAAGTGTAGAAGTAAAAGACTTGTTTGTACAACAGTGTGAACTGTGCTACTGGTACAGTTGTAGCCGTGTTTTGACCAGGCCTAAAATTCAGTGAGAAACGTGGAGATGTTACTAGAAATAACCTGCTGCATCCAAATGAGAACATGAGGCTGAAATCAAGTTAAATAGACTGTGGATGTAATTGAGCATTATTGCAATGTTCAATAGACAGAATGTCCATAAGATACTGGGGACTAGATACTTGCTGCTTCTGTTATTTCTTTACAATTTCCTGTCCTGCTTCTGCAGTTTTGCTCTGCCATTCTGCCATTGGAAGATGTTAGACTTTTTTTTTTTTTAATGTGATATATGTTGATGTTTAAGGGACTACATTTTAGAAAGCTTCACTACAAAATTTGATTTGAATAAAGGAGTAGAATTAAAAAGTGTCTGAAAGAAATTATCTTGATTTGAAATTATTTTGCTGAATTTAACATGGAAGATATGGAAGTTATAATGCTCTCTACTGGTATCCTGACACTTCTTGCGAAGTGTTTTTCATGGTTGAAAAAAAATACCCTACCAATCTGATGTCCTTTTCTGCAGCCTTTCACTTAGTGACTTAGTCTAGCCTCAGTTGTCTTCTGTGGTAAATAGGATGTTTCCAGAGCTGCCATGCTAATTTCTACAGTTATAATATACAATAGAATATAATATATACAGTTATTATAAAGAGAACATTAAATTGTGTTCCATTTCACAGGAGCGTACTATGGGTTAATGTGAAGGAAAGATCAATCCTGCGATAAAGATAGTCTCAATATATTTATACTTGAATCATTTCTAAATCATATAGATGTATGGAGACAGTCTTTGCACTGAGCCTTAAAAGGCGCACAGGCCCACGTTCAGTAGTTGTTTACATTGTCAGCTAATGGAAGTCCACGCTCGGGCCTGTATCATTGTATATCTTTTTCATATTATTGTTGTACCATTTTATTAAACTCTCTGAAATATGTGCAGAGTATTGTCCCTTTATATGAAGCAAAACCAGAAGAAGTTAGCAGTGTGGAGGTTGCGACATCTTACTCATTCACCTCTTTTGGCTCAGTGACGTCGGCTCAGCTGTCCTGTCAGTATTTAAATAGAACGCTGGTGTCCATCTTCTGGCATCCGAGAAGCTGCCTTTGCACTGTCTGATTCTGTGCAAAGTAGGCTGGAAAGAGAATGATGAACAAATAGAGGAGTTTCTGAAGTGACTCTACCTTACTACAGCAAAATAACCATCCTTTGTACTGGGAAGATATTTGATGTTTGTGTTCATAATGGATAAATTTAAAATTACATTGATGCATAACTGTAACTCTTGATACTCTCAGTCATGCAAATAGTCTGGAGTTTACTCTGCAGACTGTTACTTCAAATTATTTTACCAACTGACATGTTATTTTATAGCTACTTGTAGAAATGCAACCCTTGTTGCAGCCTCAGTAGCTTTGGTACACCTGAAATAGGAATGTACTTGTTTCTTTTCCGAAAGTCCTATAGCAGTGGTGGGTCAAATAGTGACTCAAAACCTGTATCACTGTATGTGTAATGAGAACAGGAAGTTTCTCTTAGGATTGTTAAGGAGCCAGCTACTCTAGATGAAGCAACTGTAGAATTTAACTCGCTAGACACTTCACATGAATATTACAGGACATTGTAGCTGACTTTGTTGCCTACCTTGATAGGGAGGTCTTGAAACTATTTTTTTTCCCTTGGAATTTGGAGGAATCTGTCATTGAATCCAAGTATTCTGCTTGCTGATAATGGAGGAGAAGGAAAACATCATGCTCTTTCAGTTGATTGCACAAGGAAGTTTTATATTGCTGTGTAGCAGTTTTTAAGAGAGACTGTTGGACTTCTTCATAGCATATCTTACTTGGTGCTGGTTTTGACTCTGAGGCCTTGCTGACTTGACTGTTAAGTTAACAGTCAATAGGATTTTGATTTGTTCTATTGCATTTGAAGCTCACAGGGTAAAATTGAGCAGTTGCTTATCAGCCAGAATCATGATAGGAAAAAGTAAAAATGCAGAGTTCTGTTTTGTCATTTTCTCCAATGTGTTTAAATCACTTTCTAATGAAATGAGAACAGCTTTTCAGTATGTCCTTTCTACTGAGAATAGGAGGTGGTGCTATTCAGCTGAAATTTGAGCTGAAACTTTCTTCCTATATTCTATGGCCTGTAGATCTCTGCAGTATGTAGGAGGCTCCAAATGCCCTGAAAGACTAAATACAGGAACATGCAGTAGTTGAAACCTCAGCAAGACTTTTAGTGAGTGGGTTGATCAAAATCTTACTGATGCTGATAGTGTACCTGAGCCACGGCCCTGCTGGAACCCGGTCGCTCTTTAGGAATTTGTCTTATGTGATCTCTTTTACAGTGTGGACACATTTGCTCTAAGATCCTTTGTACATTAGCATTCTCTAAATCTAGAAATCCTCATGTGAAGGTGACAGAACAGGCCCAGAAGATTGAGGCAAGACTAAGAACTAGAGTACAAGGTTTTTTTCTATAGTTGTTTCACACTACCATTGACTGTTGCTTGTTGTAAATGCTTTGATATTGAGAAGGCAGTAGTGCAAGGAAATACTTGAACTCTTTGATAGCACTGAGCTCCTTGCCACCAAATTACCCTACCGATTAAGAAAGAGCAATACCAGTCTTTGAGTCTTGTTTTTCCTTTTCTTGACATTTTAAAGAGTGAAAAACATACTGGGCTTCAGTGTGGTGCACCAAGTGGCTTTGTGACTGCCCTGCCTCTTAATTGTGTGAGACTTGGCAGCCAAGGCAAAGGTAAGTTTTATATGAAGGAAACTATAAAGAAGAAAGTTTTAAGAAATTGAATGAGGAGGGTTGGTAGAAGTATACATCTCGTGAAAGAATGAATATACAACTGTCTGATTTGGGAAAGCAGCTGAGCTCCTCTCCAGACTTACCAGAAGATAGAAAATAACTACAGACCGTGATCAGCTTTGCTCTTCAGGTGCCAGGGCAACGTATGGCATGACAGAGTCATGGTCGCGCCTCTGTTCCAATCTGTAGGTGTCTGAAGACTGCAAAGGGAGTAGAGGCGGAAATTAGAGGGTTTGCCTTGAGGAAGTAGATGTCTTTCCCAAAGCTAATGAATCTGCTTCCTACTAGAAGCCATTCAGGCTGGTGTTTTCTGTCCAATGAGAAGGGTTTATTGTTGTAAGTGTGGGTGGTGCTGTTCTAGAAAAGTACTTTTTGCCTCATAGGAAACGGTGACATGAATTTCCCTTCCAAAGGAAATGAGTTTGTATGTCACTATTTTGTTGCAGTCACAGCTCCAACAGTGCTTTTGCTCAGTGTAGTAGGTAATAGTATACAACTTCTTGTGGGCCTGTGTTGAAAGAATGACATTTACGTTGTAGTTAATACTTCAAAATGTGTTAATACGTCTGTGAATATATTAGTAGTTATGGGAGACATTTCTAAATTTAGAGAAATACCTAAAGATTTTTAACATATCACCCTTTTTCTAAGGGCTTAAATAATGATAGGACTTAACCAATTTCTGAAGTTAATAAAGGAAGCAGTTTCTTCAGCTTACTGTAAATAAATTTTTCTGATACTTTATGATGTGAAGAAAGATGATGACAGATGTCTCGGTTGTAAGGTTGTAACACTTTGCACGTAAATTTACAATACTATGTGCATGTATGGCAGTGTGTAGATAAGGGAGAGTATTACCTCCCCACAGGGAATTGGTCTGAAAAGCTCCATTTAAGATACTATTCTTCAAAGTAGAGAATTCTCTTTCCAAAAGTGCTACAAATTGGTGAGGAGCAGATCTTTGAATACTTCTTGTGTTAGGTTCTTCACTGTATAGGAACGTGATAGCAGTCAAAATATAATTTCGTACTGAAACGATTATAGCTTTCCTCTTCTGATTATATTGCTCTGTGAAGACTATAACATAGGATGTTTTGGATGCCTGAATCCTGGACTTTTTGAACAAGGTAGAGATGTGTTCATTCTTGTATCTAGTGATTACTTTGTATTTTTCTTTCTGTCTAGAGGAAAGTTCACTGCCTACAATAGACACTTCAGCTTCTAGGTTTTTAAGACACGCTGTACTGTACTGTTACCTGTTGTTGCATGCTTTGTTTAAATGAGATTGTAGGTAACTGATGGGGAAACACTTTTAAACCTGAAAGTCCATCCATATAGCTGAGAGTGAGCAAAACCCGGCAAGTGTGCCCTTAATGGATTGCAAATTGCTATCACTAGAGACCTGCTGATTGTGAGGCATAGCCTGGTAGTGCCAAGGAACCTTGTTATTTTACGTAGCAGTCCTCCTGAACGGTTTTCTCTTTAGCTATTTTGCTGTGATGGTTGTAAGAAAGGAGAAAGTAATAAAAATGGAGTGAATTGTTTGGTTTGGTCCCTTTTCTCTCCAGTGCAGGTTTGATGGTATCCTGGAGTCACAGAATCACAGAATGGTTGAGGTTGGAGTCAATGTGGTGAAAAAAAAATGCATCCTTTTGCTGTTACATTTTTCTTCCTCCTTGTGTTGGGTTATATTCTAGGAGGACTGGAAAGAGGTGTAAGCATCACGCAGATGAGAGATGGGCAAAGACCAAAGTTATTCTTGCAATTGATGTAAATATAATGCAGTTGCATAATTAGATCAGGACAAGAAACAAGATTTTGAGTAAAGTGCTGTCTTTTAGTAGCTGTGTGCGTAGAGGTATATTCTTTCTGTCATGTGAAGGTGATCTGGCATAGTTCCAAAAAATGTAAACATCCCAATTTAGGGTGAAGCAAGTCACAAATAAGCAGCTAAGTAAAACAGTAGTCAATGCATTCCTTTCCAGTTCCTAAGATAAGTTCATGGATGTAGGAATGTTCTCATAATCCATTCCTGAAGTTTGTATGGAGGTGCAGCTTGGTGTGTGTGGACGCTGTTGCATTAGAAGAAATAATGCTAAACTGGGGTATCAACAGGTTAAGATCGTTTTTAGAAAGGACCGAAAATATCTGTGGCTGTTAGGGGAAGGAACAAAAGACAGGCTAGGCATGGCAGAAAAGAAAGAAGTAAAGACTAGCTTGTCCCTTGCTGCTTTGATGAGAGCTAGAGGACTGTGCTCTCTGCTTCTGCTTGTTAAAGAGCTGGAACTAATTTTTTTCTCTCTCAACTTTGGAAGTTGCACGTATGTGCTGCATTGGTGTTACCTTCCTAGCTGCTGGCAGAGAGACAGAATGTCTGCTTTCTCTTGCTCTGGTGTTTACTTTGCTTCCCCATTGATGGCTTTTACCCTTCGGGTGGTTCCAGGGTGTATGCGCCTTTCTCAGGCAGATTTGTTAAACTGATAAGTGTTTGAGCTTTGCTGCTGTTTAGAATGAAATCTTTTTGTTGGAGGTAGCTCACGTAAGATGCAGGAAAGACCCTTGTACGGCATTGTAAACGAAGTAGATTAGGCTCTTACTTGAAGTGACGTGTTGAGATAAAGGGATTAAATTACCTCCTAAAACATGCTTATTTAAATCCATAAATTTAACGTTGGAACACCTCATCTCAAGAGTTTTATGCATTCCAGATGTAGCTAATCATTTCTGAATTAACCTGTCAGTATGACAGTGATTATTGAGAATAAATGGAGTTGAAGGACCTTTGCCCATTTGTTAAAAAAACAGAGATGCAGAACCGTATTAAGTATTTTAATTCTGTTTTATGAAATAGTTACAACTAATCAAAGCTGACTTTCTTTTCCTCTGCATTCTGTGTTTGCACCTCAGTCTTAAAACAGTACTTCATTCTTGTGTACTTTAAAAAGAAAAATTAGGTGTCTATGTGGTGATTATGCTTGCAGCAGTGAACAGTTATGAGCAGTCTTTTCTACCTTAAAACTTAGATCCATATGCCTCCTAATCTGTTGAAATTGGTGTAAGTGAAGGGGTTGTGTTGAGCGGGCAACGCAACTTTGCAATAACCGCAAGCCTTTTACCTCATTCAGACACATTCAGATATAGTGCAAATACGATTTCGGATCAGTTCGTTCTTCTGAATTCAGGCAACACTTGTATACTGATGGACAAACAAATCTAAAGCTGTGTTTATTAAAAGTTACACGGGCTTGAAAAAAAGAAAATCTCTGACTTCTAGCCAAGGACTAAGTTTTGCTGGCTTACAGCAGCTGTGGAAAGTCAAGGGTGAATGTTCTTCCAAAGAATTTAATGGCAACCACCAGAATTCTTGCTGTTCTACTTTTTCACTGCGCAAATGGTGGAAATACATCAAAATACAATCCTTCCATTTGACAGTTTTGTCTCTTGGCTATGATAGGTATGCCACAGTTGAATTTTAGTACTCTCTGTAAGGCATTGCTTTCTTCAGGGAATTTTGAACGTAAAAGATCACTTTTGCTTTGGACTGTTACAGAAGGAGTTGCATTGTAGGAAAATACAATATACCTGTGATCACTGGAACTAAAGAAGGTTGGCTTCCTACAAACTTTGAATCCTGTTTGATTGATTTATAATGGTGTCTAAAACAATTAAAACTCGTGTCTTTTGATTAGTTGGCCCATCTCTAAGATCTATCTCTCGGGGACAATTGTCCAATTCATTTCATCATGTTTAACAAGATGTTGGTTCTTGGCTTTTCCTTCCTCTCAGTGGAGGTGCTTACAGAGTTTTGCTTTTTAACTGGAGTGTGTTTTCACAAAATTTGCAGAAATACAGTTTAAGTGACTGAGGCTTCTGCTTTTTTTCCCCTGTTTCTGTTGTTTCTTCTGCTTCTTTATCTAATTTGCGTGACCAGTCCTCCTCTTGTGTTGCTTCAGTGATAGACTCTAGGAAACTGTGTGATCAGCTAAAATGTTCTTCATAGGAAGGCCAGCTGAAAATCTTTTCTTAGAACCCCGGCCACCTAAAAGGCAGAAACATTGGACTGTCTTTAAATGGAACTGCTGCTTTTGATTGAAAACTCCTGCTTCGCTACTTAATTTGAATGAGAGATACTCTTCATTTAATTCTCCTGGGCTTCTCATCTAACTCAGTAACTTTATCTTTCAGTACCAAGATAAAGAAGAAGTTGTTCTATGGATGAATACAGTAGGACCTTACCACAATCGCCAAGAGACATACAAATACTTCTCTCTTCCTTTCTGTGTGGGATCAAAAAAAAGTATCAGCCATTACCATGAAACTCTAGGAGAAGCGCTTCAAGGAGTTGAATTGGAATTTAGTGGTCTTGACATAAAATTTAAAGGTAAGCAATTGAAAGTACATTTGGTCATTTTTAATTAGAAGAACTGAGAGTTTAGTGCTGGCAGTTTTTGAGTGTATTTCATACTGTTGCTTGAAACTCTCTGTACGGTTACCTAATACAGGTGGCTTTTAAATATGCTAAGCTTTCACGTGTATGTCCTGTAAGGAAGATGTTTGCAGTAGATCTATACTTTTGAAAACTGATTATCATTACTTTTTGTAGAGTAAAACTGAGCTTTCTGGGTATTGAATTATTAAAACATATTCACAAACTGAAATCTTTGACCTGTAACGTGTCATATCTGTAGTGTATGATGACTGATTGCTCAAATCAGTAAATAATGTTACTTGGAAACATCAATAGAAAGATCATTTCTTTTTTTTATAATGTGGGAAGTAGTCACTAAGATGTATAACTCTATCCACATCTTCTCTCAAAAATTCTTACCATAAAATGATGAGGTAATCTCTCTTTAATATGAAAACTTGTTTCAAAGAATAGAGCATATAATTGTTTTGATAATGTTTTAAAAAAGCTGTCAGTTTCATTAGAGTAAATCTATTTGTATGCAAATGTGTTATGTTTGTGAAAAATAAGATGTAGTTGAAGGTGATAAAAGTGTTTGACCACTTTTCAGATCTCTTGCAGCCTCAAAATACAGAATTTACTTTATATTTATCAATTGCAAAGATATGATTTTTTTTCTGTGAGGTTGAATATTTGCAGATCCTCTGTAGCTAGAACAAGTAGCAAGTGCTCAACATCAGGTAGTGCCCTCAGACAGTATTAATTATTGTATTCATTGTATTCTTTTCTCTCCTGTCTAATTTTAAATGTTCTGTAGTTTAAATTCTTTTGCATTTTAGTGAAGTTATTAAAATGCACTGTACAAAAAGCTTTTTTTAAGAAGTCAGAATGAAAGCACTGCTGCTGTTAATTTTGCTTTTATATATGTTTTTCCAACCTGTATTTTTTTTTTCTGATTTTGGATACCATAAATGTGAATAAAGCCAAAGAAATGACTTAACAAGTTTAAATTCCTATGTGTGAAATGAATAGAAATCAACTTTAAAGCAGATGATGAGCAAAGGGAAATGCGTACTTCAGTGGAGAGATGGGAAGCTTATTCTGGCTAATGGAGAATGGGCCTTTGATGCATGCTTGATGAACCACATGTTCATGTGTCTTAGTATTATTCAGTAATATAAAAAGAAGTCATACATTTGTGATCCATCTTGAGAAAATGTTTCATATTCTTAGTATTATTTCCATGCCTCTTCTGAAAGATTATTAAAATAAAACTGGAGAGGAAATTTGTGTGAATTTATGATTTCAAGAAGTTGCAAGAGGTGCAATTTTTACACACATCTCCCTGCTTCATAAGTAGTAACTTTAGGGGTTTAATTTGACGAATTTCTATGATTTCCCTTTCAGCTACTACAATAGCTAGTATTTGTATGCTTGACTAGAAATTCTTTGTGTTCTTTTAAAATATACTTGGCTCTTGTTGCTGAAGGAAGCTCTGTAAGAAGCATCAAGGTCAATAGAATGAAGCTATTAGCAGCCAGAATGTTTCTGAGAGTTGTGAAAGAAATTACCAAATGTAAATACAGATAACATTGCATCTTGCATCTGCTGTCAGATACTAGTATGTGATAGTGCTAAGCCTAGTCAAACTTCCACAAATGAAGCGACCAAGCCTAGTCAGTTTAATTGCTCGTGGTCATAACCTGCATGGCACTAATGAAATTGCAAAAATCATGTTATTCTCTTGCTGCTATTGAAGAAGCTGCAGGTCACAGGCAATGGATCACATGGAACAGTGTAGGCCAATACTGAGGAACCCATAGTTGGACCAGCTAAGAGTTGGCAGGTCATGAGGATACAGGAAAACTTTATCTTACAGCACTTGGAGAAGGATGTCAATGGGTGTGGAGGATATTGAGGTGTTTTTTTTTGTTTTGGCTCTAAAAGAGGTATTCCTTGCTCATCATATGCCAGTCAGGAAGGACGTAGTATATTTTTACTCCTGTCCCTTGCCCCTCTCACCCCTTCTGTACTATTCAAAGATGAAGTTTAACTACTTTTGCAAATACATTTATTGATGTTAAGGGATGAGACTTCTACCACAGAATTTATCTGGATTTTATTCATCAATAACCAGCATCTAGCTGTCTGTAACTGGTAGTTATAGGGCTTCAAATAATAGCAGATTTTTTTTGTCTATATTGGACTTAACATTCATTCATTTACTTGGTCTAGTTTAGTATCTATCTGTCTATTTATTCTTGAGAGCTACTCTTTGTTGCCTCACCAGTACTTAACTGTATGAAGAGTTTAAAAGTTGTATCTCTTGTTTGAGCATTTGCTGTCAGATGGGACTTAGTTTCTCTAAGTTATAAAAATTTATCCAAAGTTGGACATCTCTGAAATAAGAGACTTGGTTATGGTTTTGTTATAAGCAAAATAAATGAAATGTTTGTTAAAACTTTAAATTCTTCATAAACTTTGAAGCTGCATCAAGGCTAATGTGGTTGCATTAAAATGAATTTGGAGATGCCTCTTTCCTTTAAGAAGTGAGCTATATTGGAACTAACACTGGGAAACAATCTTATTACTGATTTTCAAGACTTACATCTCTTTCAAAATTTTATTCGCTATGAGAGAAACAGTTTTCCAGCAAACCTCATAGAATATGCTTGGAAACAAAGTAGAAAGAACAGAGGAGGCAAGTGGCAGAAGTTCAATGTGACTGTACAGATTAAGCAAAACTTTCACTGTCAGACTATGATAAACATCTTATTTCTTTTACAGCCAGTTACACATGTGGTTTAGACTTCTTTTAATTGCCGCATTCCTGCAGAGAGACAGTGTGTTAGTCAAGTGACAAGCGTACGCTTTAGATGCAGCACCAGATTGGAAAAAAAATGACTTTTTCTGACTTAATGGTTATTGCTGTGAATTATGACACTCTCTCCTCCTATTCCTGCAGCAAAATAGTATTTGTTCTTACAGTATTTTACTCTCCCCTCCTCCCCCCCCCAATTTATTCCCAAACATTAGCTGCAGTAGATTTATTCCCCTACTGTTCCAGTTTTTTGCTAGAGCAAGACTTCCACTTTGTGAGTGGGGGAGCTTGAGGGCATCGTGCTGTGGGGTAGCTGGCTGCTCCTCGCTTCCAACCTGCGACTTTCTGTCCTCCCAGAACGGCCGTTTTCCTCACTGAGGTGGAGGTGCCGACTTCCTAATCGGACTCTCTTGTGAAAGCGTCAAGGTGATACCAAGGGAAGGAAATGGACCGGCTCACGTTCAGGAGCTGGCTGAAATGCTTGAAAAGGTTTCTTCCTTAGAGGCACAAAAAGGCTGGAGCTGTATCCAAAGTACGTGCAGTTGTCAGGCTGGTTTAGATCTATGAAGCATGTTCTTCCTGAGAGGACAGGTGAAGCAGACAAAACTTCTGAGTTTGTCTTTCATCCCCTCTCGTGACTGTTTTATAGTTTAGTCTTACGTAGTTTTTCTAGACCATTCCCTGCTGTTTCTGAGAGAAATAACACAGAAATATGTAACACGTAGACAAATCCATTTGTCTTTGCGTATCTTCTCGAATGCTCGTCGAATACTTGGATTCTGATAGAGAATTTTGTTGCTGTTTCTGTAATTCTTTTGACTAACACTTGGGAAAGAAATATGTAACACCTGTCTTTTTTGTGTAAAAATTATGTGCGACTCTGAACTTCCAGAACTTCAGTACATAAAAATTGGCACATTCCTGTTTGATTAAGAGAAGTCTCCTGCAATTCAGAACTGCAGGAAGACAAAGCAATTTCCAGACTAGCAAGAATTAAAAAAAGTGCTGTCGTTACTGTTCCTTGTGTGGCCGTTCTGGTTTGATTATGTCCCTGCCATGTCCGTATATCTGTCATGTCTTTTGTAGTTCTTCATGGGTAAACTTGTTTCCCTTAAGCTGTGTTTTGCTTTGAGTTTGAGGAGTTTCAGGTTGTGAACCACAAATGTTTGTGGTGATGGTTTGTCACACAAAACATGAGATTTTCTATTTTACAAGTGATTTTTTTATTGCGACAACTGAGTGCAGTTTGGCTTGAGATCTAGTCTGCCCTTGTTTTACGGGTGCCTTTTTGTACCTCTGCCTGCTTTGCCAGTGCATGCCAGATACCTGGTTGCTGTGCTGGGGTGTATTCTTCCAAACGGACTGCATGCACTGTCAGTCAAAATAACCTCTGTATGGGTACACAAAGTAGTGATTTCTGAAAGAATCAGGTGTCTAGGGCTTGTAAGTTTTTAAGTGATAGATGTGTTAATAAATTTCCCAATACACATTATCAAGGTTTTTAATTCTTTTAAAAGTATTAGGCTGAATTTTGCCAGGTTCGCTACTGCACTGAAAGCTTTGTACTAAAGGCCATAGAGAAGGATGTTTTATTCAGCCTTTAGTGTGCTGTTTTCTGTGTGAGAGTTACCAGGGAACTGGAGGCAGATCTGAGAGCTGTGGCGTCCCCTCTCCTTTATGCATAGTGGGGAGGGGTGCAAAAAACCACCCCATTGCAGTACAGGTTCATCGTGTGGAGAAAATAGTAGTCCAGTTCCTTCACGGTAAGCCTGTGTTATGACAGCATTGGTGGAAATACTCGGGTTAATTTTGTGCCTGTCCATGTGAAATAAAAGTGATACAGAGATTCCCACGGTTTCTAATTTTAGTGTTTTTGCCATTTTTTTAAAAAATTGTAGCCCAGAGGAATGAATACTGTTGTTACCAAGAGCACTGTGGATTTGTAAGCTAGTGAGGCTTTGTATGTACTGTTTTGCATTTAGATAAATATGAAATTCCGCTTTTCTTAAGGGAGCATAGATGCCACTGTTGAAAGAGCTGGTGTTGGTTAAGCCATTACGTGTTATGACTTGAAGGAAAGTAACTTGCTTCTGACCCCTGGAATATGCAGAGGTGCTTGACCTGTAGCTTAATGAAGTTAACGAGGTGGTAAGAACCCTACGGGAGGGTGGAACGAGCTTGCAAAGGGAACCTGCTGTCCTGCGAGGAGCAGGCAGGCACTCTGGCTTGTTTGCTGTGCCGCAGAAGGGAATAGTAGAGCTTGCAGCAGTACCTATCGCAGTCTCTCCCTGGAGAAGCATTAATGTGATTTTTCTTGTTTGTTTCTGGAGGTGAAGTTGCATCTGTCTTGGTCAGCACTGGGTCAGATTTAAGTAATATTCTTGAACTTAAATTGAGAGTAGTTGCAAGATGGCATATCTGTAACCTGAACAGAGATTTTTGAGGGGGATCTCGAATGATTAGATGAACACACTGTCTAGAGGAGATAATTGAGATCCCAACTGAAATAAATGGAATAACCTGTATTTAGTGGTTTTGACTTTCATATGGATAGGGATGGTGAAATCGATAGGTTTGTGAACCGAGCATATGTACCTTGTACTATCCATTAATGTCTTCCTCTTCACCCATATTCTTTGTTGCTTTTTAGTTAAGATATTGGTACTTTTTGATATAGATTGTTGATTGGTGTTGGACCAGGAGTGAATTTAACTCTGGATGCAAGCTGGTGCGGGTCCAATATTTTCTAGAAAGCAGATAGTGCGTAGGAGCTGGTTGATAACAAAATACATGTCCGTGAACTGGGAAGCTGTTCATGTGTGTTTCTGATTTGTCCTTTACAACCTATGTCGTGATGGTAAAAGATGGAAGACAATAATCCCCTTCCTGTTAGCTGGTTTCCAGCAGCTTCTGCATCAGGAGGTGATTTAGTACTTCTAGCTCTGGATTTATGAAATGAGCTCTGAAAGTGGCTCAACTCTATTTTACTAGATTTGACCTAATATTAAAGGTATTAAAATTTCCTTTTTTTTTTTTTCAAATTTCAGCACAACAAACATAAATTAAATGTAGCAATAGTTATTAGTACTTATTTGATGACTATGGAAAATTTGTTGAAATACAACTTGTCGTAGTATATAACTACTTTATTGTAAAAACACGGAACAAAAAGTTTCATATCTGAGATTTTTCTTAGAAGTTATCACAAAACCAGTGTAATTTATATTCACTGCATATAGGAAAATTTAAGTTTCATAGACCAGCTATCAAGATTTAGAGCTTATATAAACACTTCTCGGACAGTTTTTTTTCCTGGTTTGTTTGTTTAAATGTTGGCTTTTTGGTGACATTTTAATGGTAGGCTTTGTTCTTGACTGAAGTGGAGATGCTCACTGTTTTCAGAGGAAACGTTTTGTTTTTGTTTTACAGTGTAATTGGCTTGTATTGCAGAAATCAAGAAGTTTTTTTAATGACTAAATTTTGCCTTACTGTCGTGATTGATTTATTCCCCCCCCACCAACTAGTGGCTCAGAAATTGCAGCCATGAAATTGAAACAAAGTTATTAATGATATTTTTTTCTCTGATTTTTATTTCTTAAATAGCAACTTGCATTTTTGCATCAATAGTTTTCTAATATCTGCAGCTGAAATAATTAAGAACTGCTCAAGTACCTTTTGATAAACTTTTAGATAGATTCTTCATACCATATTTACATATCTATAGCAAGCTGACATGCAAAAGGTGGCATGATCGTCTGAAAGACGTGTACAAATTTCCTTTATGAATATGTAAATCAGATCTACATTCTGAGTTGACCGACTTGTGTCTTTCCTAAAGTGTTTGGGACTAACAGCTACAGGTGTTTTTCCTCTTTAAATCGGCGTTTAAAGAATTCATCAAAATGAATTAGTTCTGGATTTATACTGTTTTTCCTCCTTTGGAATGAGGGAAGGGGGATTAAATGCAGCTTCTGTGCTTATTGAAGTTACTAGCCTGACTGTTGTTATTCCTCTAAAAATACTGTATACGCACAGATTTAGCTCAAGAATTTTTTGTGTGTATGTGTGTGTAATATGTGTGTGTGCGTATTATATATATGAATCACATCTTTCGTAGAATTGTTCTAAAAGATTAGCTTCTGCAATTAGAAAGAAATCCCTTCAGGCAGTTTAATCAGTGGAGCTTGCCTGTGTATCTGAAATAGAGTAAGAACCTACAAAATTATGGCTTTGTAGAAATTTTATCTTGCCAAAAATGGAGGCCTGAGCTTGGATGCTTGTTGTAGTGACTGGTGGGACAAATCTGCAATATATTCATGAATCCATGAAGTAGTGTTTCTAGTAGAGTTTTAAAAACATGTTATTTGAAAGGGTACCTATGACTGTATAGGATAGCTGTTTCTCATTTGTTATGACTATGGACAGTGTTGTTGTTACATCACAGATCTCAAACCTGTGAAAAATACCTTTGTGAAGAAGGCAGGGAATTATTAGTATACTCTTATAACTTTAAGTTTTCCTTTGGCTTAATTCTCTTGACAAGCTGAATCTAGAATAATGGTGCTTTTCAGGTAATCTGTCGCGTTCTTCATTTGCACATTTGTGTTGACATCCAATGAGTGTTACACCTAAGCCCTACTGACTTACTAAATACATGAACATTGGCATCATAGCAACTGCAGTGAGAGAATGGATTTTTGGCATTGCCATCAGTACAATACCAATTAGAGAAAATGAATTTGAAAGGGAAACGGAAACTCCTCGCCTAAGACTTTCTGCAGTGGTTCCAGATGATGTGACAGCCATTCAGACTGATGCTCTATGTTGTACTAGGCGATGAGCAGATGCTATAATGAGGGATGTAGTTCATGTATCTGAGTAAAATCAAGTTGATCTAACCATTCATAGGAAGTTCAAAATCTGGCATAGTTGCACCTCCTTTTGTCGTGAGTCTCGTGTTTGTACTATTTTAAAACTTTCTTAACATGCTACTGATGTTACTGAGGCTGTTACATACATCAGACATTGTCTCTTCAGTGTAAGCCATTCAGACACTCCACAATACGTATTTTAACTCCACCCACCTTACTTTTTATCCAGGTTGTGGTCGTTTCTAAAACATGCAAAACTTTAGATCAAGTAATGCTGTAATGAAGTACAGTCTCCAGCCTCCTCCGCCAGTGAATGCTGTTCTAAGCTACTTTCGCTTAACCATTTAACGCAATGGGCTTGAGCTTAACCAGCTAATCAGAATTTCTGCCCTGTAACTAAACCACAGCTTCAGCATTGCCGGTGGGTGGAGGAAGGAGCGCTTCTCTTCGTTCCCCTTGCTGGGAGTCCTGGCTGTTTATGGTGTAGAGGGGTGGAAGGTGAAATCAGGTAAATTAAGTAAAATCATGCCTTTAGTTTGCAAGATTTTTATGAGTTTATTGGCTTTTTGTTTATATGCACTTGAATAACTTCTGCTCAGTTGATCGTGATATCATTGTGAGATCTTGTGATGTTCTGAATACCAAAAGTAAAATCCATTAAAGAATGGATGAAGGCAGCTTGTGGTGGCATGCAGCAAGTTTTCTAATGTCTCTTTATTTATTTTTACAGCAGCAAGAGCCAGCGCTTGCATCCTGCAGTATTAGATGCAGAATGGCTCATTTCAGTTAGCGAAAAAAGCAAATTCCAGGGTCTGAAAACCCATGGAGGTACTTGGAAACCAATTCCAATCTAATATGAAATTAGTTTTAGATAATAAATACAAACAAAGGCTGCTGTATTCTGAGTTAAATGGGAAAGGGTCTTTAAACAGAAAATATTTACATGTGGTTTGAGTGATTTTCCTTTTAGTAGTAGCACTTGCTCCTGTCCCTGTGTTATCCCTTGGTTGCGCTCGTACTGCTGTGTGGTGAACCAGTCGGGAAAGATCGGCTAATGATAGCCCAGTCCTCCGTTTCACTGCCTCCAGACCAGGCTTCTGTACTGTGCCGGAATGTAATGCTTCATCTATCAGATTCTGCAAGGTTATCTTCTTAAGTACTTTTACTACTATTTCAAGTTAAAATAAATATAATTAGCTTGACCTCTGTGTGTTGAACCATCTTTCGTGATGGTAGGAAGGCATTAGTTGCTGTTTGAGTACGCTCTGAAACTGGCAAAGCAGTTTTTTGAAGCACCGAGTATTTGAGAAAGAGTCAATTCCCTGCTCAGCAACAAATCCCGAAGGCAGGGGCTTCAGTTGCTTTTGTTTATTTGTTTACCTATTTAATTATTTATTATTAACAAGATGATTCAAATCCGTTAAGGTGAGAAAGCAGAGGCATTTTTTGTGAGCATACTCCAAAACATACAGGATTGAGTTCAGAGCAGGCATGAATGGATGCAGCTGGGATCTGGGTTTGTGTGTATTTGTTTTAGTGGTGGTGCCAGCTTCAGTGCCTTTCATCTCTTGATTGGACCAGTACAGATCCTGAAAATGTAGTCTGTGATCTAATTGCCTTCTCAGGACCTTTCAGGATATTGGCTTGAATGGGTTTGTTTTTTTTTTTCTTCCCGGCTTCTAAGTGATTTCAGAACAGCAAAATGTTTATTGCCTAAGAAGTCAGTCTGGAAAAAAGACTTTTTTAAAAATGAAAACAAAGCTTAGTGTGCTTTGATTAGGTCTTTGAAGGAGGGGGAAAAAAAAGTGAAAATGGAAATTTTTTGTATGAAGTAAGAGATGTGTCCACTCCAGGGCTACAGGAAGTCACTCCAGCTATGCAGGGCTGCTTTTGGTGGGTTTCCTACTGTCTTGCTTCACTATGCTCTATTTTAGTTTTGCTTGACCAGAGATTTTGTGCATATTTTCATGTTGAGAAATAGATGTTATCAGAGAATGTTTTGTATTCTACTTACCTGTGCTTTTTCTGTGCAGACCCACCCCCCCTTTTATTTCCTTAAAAAAAAAAGCTTTGGAATTGTATTAATGTTAAGAGGAGGTCAAGTAAGCTGAATTTGAGTACAAATTGGAGCTGTACATAGAGTACAGATTAATGCTGTCCACTAGAAATGGGTCGCAGTTTTCAGTGATGACAAATAAGATTAGGGAAGGAGAAGGTGGATTTTTTTGTGTGTGTTTACTTTATTTATTGTTTGGAGACTGAAAACATCTGCTCATTAAGAAGTGGGTTTTTTTAAAAATCTCTAAAACTATTGCTGCTCTTATTTTTGTTTTTTTAATGTATGCCTTTTGTATTATTTCACTTGAAAAGCAAATATAAGGCAATGAAATTGGGGTACAAATACATGTCTGATAACTGCATTACTTAAGAATTGTTGATGGGGGGAAAAATAGCCATCTGGCTTGAATAGCGGATTTATTTTATTTTCAAATGCAACCTTTCGTGCCTTCTTTGCATTGTTCCTGCTTTTATCTTTGTTCTGTATTCTATTCTCTGTTTTGTTTCCTCCTTTGTGCTTGTTTCTTGAATTGCTCAGAATTTTAAAAAGTGATTTTTTTTTTTTTTAAGGAGAATATTCTTGGTAACAACAGGGGCAGTTAATGAGCCTGGAAATACTAAAATGGAGAGTTAATAAAATACGCAATTTTATATATTTTGCTAATAATTTCATGCCTATCATCAACATAAGAGTTCTCATGGTCTGCAGGTGTTTCTAAGAGCAGATGGGCTTCACAGGCAGCTAGTATCAGCTTGACACTGATTTTAAATGGGTCCTCACTTAGGCTGTCCCAATAAAGCTACTGTCAGCAAATAGATCTTAAACTTCTGTGGGCAGAGTAGCAAAAGGATTCTTTGAAGCCCTGCCTGATGGGTCCCTGGGAGGTTTCTGCATACTGCAGGGCAGAATTACAGGAAAAAATAAGTTGCTGTAGTGGCTCCTTTTTAAAGTGTCCCTTTGTGTTAGCTACTTGAAGATACAGATCCAAGAGGCGTTAGAGACTCTAGAAGTGTGCGCTAACCGCTTAGTTTGTGTTCCTTTAGAGCCAGCTCATTAATAAATCATTAACAGTGCTTTAATTTCTTGCAGAGGATGTAATGCAGACCACTTACTGTGAAATCGACTTGGACAAAGGAAGAAGAGACGCGTTTGTGTATGCTATAAAAAATCACTATTGGTACCAGATGTATATTGATGACTTGCCAATATGGGGTGAGTGATGGTACACATTAAGAGCTTGACTGATCACAAACTGCAGGGGTGGCTGGGCTGCTGGTTTCGTGGATTCACTTACTTTAATGACTACAATTCTGTAGAAGAATCTTACAAGTATGTGTGTGGAACTCATGTAAGCAAACAGAAATAACTTGAAGGATTATTATGTTGAAAGAACAGTTGGATGACTCGCACTACTGATTTACAAAAACAAAAAACCTTTTGTTTTTCAAGCATTGATTTTTAATAGAAGTTCTTAGGGTTAAATTATTCTTTTAAATTTTCAAGTGATAATTGGATACAGGAGGTCAGATACAAGGTCTGTGTTAATGTGTTCATGATTAAAATCTTGGAAAGCCTTTTTTATTGTTTCAGCTTTATAATGCTAGTTTTTGAATCTATTAATAATACAAAGATTTTCTAATTTACTTTTATGGTAACTCAGTGGCTTTTTACATTTCTGCATGTATGGTCTGTCATTTTATCCAGTAGCCTTATTTTATGTATTCCTGTACAGTTCTTAAAATTACTTTAGGAATTTGCTCTTGCTGAGTATTATTAATTTGATCTAAAAATGCTTGTATTTTAGATCAAAAATGTCCTTATCACAGTAATCTCCTATCCTTTCTGTGGCTTTTGTCACTCTCTTGTACTCTGTAATCATATAGCTAGCTACATGAATGTTCCACAGATTGCGCTTTGGTTTGGTATTAAACAAACCCATCAAATCTTAAGCTCTGTTGTAGAACTAGATGCAAATTGAAGAGAAAGGAAAAGCACCTCAAAATCTTGTGTTCGTATAAACTCTTTGCCTGTGTTCTGAGAAAGTGGTGTAAACCCCCCAAAACACAAAACCCTAGAATATATACAAAATCACCGTTTAAGCCACTTGCCAGGAGTCCTTTGGTAAATAATATGCTGAATAATGCTACCTATCACTCTTTCATTCTGACAGATTTTTTTTTTAACCTCTTACAATTTTAGCAGTTCTCAGAAAGTAACTTGGTGCTGAAATATGAGCCTTGGCCAGAAATGAGCTGTTGGATTGTATGTGTTAGTAAGGAAGACTATTGCTTCCTATGTTTTTCTTTGTTTTTTACATCTGTGTTCAAGGAATATGTTACTGTTTGGAAGAGGTACGCTTGTATTGCGTTAGTTTTTATTAGTTGATTTGTTTAGTGTGGGTAACAGCTTTGTGGCAGAGCTGGGAGTAGACCCTAATTAATCTGTGTGGCCTTTACTATACTACTTCTGCAAATGCTGATAGGCTTTTTAAAAGCATTCGTGAGTGACAGTTGCTACAATTTTTTAATGCTTTTGACCTTTCAGAGAGAGACATGAGTGATTCTTCTACACTAGAGCAGCTGTGTAGCCTTTAGACTGCACGAAGTCAAGGGATGCTTAGCTGACTTCAGTATCCTGTCTGTGCTAGTTAGTCCTGGAGACTTTTTAGGACTGATTTTTTTTCTAATCTCGTTTGGGAAGATTTTGTGTCTCACCTCAGATACTGAAGAACAGATTTGATTACTAAATCTGATACCTATTGAATACATTGTTATGTCCTGAGCTGAAAAATCAGTTTTATTGTGATTCCAATGTCTTTAATATTCTCCTTTGTATGTGTGCTTTGAATGTACGAGAAATCATTCCTACAACTGACAAACATGTAGAATCTGCATCTCTTCCATGTGGCATAAGAAGCTGGTTTTGATAATTTGGTTTGGAACCAATACATTGTGTTCTGATAGTTAATAGAAGAATGCAGCTCTAAAGTACTGGTAACAGATGCAGAAAAATAATCTTTGACATCATTTATAGAAGCAGGTGGTGCTGACAATTTTGCTCTATGTCTCCTGAGGGCTAGTTAGAACTAAGGGGACTACAGGTTGGTCAGTCGGTATTAGCCTGGATTTTATGCCACAACATCCACCAGTTCTTGATGGAGGACTAGGAGTGTAGTGGATGTACCTGAGCCCATCAGAAGAATTATCTACGTATCAGAACTTTGAGCGGATGGGTGGGTTCAGTTACAGTTTGGAAGATGAATGGCAATGGCTTATCTGTGTCAGTCCTGGTTTGGCTGCATCTCAGTTCAGCAACAGGAGTGTTTTAGTCTGAGTGCTGCTTAAAATTTGATTCTGGGATTTGCTGCTCCCTGAACGTTTTCTGTTGTAAGTATTTCCGTGTAAGAACATTGAGTGATGTGGTAGACATGGATCCTCCAGCTTGTTAGTAATTTTGACTGTATTATATAACCTTGTTTAGTACCAGCTAATATGATAGAAATACTAGTGAAAACTAGTGTCTTCTGTATGATGTACTGTTGCATAATCATTAATTTCACTAACTTCAATGAAAAATATTAGGACTTCTTAAAATACAGGGAGGTAAGAACTTTAGTAATAGTGATAGCATACCTGACTTTGAATTCTGAGAAGTTGTGATGTTCAGGAGAACGTCCAGTACTGATTTACCTTCAGTTACCATAAAAAGGTATCATGTCTTGCGTTGGTTTTTTTTCCATTATTAAATGTAATATATCATGCTGATTCACTTCGTTTGGGTTATCTATCCACTAGCAAGCATATAATGTATATACCATGTCGTCTAATCAATCTTAAAAAAAAAAAAATGTTGGTTTGTATTTCATAGCTGGATAAACTAAAACTTTGTCCTTAAATGGATAAAGTCATCTTCGATGTTGTCAAAAGAAAGCAAGTATTCTCTGCAGAAAAAGGATTCAGATAATGTTACTGTTTGCTGAGAACTCTAGGCAACTTGTGCTTAGTTCTGTTTTTGAAAGCAGACCACTTCTCTCAGTAACTAGTAAAAAAAAAAAAAAAAAAAAAAAAGGATTTGTGGCACTCCTCCTGTCTTCTGGCAAACTTCAGTTATGTTCTTTGCGGCTTTCCATCAGGATATGGCTTACTAATGTCAAAGTCAATTGACATGCCTGCAACCATTAATATTTGAAATTTTCCTTAAGAATTCCCCAAAATATCCAGTAGTGAGTGCTCTACTTTCAGTAAAGTCTAGGCTTAAAAGACGTTTTCTTAATCCTTTTTAAATAAAGGTAATGACTTCAGACTACTGTTGGAAGGATTGCACTTTATTTCCTCAACTCAGAAAGGCAAGCAAATCTGTTTAGGTGCCTTCAGGTAAAATGATTCAATTTCATTTTTTCTCCGGAATTGCTAGTCCACAGTAAAGTTTCTAGGCTTGACTGTCTCTGTTCTAGCACATCTCCTTAAGTATATGGAACATTGCTTTAATTCACTTTTGGGGGGAGTGATTGATCAGAATGCCCTTTAAGCAGCGTAGAGGTCTGGGTTGCCGTCGTTTTGGATAACCCCCTGGAGCAGATGGCAGGCCAGGTGTTAGGCTGCATGGCAGAGCCGCGAGCTGGCAAGGTCCTCTCCTGTATGGAGGACTGCATAAGGCAGTTCTGACAGATGAGCATGACTAAAAAATATGACAAAGGAAAAAAACCTGCTTGAAAATTAAGAAGCACAGATAGTACAGAAGTGTCTTTCCTCCCCATACCTGCTCCTTTGTGGTACCCTTTTTCATATCCTTCACCTGCTTGTTTCCCTTTCCCTATTTTTGCATATTCTGGGTCCTGCTTTAATAGTGGCTTTCCATCTTGTGAACCATCTCTGGATGATGGTCTAGACTTGAACAAAAGTTAATGTCTGCGGCCTGTGAACTCTGACAGCTACATTTGGCTTCTTCCCTTGCCTCTTCTCCCTGCCCTGCAGCATACAACAACATCTGGAATTCCACTGTAGCTTAAACATTTTGCAATAAGTTATTAAAAATAACTTAATCATGAGCTAGTTCTGAGTTCAGTTAACTGAACTCTGATGCTCCAGGAGCATCTGAGCAGTTTCCCATCATGGATGTAGTCAGCATTTTCATGCAGATAGTATCTCTCTGATTTTTTTAGTAAAAGAAATGCGAGTAGTTGAAAAATATGATTCTTGGCAAGTATCGTAAATACATGAGCAAATGAGAGCAAAAAGTGTGGTCTTGGGGAATCAACTAATGCAGAATACAGAACTGAGTTTTGAAAAGGAAGAAAAATTAGTGAAGGGATAATAGATGGAACAAGGAGATGGAAAAGTATGGAGGTCAAGGGCTAAGAGTTCATAGAATTTAAATCCATATTTGGCTAATTGGTTGTCTGAGAAGAAATTTATATAAAATTAGAAAAAATATTGTTAATTCTTCTTCCAAAACATTATTGGTGCATCTATTTTTTTTTCCTAGTGCTGTTACAGAATGTTTCTTGCAGATACCTGTGCATTAAAGGTGTAGTCTAGGTATCATAGTTGAAAAATATGACGTCTGCTGTGTTCTTTTCTGCTATAGCTATATAGGTGCTTTTTTTAGCTGCTGAAAATTTTGTTAAATAAGAATATTTTTTTAAAAAATGATCACAGAATATTTGAAAAGCAGGCCTGCAACTGATGCCTATATTTTAAACATAATTTATTTCCTATACAGGTATTGTTGGAGAAGCAGATGAAAATGGGGAAGATTATTATCTTTGGACTTACAAAAAACTTGAAATTGGTTACAACGGAAATAGAATTGTGGATGTGAATTTGACCAGTGAAGGAAAGGTGAAATTGGTACCAAATACAAAAATCCAGATGTCATATTCAGTAAGTAATTTGCTGATGTATGTGGTGTAATAAGCAGCTCTACATGGTAAAATATTCTATCTATGTATTGATATGTTGAGGTACATCAGAGGAAGATGCCTCCTCATTTCTTCAACTATTTTTTCATTACTGAGTTGTTAGATTTATTAGGAGTAAATGTAAAATGATTTTTGAGCCACTTCAGACAAAACGGAACTTCTACAATCTACAGAAAAATGTTTAGTTAGGAAAGGAAGATATCTAAAGATGTATAGAGGCTAGAAGCATCAAGGTTCCCACAATAACTAGATATTTTGCTCAGTCTTCAGAGCAGTGATGTTTGCATCATAGATAAGATAGCAGATGGTATCACTTCCCCCCATTCCCTCCTTGATTTGAACTGGAACAAGGAGCAAAACCCACCGTAAGCCTTTGTACTTTGCAGTCTGTTAGTTTTACATTTTATATATACACACACATGTGTGTGTGTATGTATACATATATATATTTGCAATTCCAGTAAAAATTTGCCTTATTTGTATAGCTTTATTTATAAGATTTTCTCTGAAGTTTTCTACTTTTATGTTGAATTGCTATGATAAAATGTAATGAATAAACACATTTGTTAATGTGGGATGTTGGATTGTTAGTTACTATTTTGAATCTTGTTATTTATTTTTATTACCACCTTCATCTGTAAGCGATCACTTCTCATATATTTACAAGACTGCATTCACACCCGAGTTCTTAATCCATTGGTTTCCTACCATCTGTTAGGAGTAGGTGTCACCATAAGATTTTATTTCAGAAGATATTCTTGTCACCGTTGTTTGTCTTATGCTGAGTAGGTCATAAGATTTGAAGTGCAATTAACTATTTTCATACGTGCTTTCTAGGATTATGTTTGCACTACTCTTCCTATTTCTGTTGCAAAAATGGTAGTGGCACTTGCTTTGTTTTTCTTTTAAATCCCTCTAGGATTGTGGAGTCCATTTGCTCTGTGTATTTTGAGGTAGACAGTACTGAGTAGCTGTAAGACATTAAAGCTAGATATTCCCTTTAAATATTTTCAGCATACAGTGCTCAAGATCTTACTTTCCATCTCTGTTGGCACCACTGGGCAGTTGCTGGGCTGGTGTGTGTGTGATATTTAGTTCACAGGTTATCCTTATTTTAAGCAGTGTTTCTTGGTGGCAGATGCTCTAATTAGAAATGTATCTATTTAAAAACAAAGTTGAAAACTATTAATGTTTTGAGCCTTTAATCTTGAACAAGCCTGTAATTTGAACTGAATAAAATTAATATTACACCTAAAAGTGAGTGTAATATCTGAGCATTGGGATTTTAATCTGTCTCAGGGCTGTAGTGACCAATAGAGGTACTCAGTCTACACTTACAAGCTTGCTTCTGTGCTGAGTGAGAGCGTCCTGCTGGATAAGATAGTTTCTGATCATGCATTTAAATAAGGTATGCTGAAGTGGAAATGCACTGGTTTCATAGGTACAAGTTCTGATATTTCCTAATACTGAAATCTTTTGAAAAATTTGATTTTTTTTTCAGTGTAAATTTTTATTTAATTTCTGAAACTATGTTTAAAAATTCAAATTAACATGAACTTGCAAAAATTCTGAACTTTGTGCTACCATATTAGCACCATATTGTTCATCAGTACTATTATGAATTTCAAGTCCAAAGCAGTTCTCCATGGAGCTAATGAAGTAACTGCATGCAGTGATAAGCTGATAGTATAGGAACAAATTCATATTTTTCTGGCAGATTTCAGAGTTGCTTATTGTCAGTGGAGGTGTACAGATTGGAGAATCCCATGGTATTAAAGTTTTCAGGCTACAGCTTTTAGCTTGTAGTTTTTAAAATGTTAATGATTGTTTTAGGGTTCAGCCTAATCCTTTTTATGCTGTTCCCTTCCAGCTAGCTTGTATCTCAGTTTATGCTCGTATTTTTCCTATAGTGTCTGTTTTAAATCTTGTCTTTTAAATCTCCTTATTTCTTTTCATCTCCCTTGCTTCTGCTGGGCTGCTTTCTTTTGGTTTTGGGCGCTATATTCAGACAATGTGAGTACAGGTGTTACTGCACGGCAGCAAAACAGACCTCAGTTGCGACAGGGGAGCAGCAGCAGTGGAAGTTACACTCAGTCTACAAAACACTACTAATATTCTCCTCACACCCCTTTCTATACAATCCAGTTAGCAGATGTTAGAAATGATGAGGAAAAAAAAAGTGTACTCACTGCCCACAAAATGCTTGGAAAAAATCCACTACTGTCTAGCACATCTTTCTTAAGCGTATCTAGAAATACTTTATTTCCCTTACACATGCTATGAAATCTTGGACAAATTAGGTTGGATTCTTCAAAGGGCTTCTACAGAAGTGTACTATATACATTAAGCTGTGTACTGCCCATAGAAGTTCTATATGCATGTGCTTTTAAGTTTGGGACGGGGAAGGAGGTTGTTTGTTTTTCTAAATACATTCTTAGAAATGATGATTCAAGAAAATTCATCACTGCACAAGCATCTGCTGTGAAGAACATCCTTCATGAACTACTAGCTTGAAAGAACTGAAAATGGGGTCATTTACTGGAGACTTTATTTGGCGCCTTCAGTAAGAGTGTCAGCTTCTTCTGTAATCATGAAATGAGTTTATTGTATTTGACAGCTGGAAATTTGCATCTTTAATTAATCTAGTAGACACATTGACAACAGAGGAATGCAAGACTGATTTTTCCTTGTTCCTAAACACGTACAGAGAGAAGATTAGATCCATGAGGTGAGGTTGCTGATGTTCGTTCTGTCTGAGCTGTAAATATCAGTCTTTAGGAGCCTCAGTCCTTTATTTTTGATAGACTTTGTATAATGTTTGAAGAGAAATCTGAAGTGGACAATACGAAAAATGTTCTGAGTGTCTGTATGTGAGTATGCCTGAGTATGTGTAATGAGTAAGTTTCAAGTGTAAACATTCTTCTCTTCAGGTGAAATGGAAAAAGTCAGATGTGAAGTTTGAAGACCGATTTGACAAGTACCTTGACCCGTCATTCTTTCAGCACAGAGTATGTAATGTTCTAAGACAACCTTACAAAATGTCCCATTGAAATGGGTGCTTTAGTTCAGCATTTTTTTCTAGGCTGTTTCCAATAATTCTCTTCTGAAATGACAGGTGGGGTATTTGCAGGTGATTGGTGTCTAATTTATCTTCAGACATTTCATTTGTCTCCTTGATTTCTTGGTGGTATTTTTTTAATTGAATTTTAAAATGTTGTAATCTTTCTAATTTTGAGTTTTTAAGTTTTCCTTTTTATTGAAATAGGTAGGTTCCATCATGCATTGTACTGTTAAAGTTACAGAAATCACCTATCACTTTGTTTTGAATTTCAGGCCAAAAGGTGGTATACAATTTCAGCTTGGGTATGGGGTGTGTGTGTGTGTTTTTGGTTTTTCTTTAAATCACTGGCCTATTGCCTGCTTTGGCAAGCTATCTTCTGTCTCTTTTCTCTTTTATACAATCTTCTGAAATTATGTTAACATGGCACAGTCAGGGTTGGAAAACTATAGGGGTTTTTGGTGTGTGTTTTTTGCAAACATAAGCTTGAACAATTACACCTAATCTTAGAGTGAAATTACAAAAAACTAAAGCATGCTGGACTCCTAAAGCTCAAAACTGTTGCATTGTGTTCTCCTTGAGAAGTTAAAAAAAAAAAAAAAAAATTAATTGAAGTAGCTGTGCAGTACTTCTGTTGCAGTACAGAACACAATGTAGAGACTCTCTGCTCAGAATCCAGTACTGCAGCAGTAGTTTATGTGCATTGTCTGAATCTTAGCTGAGATGGGACAGAGCTATTAGATAATGAAAGGGCATTTAAAAATATAGTAGTTCTTCTGATTAATCATTTCTGTTTATTCTGCCTCACATTTTTGATCTGGTCTGTAAATCTGTGAGGTTTTCGTGTCATTCAGCAAGAGGCAAAGATATGTCCCTCTTTTCAGTCTTGTGAAATTCAGCTCTAGGTCATCTGGTGCGACATGGAGCCTGCTGCTACTGCTGCTCTAGCAGTGAGCTGCTCTGGAACAGTGAGGCAGACAGCTCTATCACTTCAGCTTTTAAGCAACGCTTCTGTTGCTCAAACAAAATGACTATTTTTTAAGTACGTTTCAGTAAATGTCTGCGTGCATGCCTCAAGCCCTCAGCAAATGCAAGGGAATTCAAGCAGATACATGTGTATGCTCAGAAGCAATGGAGTTTCAGGAGCACAACTGTACTTCATTTTAGTGGAGTAACTGTAACTGGTGATATTACTTGTGACCTAAGTAATTGCAAAGCAAAAAGCCTAAGCCAGTTTGTGTTAACATTTGTGATGGTAAGCTGCAGTTATAATCTCCTTAAGGCTAGAGTACTGAGCTGTATTTCTTTTTCAAGTTAGAGGTAAGAAGTACTGTTCAGAATTCAGTGAAAATCAGAGGATGTGCTTATCAGGCAGCCATACATCGTGTTGCTTTTCCTTTGCCCTTGGTTAAGGGAAGCTGTATAGACAGTTTGAATTCTGCTGGTGCTTGATTAAGTCTTGAGCATGTCTGGCTGTTGACTATATGTATAGTATTTCACTGGCCTTTTTTAGTGGGACTTTCTGCAAATGTTACTTACAAAGTGAATATGTTATTACTTAGTGTAATAGCTTGTGCTGACCAGCTATGGTCCTAAGTAATAATATAGCCATATTGAAGCACATTGGAAATATTTACGGTTCTGAAATTTGAGTATTTTCTCTTCGTAGATTCACTGGTTTTCAATTTTCAATTCTTTCATGATGGTGATCTTTCTGGTTGGCCTAGTGTCTATGATATTAATGAGAACTTTGAGAAAAGATTATGCAAGATACAGTAAAGAGGAAGAAATGGATGATATGGTAAGATCTCTGTTTGTGTGCTGATTTTTGTAAGACTTAACTGTTTTCACATGTTCATTGTGTTAGAATCTCTGAATTGCATTCTTCACTTGGACAGAAAACTGCTGTATGTTTGTTTTGAAAGTGTTACCGGATTTCTTTGTAATATAGGACTTTCGTGTATGAGAATCCAAGAGTGTAACTTTCTGCTAGTGTTAAACAGCAGACTACCATGGGCTGAATTGGCATATAAAATCTGTGCAATCTGTTGTTTTTTAGGAGCCTTTTGCTCCTGGGTTGCAAACTGGAATACCAATCTGTGGTAGCTGCACTGATGTTTGTATCTTCAGTTAACTGAAGTCCCTTCTGCTCAGTGTGCAATAGAAGTCTGTGTAAAGCACAGTTTTCTAAGCCTTTCAGGGGACTTCAGGGATAGGGAGGAAGTCTGGTAGATTTTGCTGCATCATACATTCAAGTAGCAATTTTTGTTGTCGTAGAAAGCATCGGAAGAGCAATCTTTTCTCCTAGATGGCTGCATTCAAAGACATTCCTACCCTTGAGGTTACTTTACTGAATCAAATCCTTAATTTATGCCTGGCATGTATTCTTCTGTCTTAATTTTGGTGACTAGACCTAAAACTGTTTTTGTTGTTGTTGTTCCTAGGACAGAGATCTAGGTGATGAGTACGGGTGGAAGCAGGTCCATGGAGATGTTTTTAGACCATCCAGTCATCCTTTAATATTTTCATCGCTTATTGGTTCTGGTTGTCAAATTTTTGCTGTGTCTCTCATAGTCATTGTTGTTGCGATGATAGAGGATTTATACACAGAGTAAGTGTGATTGTGCCATGTCTTCCACATATAAATACTTAAATGAACTAAATCATTACAAAACTGAATGTTCTAACTGTGGTCTGAAAAATTGTTTGAGAGTCTACAGTCAGGTGTAGTACTCAAAGAAGCTGTTTTTTTCTAAACTGTAAGGAAATTTTGTCCTACTATTACCATGTGACTGTCTCCTTATAAACTTGCATTTTTTTATTCCTTACTTTTTACATGATATATTAAGAAATTGTGGTTTGTTTTTCTGCAGTATTGCTGGTGGATTATATGGGAAATAAAGAAGTGTTAAAAGGGCACAGATTTCACTCCTGGTTTCATGTGGAGTGACGAGATCTTGCCGTTTCTGACCTCCTCCCCCACTCCCCCGCTCCCATGTTGTAAAGACTGCAGTGTGAGTTTAGTGTGCTGTGAATAGTCCTGCTTACTGCTTGCAATACATTTAAGTCAAGTTTATCTATGTGTTTTCTCAGAATTGGGAACTTTACCTTCTTTGGAATAAACACTTCCCAGCAGGTGTTGCACTAAAACCTCCAGCAGTAGTTGGGCTGTGTAGCCCTGACTGGAGAGAATTAATTTGAAACAAACAAACAGTATTCTAGTTTAAACTTAACCCACCACTCACAGTTCACCCTGTTCTATTCCTTACCTTTTATCTATTTTTGAGGCTTTGGTGTTCTGGAGGAAAGATGAGCTTCCTCTATTTTTGTAGTGACCATGTTTTGGATACCATAACAAATAACTGTACAAGGGCTTAGTTCCAAGCAATGACTAAAATGCCAAATCTGTGTTCTGTTTTCACTTTCCCTTGTGTATACTGTAATTCTGGAATTTAGCAGATTGCAGTACTCGTGGCATGCCACTAGAGGAAGCTCTTGCTTTTGAATTCAACTGTCTTGTAATTCAGTGACTCTAAAAACCCACTCGGTGGTACCAGTATTGTGGTATATTTTCACTTGTCATGTGGCATTGTTTCCCTCCTTCTTCCCTTCAATTTTTTACATTTCTGGAGAGACTTATGTACATGTTTTTAATTGGACAGCATATTGGCCCTTTAAGGTATGGACTGAAATTATTTCAGAATGTTTGCATGCTATAGTGCAGCTATAAATTAGTAACAGCAATTCTAAAGTATGTCAGAACAGGGGTTTTGAAATGTGTGCTGTGGCCTTTATTGCAATAGAACTTTATATTACTCTCAAATTGAGTTTAATCCTGGGTATGCAACTGAGCAGTTGACCAAATCTTATATGGAAAATTCTTATGTTGAGGCAAGTAGAAGGTGAGTGAAGAAGGTTGTAACCCAGAATTATCAGTCTTTGCCCGTCAGTGTTCTTCAGTCCTGTAAAACTCTTACAGACCACAGGGCTGACATCAAATAAAAGTCTCTCAGTGACATTTGATCATGGAAGCTATTAATTTATTCATGTTGGGTTGTGTTTTGAGAACATTTCCCATTAGAACATTTGGAACATAAATGAGTAAACTTGAGAATAAGACATCTTGAGATCATTTCAAATTAGTATCTGCTGGTCATGTTACAAATAACGTGCATCACTTCAGACACTGTGTAGTTTTGTAGATTTTTAATCCATGCTTCTAAATTGGCTCAAATGAAGAAGGTGATTAAAGTTTGATTTCTGTCTAACAAGTGGCTCTCTAAAATGGAAATATTGCTTATTTTTAATAAACAAATGTTAGCACACTGATAGTTCAGTGTGTGTGACCAACAGACACATTTGCTCAATTCAGGCCTTTTGGTGGTAGAAGTCAGTTGTACCAAAGGCGACTGCTTTAAACAGGGCAGACATCCGGTGTTTGTCCATCAAAAGCCAAAATACCAAGAGTCCAGAATCACTCGGAATATCTCCAGGTAAATGATTTAGAGTTCAGCAAACTGGCTGAAATCCTTATATTGCTTACAGCTACAGAAGAGTCAATTGTATTGAAGGGGAGGTGGGAAAACATCTCTGTTCATGAGCAACATTTGTATCTTGCCATTCTTAGGTATGGATTAAAAATGTATTTTGGGATGGCTTTTATGATTTAAAATTATTAGCTCTGCCTAAAATTTTCAGAAAATACTACAAGATGAATGCTCCAGCATTTAATGAAGTGATAATTTTAAAATGACCAACTCTTACGGTTTGACTCTTCCACCCTGATTTATAGCTTTGTTACAGCAACTACAGTGTCTGAATCAGGTTTTCTAATCTACTGTAAGAGGAACAAATACTTTCATTTTAAAAGTTAATATCTGAGACATGGCAGAAACATCATTCACAATCTTAGTATGTTTTTCTTAATATTGGCCTCTGTGTTTACCCAAGAATACCATTTATCTGCAATAGTTGAGTCTTATGCTTAATGTGTTTCAGTTAAATAGTTCAGTTCTTACACAGGGTACACACATGCAAATATCAGAATATTTTGGTCAGAGGTGATATCTTGTGTTTATATTCAGCAGAATTAAGTACACATTAGGAAAGAATGTATTATGTCAGAACTCTTTTGTTTTTTCTTCCCCTCCAGATCAAATTAGATTTGGAATAAAAACAATTCTCATTCTTGTATAGACTTCAAAATTTAAACGTGCAGTGTCTCTTTAATTTTTACATTAGCTAGAATTATTAAATAAGTGCTGCTAACTTTGCACATTTTACTGTGATTTTTTGCTTTTATGCTGTTTGCTTTTCTATTTCACTTACAAAAAATCACTTTTTCTAGGAGAGGATCAATGCTTAGTACAGCTATATTTGTTTATGCTGCAACATCCCCAGTGAATGGATATTTTGGAGGAAGCCTTTATGCTAGACAAGGAGGTAAATCGTTTTCATGTTTCAGTATTTTAATTGTATTGTTAAGTGGAAAAGTTACGTTTTTCTCATCTGCACTACTGTAGAAGTGTCCTCATGAAGTTAGGGCATCCAGATAGAATTCATTAAATTTTTAACGAATGTAAAATATGTTGAGTATATTTAACCATCCTGTTATTTCCTCTTTGATATTGGCTGCATTTTCTAACTGAAGGTAGCTGAAGTCTTTGGTTAATTTAAAAATAATAAGAACTAAAGAGCTATTAACAGGTGTATCCTTAAGAATTGCATGTTATACTCTTGTGTACAGTTATGTGTGTCTGATGACATCCAGAGGGTCTAATAGACTCTCCTTGTTCTGTAGAATATGCTGTTAACAGTTCATGTCCTCTGCTCCGGATGATTCCCACATAGTCCTCCCCTACAGGGATTTGTGGGGGTTATGTTTGACAGCACTGAAAGAAAGGGTCTGCAGGACCTACTAAGCCATTAATCATGGATAGAGAAAACTGTTCATAGAATCTTTTTCTCAGAGAAGTTTATTCTGCTTTTCGTTGTGCTCTCTGCTTTGTACTTAAACAGAAAATGAGCATCAGTAGAGAACAGAAGCCCAATAAAATGGGCATGATGTATTTGGACAGGCTGTCTTCAAGTGCTCTCTACAGTGCCTCTGAATTATAACCAGTTACATCCTTGCAGTTCCACGAGCTTCATCTATCCCCTATACTGCAATAAGGGAGTAATCGGCATTTGTTACTTTCTGCAGTACTTCAAGAAAATTAGTTCCAGTGAGGTTGCAAAAGGAAATTTGTATCTGTTTAGCAAGAAATATTGATTAGAGTTCAGTCTCCATGGCAGAGTCTGGAGGTCAGGTGTCTCTTTTTTTGTGGCTTGTGTATCAACCCATGTGAAGTGATTTGTAGAAATGGAGATCTAGGTAATTTGGAGTTACTGGTCTAAAAATGTTGTACCACTTCAGTGGGCCTTGCTATATAGTTAAGCCAATTTTGCATTTTGTCTGCAGATCAAACATGCAGGAAGCCCTGAATTGCTGCTTATGTGGCTCATGGTGAAAAATCATATATCATAGTCTTTGAAACATGTGCTGGGTTTTCTGCCTCTTTTCTACTTAGCGTGTATTACAGCTGCATCTACATTATATTTAAATAAGTACAGTATTTAAGAGCTTAGAAAGTCAAGGTAATGCAGGTAGTAAAACACTTAAGTTACTGCCTGAGTGTTTTTTTTTTTTGGTGGTGTGTTTTTGTCTTTTTGCTGTGGTGGTGGTGGTTTTTTTTTTTTTTTTTTTTCTTGGTTGGTTTGGGGTTTTTTAGCTCCTTAGGGAGCTGTAGACATAATAACTACTGACAAATGAAATGTTGCTGTTGTCCTTACTGTCCGAGTTTTGGAAATCATTTTCCTTCTTCCTTTTCTGTTGTTTATTAAAAACTGTGATATTGTGCTTTATACATCAATAGCCATTTTCTTAAAGCTTCCTAAAGGTATGAGCCAGTTTAGTTTGGTCATGGTAACTGGGAGCAAGTGCTGCTTGAATGCAGCTGTGGTGCTGAGCTGGCCCGGGGAGGAGTGCAGAGCTCTCGCACAGTGCTGCCGTGGTAATGGGCTGTGAGCAGGCTCTGCACAGAGCTCACTCTGGTACCTCTGTCAGTGCTAATCTGCAGCCTAGGTACGTGCTCATGTTTCATACCTTTCTCCTTCATCAGCTAGTCAGCATATGCTGTTGCTTGGGCCAGAACCTGCTCACACTATATCCCCTTTCCTTGTCTTCTCCTCTGGCCAAATAAATTGGCTTAATGTCCTGCATCCTGTGAATTTCTAGGAGCCAAATAAAACTCTTAATTGACTCTTGTATGTATGTAATATGTTCTTACTCATCTTTTCGCTTTTTGGGGGAAAAGAAACCAAACACAAATTCTGGAGAACTTGCTGGTAACTTCTGAAAAAAATACAGCATATCTTATCAATTCTCTTGGAATGTCCTTTCTTACAGGAAGGCGATGGATAAAGCAGATGTTCATTGGGGCTTTCCTTATTCCAGCAATGGTGTGTGGCACTGCCTTCTTCATTAACTTCATTGCCATCTATTATCACGCTTCAAGAGCTATACCCTTTGGAACAATGGTGAGTCATTTTAACAGAGAATTTAAACAGCATTGCAGACACAAGAAAACTATCTTTTAATCTAAATACAATTGTGACTCATAGCTTCAGCTTCCTAGTTAGAGAATTATTCTGGTGGGATTTTCAGGTGCTGTAAGAAAGATTTGTTTTACTCAAAATAAACAACAGCTGCTGGAGGCCAACAACAGTCTTCTCTCTTCTCAAAATGGCATTTCTGCTGTGTATTCAAGTCTCGTGTTATAACAACTTTAAGAATAAAATAGGAAGTTTGCAACTTTACTTCTCTTCTGAATTGCCAATGCAAACTGATTATAAGCTAAAATACAGAAGCAGTCCAACTGAAAGCCACTTCCAGATCATTGCAATTAAGCAGTAAAAATTAAAATTAACAAAATCAGCTAACAGTGTAAGATGAGAAGTCTTGAGCAGTCCTGGCTTTAAGAAAGGGAATCGCTCTTTTCACATTCTGAAGTGATGTTTAGTGTCCGGATATAGTCTACTGTCTATGTTTTAACTATGTCACTTGAAAAATGCTGGTTGGATTACTTCCTTATTTAATCAGGATGACTTTTCCTGTATCTCTTGGCTCTTGTTAGAATTTTGTTTGCTCTCCTGGCCCCTGCAAGTAAGCTGAAGGAAATAATTGCTTGGCCCTTGGATAAAGCTTCTGTTTGACCGTAAGAGAGAGAATTTTGTGAGAGCAGAATTTTTTTGAAAAGTATATGGTGGAACTGCCTTTTCTGTGATTATTATTCAGTAGCACTACTAACTTAAGTGAGAGATTGATTGCATAAAGGCAGGCTTGTTTTTTCTGCAATACCTGTAATAAATCTTGAGATTTATTACACTTTTGTAGCCCCCTCTATTTGCATGCTGGTTTTTATGACATGCTAAATCATTTAGTCTCTTCAGAGATGCTTGAGAAGTCTTGTATTTCTGCTTAGTTTAAATCTACTACAAAATGAATGTTGGTGTCAAAACATCTGTCTTACGAGTTCTAATATTAGAGATACAATCAAAATCAGTATGTGACTGAAAATGCTTAAAAACTCATTGTAAAAGAATGAATGTTGTAGAAATCACAGAAGATAATAAAGAAATCACTTGATATGTATGTTGCTGATTGTAGTCACTTCCCTATTAGTAGTATTTTC
Organism: Rhea pennata; assembly: GCF_028389875.1. NCBI lineage: Eukaryota > Metazoa > Chordata > Aves > Rheiformes > Rheidae > Rhea > Rhea pennata. The sequence goes on from NC_084669.1 coordinate 22,535,722, forward strand.
GGTGCTCGTCTAAATACCACTTTTTACATTGAATTAGTCATTCATTATAAGACTGCTAAATATAGTATCAAGTCTAACATGTTTATAAACTGTTCACTTAATTTTTCTAGTTCTCATCTTCAAGAAGTTAGACAGAAATTCAAACTTTGACTATGTCTATATTAATCAGTCTTTGCCCAAGAGGAATATTGTATTGGTTTTTCTTTCCTAGGCTAGTGACCATACATAATACTTTTGGAAGGGTTTACAACATTAGTCTCTGACATGTATAAAGATGCTCTGTTTTACTGCAGAGCAAGCACTTACGATATCAGATTTCTATCTTGTACTCTCATGTGGAGTTCAGGAATGCTGATGGACTTTCACCTGTATTGAAATTTGTCTTGTAATTCTGTTCAACTAATTTGTATTTTAAGATCCTGGAAACATATGTACAAAAGCAAATGAGCGTATAAATCTTGAGGGGTCACTTAACAGGATGTTAGGATTCCTTATTCACAGTGATTTTAATGATTTCAAAGTTTTCTGAATGTGTTTGAATCATCATGACTGTAGTAATAAACTTTGAGTGGAGTTAGCAGACTTGTAGGAGCAGGTTGTGGATAGGAAACTTCACTGGAATAGTCAGCACTTTAATGAATTCTAGTCAACTAATGAAGCTGGTTTATAGAAAGAAATGAAATTTGTTTGGAATTTAAGCATGTTGTGCTTAATGTCCCTGGGAATTCCTCTGTGTAGAAGTGCCTCTTTGTGTTTATCCACCCTTGTTTCCAATGTGGAGAAGCCTCCAGAATTGTCTAGTGCAGACTTGCTGCTACTTTCTTGGGGAAATAAAATCTCTGCTATCCAAAATGCTAGAACTCAGAGATGACTTCCTTTACCCTGGGATATCTGAAAACACTCTCCTTGATTTAAAATGCTAGCAAGAATTATCACCTCTTCTTGAGCCATGTAAATCTGGAAAAAGCAGAAACTGAGTTGCTGAAAAGAATCGCTGAGCAGAAAGGTTGCTAAGAGACTATGCTTAAATATGGCATCTGTAATTTGCCCCATTCGCGTACCCACTCTCCAGTGAACCACTAGGCACAGTCTCCCTTCTGTGTCTTCATTCTTCCCTCCAGAGAGGTTTTCTATTGAAATTGAGAAGGGCAAAGTCACAGGGAAGACATCCAAACTAACATACAGCAGCTGCACCTTTGATCTACCTGGCATGTGCTCTTCAGCACTGGGTGTTTAAATGCTCAAACTGATTGGGCCTTTCAGGACGCTCATACACCTCGCTCTCATTTCAGTCTGATTTGAATTTCAAAGCTTCTTTCAGCTTGTCCATCTCATTGCGGATGTCTGGGATCTCACTGTAGCTGTGGCAGCAGGGACAGGGAAGATAATTTAGTTTGTATCTGAAATTATTCTTCAGCCTTGAGGTTCTGCCTTTACCCCTTTTGGGTTTACATGCAAGCCCTCTGCTTACAATGTGACAAACATTATGTAGCAAAATACATGGTAAGCCTGAACAAAGGCTTAATATCTTTCCCGGGATATCTTTCAACTGCCCTTCCCTTCAAAATGTAATAAAGAATGTGTCAGATTTTATTCAAATATAAGAGCTTTTAAAACTTAATGGTTTAAACCTTTCAACTAGAGTGCTTAATTTTCCCTAAGCATGTGAAGGAGATAGGAAAGTCTGGTTTCCCCATCATTTCTTCATCTTCACAGAAATGCAGTGGGTGCTGTTTGATTCTTTACTCTTTTGGAGCCCAATTTTTTGTTAAGAGTTCTTTATTTATTATGTCTTATTACTGGTGAACATAGTTTTTCTGAAGGTGTAGTACATGTTGGCTTACCTTTTGCCATTTTAAGTCAGACTTTTCAGTATACTTACCTATTATGCTTCTTTTGTATTGAATTTGAATTATAAGCAGTAAATGGAGCGTGGAACAGTTGTTATAAAAAGAATTTCAGATGGTGGCAAGTAAAGTGAGCTGGCTGCACACCTTCAGAGGGAGTGTTGTAGAGGTTCTATGCAAAAAATGCGTAGACAGTAATGCAGTATTTCTGTAGAGTAGAGCACAACTTGAATTTAAAGAGACCATCTTAGTTCTGGTATTTTACAGTTTATGACTGCTTATGTTGATCTGTGCATAGTACATACCTTAAGGATTTCCATTAAGACTTACCTTAGTATGACTAATATTTTATTCTAATTGCAGAATCTAAGCAGCTTGTATTAAACTGCTTAGAACATGCCATTTCTGTTTTGTTTGAACTAGTGAATTCTTGTGTAGCTAAGACTTCCAGTGTGTGTTTTTAGTGATTTCATTAAATAGTGTTATGCACCTCTAATTTCTCTTGAGATCAAGACCTTAGTGTTTGCATCCATTATACCTTGTCTAAGTTAGAAAAAAGTGGTGTTCGCACCAAGAGATAGCTTAATCCAGACTGCAGCTATCCCCAATGGCTGCAATTTGACAGGAGCATGGGCTACCGCTGAAAAAGGTAGCTGCACAGGCTTTCATGCAGCGAGCTGGATCAGGAAATGATCTAGCTGAAGTATACCTGGCCAAGAAAGAAAACAAGCTATATACTTTCAGCAGAATGCTTTCTTTGCTTGCTTGAAAGCGACTAAGACCTTTATCAAAAAAGACTTGCTTATCCAGAAGTAGACAGAGTTGAACACTTCTAGCTAAATTTTCAGCAGTTCAATTTGCTTCTCAAAGCAGCACTATAGATTGGCAATTTAATTGTAACAGCATAAATAACACTTTATTTTGAAGCCTTGTGTTGTTTTCTTCTGTGTGATGTTTGAACAGATTAAGTGTATGAAGTAAGTGTATGAAGTTGTTTCACTGTACAGTTTCGATAACCTATATTGGAGAGCTTCATGCTGTCTGCAAGTGCAGTTTTGGTAGCTGACAGGAAAGATCAAACTTCTACTGCTTTGACAGTTAGTTTTTATTGCATTTCTCCCTTGTGCATTAAGTAGTCAAGGCACTGCAGCCTGCCAGTAGCTGTTTAATATTAGATATACTCATAAAAATTTTAATTATCAGCTTTGAATGACGTTTAATATACAGTTGTCAGAAAATGTGAAACAGGTCGTGGTAGAACATAGTTTATATCCCTCGTAACAATGTTTCCTTTCAAATAAGGAAAACTGTGTTTTGCGTGTTCAGTCAAGGGCAATAGAATATTCTTTCCTCCTCAAAAAAAGGATTAGTAAGAATGAAAGCTTGATGGCATAGATCGTCTGTCCTGTGATAACTGAAACTTCTGAAGTAAATCAGATGTTCATGTGTAAATGTGATATTTCAGAATATTGTAATGTGTACTGTATAGTATTGGTTCTGGAGAGTGTTTGCATGATGGAAAATTGGGTTTGCAGATGTAGGTTTGCCTAGGTTTTCTTATATTTGGGTTGTCTAAAGTGGTAGTTAAAACTGTTCTCTGTATTTTTTGGCAAGGTGATGTTACAATAATAATTCTCTTACAAGGCTTGTTAGGACCTAATTCTGATGTCTGCACTGGTCATGTAGAAGCTGTTATTGTTCAGATGATACTGCAGTCTCAGGCAGCTTTTTTTGAGTATGTTACTGGCAACCTCTAAGTGGAGTCCTGAGAAGTGTCTGATGCCATCTTAGAGCTCCGGTGCAAGGGCAGAGCACAAGTCTGTTGATCCTGTCTTCATTTCCTCTCACCATCTGTGATGGTGATATGGAGGCCAGTATGTGCCTGAGCTATTTCTTTTACTGTGTAATGTCATTCTTTGAAACCTGTAGGCAAAAATCTCTCAACTTGATTTCTTTTAATTAAAACGTGTGCCACAGTGTCCTGTGTTTGCTTTAGACTGAAGGTTTAAATATTGCCCAACCTGTATCATCATTGTGATTACCCCTGCAACTTGTGACAAGAGGTGATACCTGTTCAGTTTGGGAGGAAATGGTGTCTTCTGCTCAGATCCTTTGCTTTAAAGACAATATAGTAGGAATAACATGGTGCACAAGCTAGAAGAGCCGGTTACTTCCACTTTGCATCCAGAGAAAACTGTTACTGCCAAGAATGGAAAAAAATAATTTTCAGCATGCCTCAGTTTGAACAAGCAGACTTGCTTGGGGCCAGGCAGTAAGTTGAGAGCAGAGAAGAGAGGACACTGTTGACGTCAACGCATTGTGTGCCCATTCTAACCTGCACCAGTCACGTTGCTCAGCCTCCCGAGAGTGCTCGGCTATCCCAGAGGGCAGAACGTTCATGGTTCTCAGCTTGGAGAGCGTATCAGAGTCGGGTGGAAGCGGGAGGCATTCCCAAGTCTGCAGTATGGTCTGTTCTTGCTCATTTTGGAGGGCTTCTCTTTGCACTGCAAAAATCATCTCAGATATTTGTAGACTCTTGAATGGCTTCAGGAAAAAGAGGAAAATGCATTCCTCTTCCAGCTGCCCTTGGAACATAACATTAAGACGAGTGGCATGTTGTTTAACAATGTGTTGCCTTTATCTAATGTTACTTACTAGATTTTACCTAACATTCTAGTGGTTCTGGCTGAGAACAGTTTATTTTTTTAGCCAGATGGTTAAAATAGTTAACAATCTTACAGCATTGTCAGTCATGGCTTGGCTGATCTGATAATGAAACCACAAGTGTGCAGGTTTTCTGACGGGTGCTAGTGACAGGCGTACTGGGAACAAGTTGGCAGTACTTACTGAGGATGTTATTCAGGAATCTTGGTCTGCCTCAGCATATTTTATACAGATACACATTTTAGAATTCAAAGCTGTTGATGGGTCAGCCTCCCAGACGACACAACAGCTATGCTCTGCAGAAACAAGTGAGACCTACTCCTTTCCTGCCTGATTTAAAGCCGTTCATCTCTGTGTTTGATGTCACTAGGGTGAGGTGATATTCCCTGCCTTTACCTGCCTTTTTTATCATCTAGGAGTTTGCTTTTTAATCAGTAAGTAGCACTGGATGGTCCTTGTGTGGTTCATTGTCTGAGGTCATATCCCCTCCATGAGGATTTTCCATGATGGACTTATTTTGTAAGGTAGACAGTTAGGAAATTAGAGATTTTGGTTCCAGGTGAGCTCAGACTGAGGCTGTTGTTAAGACACTTCCTTTTTGCAGTAAAGCAGTGGATTCGCTATCAGTCTGCCTAGTCTGAGGTAATTTCTGAGATGAAGAAATGAAGCCAGAAACATCGTGATAACACTGCACTGTAACAGTTTCATGTGGATGAGTAACAGGGATGCCCTTTCACACTGCCTATATTTGATCTCGCCATTTCAGCCAGCTTTGAAACCTGCCTGCAAGAGCCTGACTGAAATTGTGGACAGAGATGGCCCATGGCACCCAGAAATCCTTGTGCAGTTAGGAAACAGCCCCAATAAAGCAAGCTGTTCTTCCAAATAGAAATGACTTTCAGTGTGGTCAGGCCCCAAATTCTTTTGATTCTGTCCAGGCCATGATTCTTGAATGTTTTTTTACCCACTGCACCTTAAACAAGCTGTGACTTCTTGATCTAGAACTGCTTAAATTTGTTGAGGACTGTTTTGATTTATTTGCCTTCATAGTAGTGCTTTTTATCATGTCCTGTGATGTTGAAGGATTTTAAAACGGTTTTAATAAATGTGGGACTCAAAATGCTGCTGTTTGTTTCAGAATATTTTTGGCATTTTGCTCTGAAAATTCTTACCTGCTTATTCTTTTATTCAAGTTGAGCAGTTTTCAAGAGCAAAGTCGCTGAACCTGCATCCATTAAGTGAGAGTGAAATAGTTGTACACTTCCTTTGACAATCATTCTTGGGTGACCTCGAAGTCCTGCCTAAACCACTCTGCTTGCTTACCAGTGTTTTTTGCTGTACTGTAAGATAGATGGTGATACTAAATGTGTAGTGAACTCTGCTTTATTAGTGCTGTCAGATGTAAAAACTACTTAGTGTTGTCCTATTTACAACTGAAGCTTCAAGTTCTAGTGGCTTATGATATTAATGCTTAATTAACCTCCTCTTAAAGAACTATAAAGCAATTTGGACAGTGCTTCTGCTTGTTGCTCATATGCTTAGTATATCTCTCCTGTGAAGAAGTATCAACGTTACTCCATCCAACTTCAGGCAACATTTTTCATCCACATCTGACCCAACCAATAATGGTGTGCAAGTCAATAGACTCACTTTTGTCAGATGTTGCCTTAAACTGGTGAAATCAACTTAATGCTAGATTTGTATCAAGTTAATGTAGTGCAACTCCTTTTCCTGTGAAGCCCAGGGGTTCTCGCTTGTCAGCTGCCTGCAGTAGGTTTCCATAGAGATAATGTATATGAAGAGCCTTCATTTATCATGGAGTGACTGTTTTCTATACGTGTCAGTGTGGTCCTCTCTCCCTGGTATGGGATTAATCTGCGGCTGTGGGTAGCATGTATCATGATGGGATACAAGAAGAGTGTGGCAGCTTTGTCCTTGCTCAGGAGGTGCAGGGGCAAGGCATGAGGCAACAGTACCCTTTAAAAGGCTGTTTTTCATATATTTGCATAGGGAGGTTCACACCCTCAATATTCAGAGGAAACTATGGTTATTGCATTACTAGAAACAGTTCTATCTTTAATTATCAGTATCAAAAATGTATCAAGCTATGTAATGCTCATTCATTTTTGTTGAAGAGAGAATATCTTACTAAATACTTACAATTTCCTGTTTTGGAAGATAAGAATGTGTTGCCTTCTGTGAACAGCGAAAGTAGTGTTACGTGCATGTATTACATGAAAGATGATTCACAGCAACGTTTTCTGGAGG